>NW_012267346.1:4778887-4817935 GCF_000151885.1 Dipodomys ordii
GAACTCTGGGCCTGGGTGCTGTCCCTCAGCTCTTCAGCTCAAGGCTAGCACTCTACCACTTGAGCCACAGCGCCACTTCTGGTTTTCTGGTGGTTTACTGGAGATAAGAGTTTCATGGACTTTCCTGCCTAGACTGGCTTTGAACTAAGATCCTCAGATCCTGCCTCCTGAGTAGCTAGAATTACAGACGTGAGCCACCAGCGTCCAGCTTTCCCTAGAATATAGTAGTGAGATAGCAGGGGCATTGATAACCTGAGCCCTTTGCCCACATAAGTTGTAGGGAGTAAGGAGTGATATTTCAGTCTACCTCCTCTTACCATATGACCAAAGAGCTGTTTGGTTCAAGACAAGGAACTTGATTCTTGTTCATGACATTGGTGGGAGTCAGCCAACTATTTTTATTCTCATTATAACCTGGACCCCATATCTTGTATGGTGTTTGGACATACCAGGTTCCTCTGATTAAAGAATCAAGTCCCCGGATCTTCTGCCTGATTTTAAGATACAATGCCCCATCCTATCCTGGCTTAGGGGAGTTTGTACTTCTCTGACTCCCATAAATTATCTTAAATGGCTTCCCATCATGCTCTGTCTTAGTCTTAAAACATGGCTGAATGTTTTTGGACAGTCCTTCCATTGATACTTAAGGTCTAGCTGGGCATTGTGGTTCATGCCTATACTCAGGAGCCTGAGATGTGAGGATCATAGTTTGAATCCAGCTTGGGCCAACAAATCCATGAAACTCTTATCTCCAATTAACCCACAAAAGGCCCAAAGGAGTGGCTGAAGGGGTAAAGCACCAGTTGTGAGTGGAGAAAAACCGAACAAGAATGTGAGGCTTGAGTTCCAGTCCCAGTACTGGCACACACGAAAATGTTAAGGTCTGTACACAATCCACCTGAGATATGAGCAATTTGGTGACCACTCCCACCAGAAGGGTTCCATACAAGAGACTGTATGTGACTTCCCCCGCTAAAGCACAGAGGCCCTGAGGGTTTCGCGTTGTCCTATTGCTCTTGGAAACCTCAAGGCAGATCCCTTGTAGAGAAGCTTACTGTCATCTCCTTGCCTGGTAGTTTCCCACCTTCTAGAAGAGGCAGAGTTCAGCTAGGAAGCTAGTGATCTGATTAAAATAGGTTACTGAAGCTTCACTGAGGTGTGGGGGGGGGCAGGTATTTGCATTTTGAAAGCGAGTTGGGTGTTAAAAGTGCTTTGTTCAAAGGGCTCTGAGTAAGAGGGACTTTTGTGCTGGGTGAACTTCCTGCAGCTTATCAAACCATTATAAATGAAATCCACCCCTCCCTGGGCTACACTCAAAGTTTGGCCAGAGGTGTAAGTCAGCACTGGGGAACATTACTAGAAACACAAGCTGTGGCTGAGGGATGTAGCTTAGTAGTAGAGCTCTTGCTTGGCCTGTGGGCAGGCCTACATTTCCATCCCCAGCACTGCAACACAGACAAAACGAACTCACCAACGCAAGTTTGAGATCACCAGGCACCACCCTGGCTCCCCTCAAGGGGCATCTGAGGCTGTACGGCCTACAGGTGAAAATAAACTACTGCCATCTTGGTTCCACACTTGTGAAACCCTGCCTTCCTGCCCTAGAGTGAGCTACTTACATCAGCAGTTTTCAGTTTATACTGTGAACCAGATTCACTGGCTGTGCTGGTTAAAAATTAGACTCCTCCAAGGTGCTGGTAGCTCCTGCCTGTAATCCTAGCTACTCAGGAGGCTGAGTTCTGAGGATCTCAGTTCAAAGACAAATCAGGCAGGAAAGTCTGTGAAACTCTTATCTCCCATTATCACCAAAAAAAAAAGCTGGAAGCGGACCTGTGGCTCAAAAGGTAGAGCACTAGTCTTGAGAAAAAAAGTTCAGGGACAGTGCCCAGTGCCCTGAGTTCAAGCCACAGGATAGGTTGACATATGCTCACATCATGTGCGCACACACGCACACACACACACACACTCTCTCTCTCTCAAAGAGAGGCAGACTCTCAGGAGGTCTGGGGGTAAGGACTAGGAATTTCTATTTTTAACCAGCAACTTAAATCATTTCTAAGAAGTGGCTCATTTCTCATCTTGAGTCCTTCATCTGTTTCAGTCAAGTGGGGCATTTAATGAAAAAGATCCCAGAACCTTGAACACTGAAGTCTGCTTTCCCCCACCAAAGAGGAAAGGCGAGGGTAAGACTGGAGCTGTGCTTTCGAGTATAATGTTCTTGTTATTTACAGACTAGATCTTCTGCCTGTTTGCTACAGAAATAATAACTTTACATTTCAGTGTTGGTTTAAGACAAGTAATTGGAGATTATGTTTACCACCTGGGTATGTGTTTTACTTTCTGCAAGAGAAAAGTGATTTCATTCTTCCATAGCTTGGGTTCCCTCCCTCCCTCCCTTCCCCTCCCACCCTGGGGATCCACCCTCAGGCTCTTGGTACTTTCTGGAGTCTGGGGAATGGTGGCTGACTGCAGCAGGTGGAAGATTTGCAGGTGGTTGGTAGGAAAAGAGATGGAGTTGCATCACTTTCTTGGTCTCTCCTGGGTTGTTACAGCAAAACTGTTGGCTGTGGGAAATTAGTGGAAGATCACTAGCTTAAATAGTCACCCAAGATCTTCTGGAAAGGAAGGCTATAGATTGCATTTCCAGTTTGCCATTCTCTCTGAAGAGTTTTGCCAGTGGGGCTGCTGAAACAATCCATATAAACCCAGTCACAGGATGACACTGGCATAGAGAAATGAAAGAGATTACCATTCGAGAGCTGTTCCCAAGTGTGTCTGAGTGAATCAATGTGTCAGGATTGTTCCAGCTGCGAGCCTCAAGTTTGTGGTTGTTTCTCAGGCTTTGGGTGTCTTTAGAAAAAGACAGTTGCATATTCCAGAATGTGTGTTTTATTAGGGTTATGATGATTGCAACCATGTGTGAAGTGACAATTCTTTCGCCTGGTTAAGAGGACCTGGGAGGACAGATGGCTAGGAAGTACTTATAATTTGTGGTCCACATTACTACGACAAATCAATGGCATTAATTGCTGATTGGTAATGAAGCAGAGTCATAGCATTCTTTCTCATCCCCACCTTGGGCTGAGACACTCATCTGTGCCTCTTAACATCTGTCCTGTATATTCTTTTTACCGAATAAGAAAGACAGTCACTGTTTTATGAAAATGCTTGGCACGGTCACATTCTGAGATGGCCTCAGATAGCAGAGAGAATCTCCCCCTGTCTCGTTTGTTTGGACTCCTCTGTCCAGTCCTTCCTTGTAAGCCCCAATTGGTGCCTTGGCCTTCTGTTGCATGGACTCATTGTGTTGATTTAAGCCAGTGTGGCAGAAAATCTGATGTCATCTGCAGCTGCTACCCTGAGATTTGAGGAAGCAGCTATTAACCCTTGCAAAGATCTGCATTAAAGTATCTTGGCCTTTCTGGCTTTCTGGTTGTTAGTAACTGGATCAGGTCTTTAACATTTACTGGGCATTGCAAAGGAGTTTTAAGTTCTAGTATCTGTTCAGTAAATATACCATTATGGAACCCCTACGATGTGCCAATCAATAAACCCAGCTAGGACTGTAGTCTTCCCATCCTCTAGGTGCTTCCTAGGACCTCTTATCCTTCAGGCAATTTTTGGGTCCATATGAGTAGGAAAGAAGGAATTTTAGGAAAGCATTGGGAACTCTCATACTGCCCTCCCAGCCTTTGGAAAGCTTTGAAGTAGACTATTTACTCTCAGCTTCTTGGCTCAGGAACCGAAGAGGGGCAATTGGAAAGAATTTGGTGTGGATATTTCTGCCACAGGGTAGTTCTATGGTAACAGGAGTCTCTTACACTATTGGAACAGTAGTTGGGCATCTTAGGTATCAGGAATATATTTCCCAAGAGTAATCTCTCTCTCTCTCTCTCCCTCAGTCCTGGGCCTTCAACTCTAGGCCCAAGGTTCATTTGCTCAAGGTTAGCGCTCTACCACTTGAGCTACAAGTCTACTTCTGGCTTTTACTGAATATATTTATTGGAGATAAGTCTCAGGGATTTTCCTGCCCAGGCTGACTTCATACCATAATCCTCAGATCTCAGCCTCCTGAGTAGCTAGGATTACAGGTATGAACCATCTTATATTGACATTTTTGGATACCCTCAAGGGACATAAGAAAGACAATCTGAGTTTTTTTTTGTTTCATGACTTAACATTTTATTTACTAAAAATACAAATTCAGAAATATGGATTCTTCCCCCACCCCCCTTCAGTCATTGGGCTTGAACTCTGGGCCTGAGCGCTGTCCCTTAGCTCTTCAGCTCAAGGCTAATGCTCTACCACTTGAGTCACAGCACCACTTCCAGCACCACTTCCAGTTTTCTGGTGGTTTATTGGAGATAAGAGTCTCATGGACTTTTCTGCCTGGGCTGGCTTTGAATCTCGATCTTCAGATCTCAGCTTCCTGAGTAGCTAGGATTACAGGCGTGAGCCACTGGTGCCCAGCAAATCTGGATTCTTTTTAAGTTTTAAAGTTCAATTTAAGAATCTTATTTTATTAATTTGTTTTTATTTATGTATTTATTTATTGCCAGGCCCGGGGTTTGAACTCTGGGCTTGATAGAGCTAGTGCTCTACCACTTGAGCCACAGGTCCACTTCCAGCTTTCTGTGGTTAATTGGAGGTAAGACTCTTGTCTTACTGACTTTCCTGCCTGGGCTGAGTCTCCTGGACTTTTCTGCCCAGGTTGACTTTGAGCCATGATCCTCAGATCTCAGTCTCCTGAGTAGCTAGGATTATAGGTGTGAGCCACTGGCACCTGGCTAAGAGTTTTATTTTTCTAGTCAGATTTGTAGCATAGTATGATTTTGCCTGCCTGCCTGCCTGCCTGCCTGATTTCTTTCTTTCTTTCCTTCCTTCCTTCCTTCCTTCCTTCCTTCCTTCCTTCCTTCCTTCTTTCCTTCCTTCCTTCCTCCCTCCCTCCCTCCCTTCCTTCTTTTCTTCCTTCCTTCCTTCTTTTCTCTTTTCAGATAGGGTCTTGCTATGTAACTCAAGCTGGCCTGGAATTTGCAAGCCTTCTGCCTCAGCCTCCTAATCTCTGGGATTACCAGGTGAGCACTACTAGCCCTGTCTCCAAACCTGGATCAAGGGACTGTTGGATTTGTGTGTTACAATTCCTAAACTAAGTTAATTGGACTCCTTTATATATTTTAGTGTTTTTGTTGTTGTTGTTTCTTTGCCAGTCCTGGGGCTTGAACTCAGGGCCTGGGCAATGTCCTTGAGCTTCTTTTTTGCCACTTGAGTCAGAGTGCCACTTCTGGCCTTTTCTGTTTATGTGGTACTGAGGAATGGAGGACAGGGCTTCAGGCATGCTAGGGAAGTACTCTACCACTAAGCCACATTCCCAGCCCCACCTTTATGTATTTTAAATGGCATTTATAAACTTAACGTATTTCATTTTTAAAAACATAAATGATCTGACTGACAAAACCTTTTAGGCATTGAAGTAATTTTTATCAATCTAATGAACATGTAACTATGGTGAATCTTAAGTACTCTTAACTGCTCCAAATAGTGTAGAAGCACCCAGTACAATTTCAATTTAAGATCATAAGTCTGAATCAATTACTCAACTGCATTTTCTAGTTGAAAAGCTGAACTGTCGCTCTAGCTGGCTATATTATCCTAAATGGTATAAACATTTTAAATATCAGATGCATCAGCGGACTCACTAACACTAAAATATTAGCCATTTCTATATGAAATTCTAAATCTTTCTAGGACTGTACATTGTTGACCCATTAAACAAACAGTTGTTTGGGGAATCTTGTCAGACTTTCTGTTGCTGTTTTGAGACAGGATCTCAATAGGCCAAGCTGGCTTTGAATTCACAATCTGCCTACTTCAGCCTCAGAATAGCTTTAAAGAAAAAGCCATTCTCAGATTCATGAAGACAGAAGAAGTCAGCTGGTATATGAAGAGCGTAGGGAGCTTGATCTAGAGTCCATGACAGAGACTATACCTTAAGGGGCAGCCTGGTATCCCCTTTTCCCTCATGGTAAGCTCTGTGGTCTACTTGAAGAAGTCTGATATGTCCCCCAAATGATCAGTTGATTAGATTTTATATTTCCCTGGGTTCCTATGGTAATAAAAATGTTTCCCCCCCATGTAATTCCAAAGGACCTTTTCTGAAAGCAAATCAGCGTTCTTTTCCATAAACTATCTCACAGGACTATGCAAGTCATACAAGTATTAAAACATGATCTGACATCTGCATCAGTCTTGGCTTAACCTCATCATTCCATTGATTTGACTGGCTCCTGCTGATTTTGTCACAACTTCTGTTCTACGGACACATCCTGACTAAAAAAATGGAATCATGTCTGGCAGAGAAAAGCATGTCCCTAATCTAGTGCCTTAAATATCTTTTCAATGGTGGTTATTATTATTTAAGATTTATGCTAGGACTTCTAAACCATTAAGAGAGACCAATGGTTTGCACTAGATCTTCAATAACTGCTGAAAAGTAGACAAGGATTGTGCATGTGTGTGTGTGGCCCCTGAATTGTAGGTATAAGAAAGAACTCATCAAGAAAAAGAGAAAGGATAAAGGGAAAAATCAAGCAAAACCACCTCTAGCCCTTCCTATAGTGATATTCATATTTAGTAAAATATTTCTAGCTTCTGCTTACACACAGACACAGACACAGACAGACACACACATTCGCACACATAAAACCCAGTGAAGCATCCAACTGAATACACGAATGTGTCACTGCAGGGAGATGGTGATTCACAGAGAGATTTTCTTCATAAAGAAATGGAGCCTGGCCTATTCAAAAGCGGTTCCATTTAATGCAACACTGCATTGAGCAGGGTGCCTTTTCAAGGGGCGACTATTAGAAGCAAGATTATTATCTTCGGCATTTAGATGGCGTGCTGGCTGGGGCCATACACTGGGCACTTAGGCGTGCCCATTATCAATGTACAGTATGATCTTTTGGAAGTTTAAAAATAGCATTCACAACCTTTCCTGGCCTCCCCTGCATGGGCTGAGGCTGTGTGGGCTGGGGGAAGAATGCCTGGCGCCCTGCAGGGAAGGCTACCGGGTTGGAATCTGGTGGCCAAGTTGACCTGAGGGGGTCCAAAGCTGCAGGAGTGCCCTAGAGCTATGGCGCTGTCAATGTTCTTTAGAGATCACAGGTATGCTAGTGTTTAGGGGAAAGCAATGTCCCAGGGACCTGGTTCCAATATGACATTTGTACAGATCATTTATTCCCTCTAGCCTCGATCGTCAGGGACATTGTGTAATTCTGGATTCTCTGGTGTTTGTTTTTATTTTCTTAGCTCAGTTTTGTTTACTGAGTGTATCCTGTATTCAAGGTTTTACACTGGGTACAAATGTAAGGAGGAATAAGACTTTCTCTGCTCTCTGGTGGGCTGGGAGGTGAGGGTGGGGCATACAGCTGATCCTTTCACAATGATTTTATTTTATGAGGTGATTTTATTATATGAGGTCTCAACTGCAAATGCTTATAGGGAACAGGTATTACATGGTAGTGCAGTGAATCTTAGGGATCTTGGCACTTGGGGCTATCCGTGTGTGTGTGGTGGGGTTTGAACTCAGGGCCTGATGCTATCCCTGAGCTTTCTTGCTCAAGGCTGTTATACTCTGCCACTTGAGCCACAGCTCCATTTCCAGTTGTTTTGGTGGTTCATTGGAGATAAGAATCTTAGGGACTTTCCTGCCCAGGTTGGCATTTAATTATGATCCTCATATCTCAGCCTCTTGAGTAGCTAGGATTACAGGGGTGAACCACCAGCTCCCAGCCAAGGTACCGTATTTTTAATGGGAGATAGTGAAGTTCCAGCTCTTGCCAGTCAGGAAGATAGGCCTGACATTTTTCTGTCTCCTTCCCCTTCCCTCCCCTCTTCTTATCCCTTCTCCCTCCCTCCCTACTCCTTTTTTTTGTTTGAGACAGCCTTAATATGTAGGCCAGGCTAGCCTCCAGCTTGCCATATAATTTAGGCTGACATCAAACTTGTGATTCTTCTATCTCAGCCTTCTGGGTGTAGGTACACATGCCATTACACTCAGCTCAGCCTTTGGTTTCTTAAAGGGTTTTTGTTGCTGTTGTTGTTGTTTTTTGGGTCCAGTCGTGGGGCCTGAACTCTGGGCCTGGTCGCTGTCCCTCAGCTCTTCAGCTCAAGGCTAGCGCTCAACCACTTGAGCCACAGCGCCACTTCCGGCTTTTTTCTTTTTGCTTATGTGGTGCTGAGGAATCGAACCCAGGGCCTCATGCATGCAAGGCAAGCGCTCTACCACTGAGCCACCTTCCCAGCCCTGTTGTTGTTTTGGATCCGGTCATGGGGCCTGAACTCTGGGCCTGGGCACTGTCCCTCAGCTCTTCAGCTCAAGGCTAGCACTCTACCACTTGAGCCACAGTGCCACTTCTGGCTTTTTTCTTATGTGGTGCTGAGGAATCGAACCCAGGGCCTCGAGCATGCAAGGCAAGTGCTCTACCACTGAGCTACCTTCCCAGCCCCCTTAAAGGAGTTTTTATATATGTTTTTTCCCCTCTCTCTGTTGCCCACTGTGAAATATTCCAATTTTCTAACATTGGTAATGTAGGCAGACCCCCACCCAAACAAGTGCAAACCAAGCATGACTTGGAACTATGGTAATGTCACCTCTCCAAGTGGGAAATGACAGAGGATGACACACTTCATTTCAGGTTTTCTGTCATCAGGCATTGTTTAAGAGCTCTCCTTTGGACAGATTTTACTCATTTAACTGGAAACACAACTCCTGGCATGAACAAGGATCTGGAAGCAATCTCTAGCACCTCAAGATAGAAAGAGAAAAGCTAAAACAATAACAGAAACGTTAAAACAGAGTGATGTATTTAAACAAGATAATTCTAGAGGTGATGGGTTTCAACTAGTCAATAAAAATGACAAATTTTCTGGCCCAATGGGCTGGACTAAAAGTCAAAATGGAGTCACTCATGTCAAAAAATCTCATCACCAAACTGAAACTAAGTTGTTTAACCTGACCTGAGAAATCAAGAGGAGAGAGATAGCAGACAAATTTCCCAAACAGCTCCAGTTCAATCAGCACAATAGGCATTTCCTCTGTTTTAGTACATACAGAATAAAGGTAACCGGAAATAACTGATATTGGCCACTCAATTTGTTTTCTACTGTTTGGTTGTGACTTCTGTCCTTGTTTTTTGTTTTTTTTTTGATCATTCATGGGGCTTGAACTCTGGGCCTGGGCGCTCTCCTTGAGCTCTTTAGCTCAAGGCTAGCGCTCTACCACTTGAACCACAGTGCCACTTCTGGTTTTCTGGTGGTTTATTGGAGATAAGAGTTTCATGGACTTTCCTGCCCGGGCTGGCTTTAAACCTCTATCCTCAGATCTCAGCTTCCTGGGTAGCTAGAATTACCAGTACCTGGCCCTGTCCTTGTCTTTTAAGAAATGACTTTTTTCTTTTGTTGTGGGAGAAGGAGGGAGTATGGGAATTGAACCCAGGGCCTCGTGCATGCCAACCCTGTGCTCTACCTCTGAGCTATAACCCTGCTCAGGCAGAGTGATACTGGAAGTAACAGATTTTTTTTTTTTAATTTTTGCTTGGACTTGGAAAAAATTATATTCAGTGAAGTAAGCTAGGCCCAAAGAAACACAGGTCCCATGGTTTCCCTTATCTGCAATAACTAGTATATGTCCTGAACAAGCAGAAGAGGTCAAAAGCTATGTACATATAACCATATAAGATGATGCTAAGTGAAATGACTCCCAAGATAGGGACACAAGAGAGTTTATCTTTCTTGCTGTTGTTTTTAATGTACTTATAATGTACTATGTGATTTTTTTTTGTTTCTTTTGTATGTTCTTCCCCCATGGGATAACCTCTGTTGTCACAGTATTTGATTCTGGTGTCCTGCATATTATATATACATTTTTCTAATTTGGGGAAGGAAAAGGGAAATAACTGAAATAAGGACACAGGTTGACCCACTGTAACAATGAGACGTACATGACACTGTTGAAAACGAACTTTACAACTTTGTTGGGTGGAGGAGAGGAAAGGGATGGTAGGGGGAAAACCAAGGAGTATGTGACAATGCTTGATAGGAAATGGACTGGTTTCCTTGCTCACATAACTGTAACCCCTCTGTACAGTATCTTTACAATAAAATATGTATTAATTTTTTTTGCATGGGTCAGCCTTTCTCTGTCTCTGAAAACAATCTTCTTTTCTTTATCCACTGGAACACTTATTCTATTTTATAGAATGGGGTATTGTTCCATTCTAGAATCACAAATAAAGCCAATTAAGATCTTTAAACCAAGCTGTTGTGATTTTAGCCTTTGACCCTGGATTCTTAGACCTATTTGAATAGATGACAGATGCCACTGGCTGGACATGCCATAGAGGGTATATAAACAATCAGATCTTCCTGGGTCAACAGTGAGCAGAAGAGCCAAGAGAGGTGACAGCTAGGGCACATGTAGTTCATGATGGCATGAACAGAGACATCAAGGTCGAGCTTAGTCACCATGGAGATGGGGCCCTGGGACAGCAAGTACCTATCCCCAAAGGGTGGCTACCACAGTTTTCCAGGTCTACCAACTCTACAGTGTGATGCAAACAGGGCCTGGCATTTCTGCTGTGTGTCTAGTGTGATACCTTCCAGGCCCTTGTAGCTTTTACATTTAAAATAATTCAAATGAAATAAGAGTGCCAACTGACCAGTCACACTGGCCACACCTTAAGCGCTCAGTGGCTGCAGGTGGTGAATAACCCTTAAACTGGAGAGAGAAGAGAACATTTATGTCCATCCTCACACCAAGTTCTATTGGGAGTTTCTGGCCTTCATTACTTCTCCATCTATCATTCACTGAGATAATGGGACCCTGTCTACTACTCTCGGCCATCAGGAAGTCTTCGTAGTACTGTGTGTTTAAGGTTCTTTTCCAAGCCTCATGTTCATTGAGAAAGGTAGTGTGACTGAGGATGCTTCCCCACATGCTTTCCTAGCGTGCATGAGGCCCTGGGTTTGATTCCTCAGTACCACATAAACAGAAAAAGAAGTGGGGCTGTGGCTCAAGTGTATAGCACTAGCCTTGAGCAAAGAGAGGCTTTCTTGTAGGTAGAGATATAATCCCGCCCTCCCCCCCCCCACCCCTTAGAAAAACTTTCTGTTTCTTAATCTTGGGGAAGTGGGGGTTTGGATTGATGGAGGTGAGGGACTGATCCTTGAAAAATAAGCCTGAGGCTAGGATTTAATATGAAAATACCTAACCAGGGATTTGACTGACTGCTGCACCACCAAGTGTCTCATTCAGGTTCCCCCCGCCCCCCCTCAGCAATCATCCTGGTCCCACCCTAGCTTTTGATAACATCTCAAAGGTAACCAGTCCAGCATGAACGGCCCTGAAGTGGAACCAAGGAAAGGGCTGGTGCCCAGTCTGGGTGAAATGGAGGGACGAACAGCTGCCTGTAGTGTCAGATTTCAGGGCAGCGGGAGGGTTAGGGCCCTGGCATCAGGCCCGGTGGCAGTTGAGGTGACAAGTGATAGGTCAGATTTGTGTAGCGTGTGGGTGTTCCCCGGGGATTCCCGATGCAATCTGGGGAGGGGAACCTGGTAAGGTTGGACTTTCCTGTAGTCAAGCCTGGGTATGAGAAAAGTGGTGTGCAAGTGTTTTGTAGTCTCAGGCTGATTAGGTCAGAGACTCCAGACACGGTCATTGTGCAAGGCTGATTGGTCTGTGTTGCTTCCTACTTATCTGTCCCCTTGCCTGCAGGTGGCCTAGAGGTCGACTGCCTAGTCAATATTTTGGTTTGATGCCCTGGTTCTAGCATATTCTGTAAGGTTTTATAAAGAAGTAGAGTGTGCAGAGAGGGCTAGACAAATTTTTAGAGAAGCCACTTTAAAAAAAATTTTTTTTTGAGACAGGGTGTTGCTATAAAGCTCAGGCTGGTGTTGAAATGCATCTTCTTACCTTAGTCTTTTTGAGTGCTAGAATTATAGGTACGCACCACCACACCCCAGCAGAAAAGCAACTCCAATTGTTTTTCCCATTATTATTGTTGGTGGTGTGGTTTTGTGCTAGTCCTGGAGCTTGAACTTAAAGCCTGGGTGCTGTCCCTAGTTTTTTCTTTTTTTCTTTTTGCTCAAGGCTAGTGCTCTACCACTTGCGCTACAGATCTACTTCCAGCTTTTTTGGGTAGTTAATTGGTAGTAAGAGTCTCACAGACATTCCTGCCTGGGCTGGCTTTGAATTAGGATCCTCTGATCTCAGTCTCCTGATTAGCTAGGATTAGAAGTGTGAGCCACCAGCACTTGGCTCCCATTATTATTGTTATTGTTATTATTTTTATTTTAAATGAAATTTGACGTGCTTTGACAAAGGTTGAATGCATTTGCAAGTCTTCATTTTGATGTATAAGCAAAAGGGTTAAAATAGACCAGCCATTTTTTGAGGGAGGGGTCCGGTTGTGGGGCCTGAACGCTGGGCCTGGGCGCTGTCCCTCAGCTCTTCAGCTCAAGGCTAGCGCTCTACCACAGTGCCACTTCCAGCTTTTTTCTTTTTGCTTATGTGGTGCTGAGGAATTGAACCCAGGGCCTCAGGCATGCAAGGCAAGCGCTCTACCACCGAGCCACCTTCCCAGCCCCTAGACCAGCCATTTTTTTGTCTGTCCTCTCAGTTCGGAGGGTCTGAGGAGCTCCCTGGGGAAGGTCAAAGATGAGAAACTCAGCAAATCTTTACCTAGAGAAGCTTCACTCTCCTGACTTGCACCGAGGGTTTCTTCTCATAAAAGATGCTAAGCAAAAAAGAGCAGAGGGCTCCATGCCCTTTAGGCTTCCGACTGACCTTTATAGCTTTGATGCTGCATAAATCTACTTGTATGTTTTAATACATGTTACAATGATCATGAGAATGACAAACTTATTTTGCATTTGTTATCTCTCTGTGCATTGCTTTATATATTTAAAAAAATCACAATTTGGCAGCCCTCTTCTCTTTCTCTCTCTCTCTCTCATACATTAAAAAAAATCACAATTTGGCTGTGATTAATTGGAGATAAACAGTCTCATGGACATTTCTGTCCTAGTTGGCTTTGAACCACAATCTTCAGCTCTCAGCCTCCTGAGAGTAGCTAGGATTATAAGCATGAGCCAATGAGCCACCAGTGCGCAGGGCTGTTAGTCCTTTTTTATGCATGTTTTCAGCTGTTGTTCTTCTTCCTCTTTTTTTTTCTTTTAGTTTAATGTGCTGGAACCAAAGGTAGAAGTAGCTTGGGCTTCCCTGAGAGGCCTGTCATACTGTGTGCATGCAGTAGGACCCTGGGAAGATGGCTGGGGAGGGGGGAGGGGAGATGAAAGGGCAGTAAGATTAGGTGGGCGCCTGATGCAGGAGTTTGGAATGAAGAATGGCTGCAGACTATGAAGGTGGAGCGGGATGGAGAAGGTGCAGTTCTGAGTCATCAAAACAAGTCTTTAAGGGGACATGGTGGTTGGCTGTCCCACAGATTCAGCATGTTTCTAGGCCAGAATGGATCCTAAAAGATCTATTATTTCTCCTCCCCCAAATAATACATCCAGTAGATCCTCAACCTAAATAGATACTTCTTTTGTACCTCTTTGTACTTTTGATAGGTAGCCTAATAGTTTAAACAGGACTACCATGTTATTGGATATTAGAAATTATCATCTTATTGAATGAAGAGAGCTTATCTTCATTTAGGAGTAACAATTTTAATTGAATCCAATGTTCATTTCAAAAGGACAGTAGTAGAAAAGTATTGCTTTCATTACTTTATACTTTTTTGGGGGGGGAGGGATGGATTTTTTTTTTTGATTAGTTGGATGTCTTCCTGACTAGAAATTGCACATTTACATATGTCAATGAAGCCAGCTCTGGTTAGTAGAACAAGGAACTCAATTACAGAGCATATGAGTGGTTTGCTTCAGATGGTTAGTTGCCTTGATGTATGAGTTGCATTTGGTTGATGGGGGTGGGAAAGGGTGAAAAATGTTGGAAAGCTGGGGATCTAGTATATAGATATGTAAGCATGTGCTTAGCATGTGTGAAGCCCTGGGTTTGATCCTCAGGTCTCTTCATGGTTCCTACTCCTTAAAGTTGGAAAGTCCAAGTATACACCCATCAGTGAGACACTGCTTAGTAATAGCCTTCCACATGAGGCTTCCCAGCAAGGTAGGTGGAGAATTAGAAACACCTGCTTTTAACAGCTGACACTTTTCAGAGGAGGGGCTTTCCACAAGATGAACACCAAGGGGGTAGGAAAGGGGAAATGAGAAAGGGAAATGTCATGAAAAGCTGAAATCAGAGAATGTAGTTTTGAAACTAATTGTCAATAAATCAGAAGCCTAAATGCAAATGCTTATTTTATAGCTATTGTCTCTTGCTACTTTAAGCTAAGTGGTCAATGTACCTTTCTGGAAATATTGTTTGACTTTTGATTTTCGTGTGTGTGTGTGTGTGTGTGTGTGTGTGTGTGTGTGTGTTGGTACTGGGGTTTGAACACAAGGCCTTGTGCTTGATAGGCAGGTGCTTTACTACTTGAACCACTCTTAGTACCTTTGGCTTTGATTTTCAGATAAGGCCTCTGGCTCTTTTCTCTGCTTCGCCTTAGACAGCAATCCTTTCTTCCTCCTCCCATATAGGTGGGATCAGAAACATGAGCTATACCCAGTTGACTGACTCTTAGGGCATTTTAGTTTCACCTTATTCAAATTTAATAAAAAAATTACTTTGAGAAATTGACCATTATTTCTTTGGATCAGGGGTTCATATTTATTTATTTATCTGATGGCATTTATTTATTTATCTATTTATCTGATGGTACCACGACTGGGATTATTTAACTACCAACAACTTTCACCTGCTTCCTCAATTCTTTGTCTATTTAAATCTACACTCATATCTGTAACTTGAAAATGGTTGAAGGGGTTCTCTTCTTCTGGCTGCCCATGGATGTAATAAATCTCCTTCCTCTGCCTTTATTTGGCATATTGGGGCAAGTGCTAGACCTGACATGTGAACTCCCAGAGTTTTGGGCCTGGGATTTAAAACTCTGGTTACACACAGACACACAGACAGAGACACAGATACACACACATACACACACACACACACACACACACACACACACACACACATTTTTTCTTTTTTGGCAGTATTGGAGTTAGAACTCAGGGCCTCATGGTTCTTAAGCAAATAAATGCTCTACCACTTGAACTATACACTCTCAGGTCTTCCTTCAAAATTTCTTTATGTGGTACTGGGGTTTTAACTTAGGGCTTTCCACTTACTAGATAGGTACTCTACTATTTCAAGCATATCTGCATCTATCTATCTATCTATCATCTATGTTTTGTGTGTATGTGTGTGAGAAAGAGAGAGAAAGTGAGAGTGGAGAGAGAAAGAGAGAGAGAAAGAGAGAGAGAGAGAGAGAGAGAGAGAGAAAGAGAGAATGTTTTGGTTCTGGAGCTCAAACTCAGGACCTGATGCCCCTGAGCTATTTTTGTTTGAGGCTAGTGTTCTACCACTTGAACCATAGTTTCACTTTTGGCTTTTTAGTGGTTAGTTGGAGATGAGTCTCATAGGCTTGTTTTGAACTGTGATCCTCAGATTTCAATCTCCTGAGTAACTAGGATGATAGGTGTGAGCCACTGGTGCTCCACCAAAGTACTTATCAAAAATGAATTTACTACCTAGAAATATATGTGCTCCTCTATTAGAGCATTAAATAAAACAATCTAGTGGTAGACTTAATATCAATCATATTTTCAAAATAAAAATATGTATGAATGACCTTTTGTGATGATATACTATGGTAATAGGTGGTTTTAACAGGTGACTCAGACCTGTAATCCCAGCTACTCAGAAGGCTGAGATCTGACAATCATGGTTCAAAGCTAGCCCAGACAGGAAAGTGTGTGAGACTCTTATCTCCAATGAACTACCAAAAAGCTGACGAAAAGCTGAGTCCAAATGATAGAGCACCAACCTTAAGGGAAACAGCCCAGGCTCTGAGTTCAAGTCTCAACACTGGCACAAAAAAATAGCTCCTCTTCCTCCCTACCAACTGATGGTTAGAGTTGAAAAGTTCTTGTCTATGTAAAATAGCTATTTCTTTTCTTGGTATTCTTTAACTAAAGTTGTAAGTAGAGAGTCCTAGTATATATTATTCTCAATATTGTGTTATTTATTTTGTACTTTGAAAAGCACATGTGTACTTCTTTGTGCCAATTACCATTCCAAGTACTTTATGAATCTTAATTAATCATTCACAACAATTTACCAGTGAAACTGAATTCAGATTTACAGAGACTAACACAGTATTTCCAACTGTAATATCTCTGAGGACCATTTTATTTCATTTTTAAAAAAATTCTTTGAATTTAGAAAATGAGCTAGTATTTTCTTCCTTTTCGCCAAAGTAGTCTGCATACGTAATTTTGGCATAGCATGCCTTGTGTCTTTACAGCTTACCTCCATCGTCTTTGCATTTGTTCTGGCTGGGATTTGTATGGTTTTTAAGTTTTATGTTTATTCTGTGGCTTCATATGGATTGATAGTTTTGGAGAATTCTTCAGTAGTCTCTCTTCAGCTATTTATTACTTCTGCTCCATTATTTCTCCTCCCCTCTGGATCATGACTTACATCTACTTTAGCCTTCTTAGAGTTAAGATTTGTCATGGGACACACACTTCATATGTCTTTTGTGCTTTTTTTCTGTGCTTTATATCCATCTTCACCTAATCATGAATCTAGATTCTGGTTCATCTTAATACCCCTGTGATAGGCAAGTATTCTACCCCTTAAGCCATACACCTAGACCTTTTGTTTTTTGAGACAGAATTTTGCTAACTCAGTCTGGGCTAGTTGGGTACTCAAAGTCTTCCTCCTTCTGTGTCCTGAGTAGCTAAGAGTATAGGCATGTGCTACTAGGCCTGGCTTTTACTGTTTTGTGTGGGGGGGGAGGGGTGGTGGGTAAGCCTCATCTTGCAGCTCAGGCTAGCCTTGAACCAACCTCTGTGATCTTCTCTCAGCCTTTCATGTGTTTGGATTACAGGCATATGCTTCCATATCTGGCTACCAGTTTTCTTAAAATTTGTGCAGATTAAGCATGTGTGGCCCTCTCTGTCTTGGTGGGGTGTGTCCCTTAGTGTGTTACTAAGCCTCTTAGAATGGACAGTTTCCACATGAATGTCAGTGTAGCATTGATTAAAAAGGCACATCCTCACTCCTCACTCCAGATCTACTCAACCAGAGCTTCTGTGTTGGGCCCAGCAAATCCTGCAGGTGATCTGATGCCCACTTCCATTTGGGAAGCCAGCCTTCAGACTTTGCACTGGGGCACAGACAGGACAGCTGTGATTGAGAGTAAGTTCAGCTGTAAATTCTGGTCATGCCATTCCCAAGTCCTTTTCTAAAGGATGACTCTCCTGAGACTTCAGGTTATGATCGATGGCCTGGTCTGTCAGACAGCAGCATTTAAATCAATGCTCATCTGTCTTGTGGAATCATTCAGCATTCAAATCTTACCTACTCATTGGAGGATTTATAAAGGAGGTGACTTTCAGTAGGAAGCTTTCTTATTTGAGGCATGAGATTTTCTGCTAATCTGGGCTTCCATTTTTATTATCTTAAAAACAAGAGATCTGTATTTCCTTTCTGGCTCTTGACAGAATGGCTTGTGTTATGATGTTTCTGGAATTCTCTGAACACTTAGACCAACACCCAAGACTATGCCAGACAGAGTACTTTAAGTCACAAATCTCTAGAAGGACTGTGAGGTTTGTACCCCATTGTCTTAGTATACTTGGTGTGGCTATCACACAATACCCAGTGCTGGGAAGTATATAAAGAAAGGAGGTTCATTTAGCTTGCAGCTCTGGAAGTTCAAGGGCCTGGCACTGGACCTGCTTAGCTATCTGAGGGCCTTATAGCAGATGACATTGTAATGACAAGAGTGTTTGTGGGAGTGGTGTCAGGCGTGTGTGGGAAAGGGATTCAGGGAAGGTGCCAGGCTTCCAGTAACAGCATTCTTGCTCTTACAAGAATGACTCCAGTCCCATGAGATGTAATCCACTCCTTCAAGATAGTATTAATCCATTTGTGAGGGTTGAAACCCCCCGTTAGCTACTCTCTTCCACTAGGCCTCACTCTTCTTATTTCAAATCAATTTTTTTATTAGCATACATTAGTTGTACGAGGGGATGTCATGGTGACATTTCCACACGTATATACAATGTATCCTGAGCAAACATATCCCGTCTTCTGCTCTTCCTTACCTCCCCCTCCATTTAAAACAATTTCAACAGGTTTAATTTTCTATTTTCGTGTCATTTGGAGGATGGAGGTGAATACTTCACCAGTGCTCAGGTAGGCCCTTTCCTGGGAGTTTGGACTCTATGGAGTGGAAAGGTTATGGAGCCTCAGCCTGCAGTCAGCTTTCTGGTTTGGGTAGTGCTGAAAGAGTCAGGGAGGTTCTTTTGTAAAGCGGAAAGTAGAACAGAATTGTAAACAAAGAGCGACAGAAACAGGTTCCCAGACTATAAGTGTGGTTTTACTTCCCCAGTTCCCAAATCGAATCTGAGATTCTGGTCCCTTGTGAGGCCTGATTGTCCTTCTGTTGAATGATGCAAATGACAGTGATTCACTTTGAACTCTTACAACACTCTGTCCTCCCTTACTCTGGAGCCAGCTTGCAGGAGTCTTAGCTTGCAACCTAAGAACGGCTGACGAGAGTCATTATTCTAAAAGGGAGTAGATTTTTGTTCAGTTCTAAGAGTTTCTGGAAAATATTGCCTGTGTTAATGAGGATATTATTTTGAACACCCTCTCCCCTTTTTTAATGAAAGAGGGTACTCTAAAAGAATATATCTGGGGAAAGATTATTTTTGGTGCTATCTAAATTTCTGGGTTTTATATTTGCCTGGGGTTTCCTCTGAGCATCCACAGTGCCTAAGACATCTGATTGTCTTTCTGAAGTCACATTTCCTTCCTCCAGTATTTTCTTTAGAACAAAACACAATGGCACTTGGCCAAGCTGGAAGGCCTGTGTCTAAAAAGGATCTTGGTCCTTCGTCTCCTTGATGCTATCACAACATAAACGTGGAACAGACACCTACTTGGAGAAGAAAGAAAATATATTTGTTATGTGTCTTCACACAGATGTACTTCAGATGCTGTTGTTATTGTTATTCTGCATGGACAGCCTTGCCAGCCATTGTGGTAGGAAGTACAAACACCTGGCTTACATTATGAGGGCTTGTATTTCAGACAGTTCACAGGCATTTGGGAAGAGGATGTGTGCTTGCTCAGGAAAGCAGCATCTGATCCTCACTGGGGATTTTGTTTTGCTTTTGGACTTAAGTATCCCTTTGCTCTTTCCTGTGACGTTTCCTTCAAGCTGTTTGCTGCTGCTTGCTGCCCAGGTTAAGGTGATCCTCTCTTATCAAAGGATGTGTGGAGCCAGATGCGTAGATTCTCTGAGGTACCCACTGTTTCTAGTCTTCTCCTGGCCTTCATCCTCTCTTACTTGCCCTTACACTAATTCGTGGTTTGAGTGGGGCAGGTTACAGGAGTATACAAGGAGGCGTTTTCCATTGTGGTTAGCTTTTCCTACTACTCCTTCTTCTCTTTTCTCATTTAGCTGCAAAGCAAGAGAGCAGCCTCTTAGATTCGCAAGTGGTTTCTGGAGATCCGTTGTCCATTTTTCTTGGCTGAGCATTCTTCTTTGGTGCTAATTATGACAATGGCATAGAAGGGAGAGATTGTTGAGCCATTCAGCTTCCAATCAGTTAGAAAGCTACAGCAAGTTGCAGCTCCCTAGCACAAAAATGGAGAAGTTTGATGAGAATCATAGTACTTTGTGGGAGGCAGTGGGGCAGGAAAGTGTACTGTAGTTCTAGTCTTCTTTCAGCCTTGGAATCCAGCTTACCAAGGTCACAGTTGAGAAAGTCTGGGTATGTGTATCAACTGATAAACCTTCAGATGCCTGGAGTCTTTCAGTGGAGGAGAAATGACGCCCATGGATAATCATGAATTTCTCTCTGTTCTTCAGCTGAGTGGGTTCAGAATCTGTTTTATGACGTTCCCAGGAGTAATCATCCTCTGAGAGCTGATGCAATCTAACCTCACTCCCATTAGGGTGATTCACACCACAGAATGCTGAATATAACTTTGTAATGGGAGGATACAACTACTCTGGACAACTCTGCCTCACTGTTCTGGTTTATAGTCCCCCTGTGTAATCTTTGGGCCAGATGTAGAACGGAGAACTTCCTAAGGTTCTACGGTAGCACAGCAGACACTGTTCTGAGCAGTCTCTACAGAGACTCGCCATGCACTTGACCACAGAGGAATTAAAATGCTCACTATGCCTCTCTGTTTCTTCAAGATCCCCTTCAGTTCCCACCAGTATCCAACTTCTTGGCTGCTCTCTTGCGTCTCTCTTCCCGGAATACTCTTAGTTCAGATGTTCCTGTTCTTTTCAACTTCCTCACACATCCGTTATGCAGAATGATTTTTTTGGGAGTCAAACTCATAGTAAGTGTTGTAGACTGAAGCCCACCAATTCACTCACCCAATAAAGGACCATCAGGTATCGCAACCCAATTTGACTCAAGAAGGCAGCTCGGTATTCTTGTTGGTTGCTTGGAATCTCATTCCTCAGCTCATGTGGCAAATCAATGGCTTTCTTCTGGTAAATACAGGACTGTCCCTGAGAGGAAGTCTCATTCCAGCTGCAGAGAGAGGAAAATATCCTCTCCCTCATTATTCCACAAACTGGGAGGCAGAAGTAGTCATTAGAATGTTGCTCAGTTTTCAGGGAATTAGAGTGTGAGTTGTCGGATGGCTCTGATGGAGGCTTCAGGCCAAGAGAAAGGCAGGCTGGCACTTGAGTGTGTCACGGTAATGATGGTGTGACAGTGGCCAGATTCATGGATGAGTAAGTCCTTCCCCGGCTCCTGCTGGTTTCCTTCAAACCCTCCCCTTTCTATGTGTTCTGTCATTATCACTCTTTGTTACCCCAAAACTTTCCCGAGAGAATATGAATCTGTGGTTTTTTTTTTATTGATTTGATGTTGTGTCATGGTTGGGTGCTTTTTGATGGCATAGAGAGATGTCATTCACCTCATGATGAGAGGTGACATGTTCTATCTCTTGTTTAGCATACTGTTGTGGGAAGAAAGATCTCTTTTGCTCACTTATTATAAGGATGCTGGCCAATGCCTGTCTAACAAAAGATAGACTTAAGAAGGAAAAATGCACACACATTTTATTTAGTGTCAGTTTTATTGGACAGAGGAGCCTTTAGAAATGAAGACCTACAGAAACCAGAAAACTTGCATATTATTCTTTTTAGGTGGATGAGGAAGTGGACGATCAAGTGTAACTGTGATGGATATGTGTGTGTGTGTGTGTGTGTGTGTGTGTGTGTATTTATAATATAAGTGGGTATAACTTAATGGTAAATAACTGGGAAGGACTTAGTAGGGCCTATTGGTTGAGATTCTTCCCTGTGGTCTTAATGTCTTCAGAGGTAAATACATTCCTTTCCCCTAAATAGCTGGGGTAGATGGGTCATCTATCTATGGGGTCACCCATCACAGTGGATCTTATGTCTTGGTTCAGGGAAAGAGTATGTGTGGGTGAAGACAAAAGTAACTTTTTGGCTTCTGCTCTTTCCTTAAATGTCAAGCACCGTATTTTGGGGTAGCCTTTCCTGAGCCCTGTTATGCTATTTAGATAGCTGTATGGGTGATCCACAATGTGCTCTTAGATGTGTGTGTGTGTGTGTGTGTGTGTGTGTGTGTGTGTGTGTATGTGTGTTGGTCCTGGGGCTTGAACTTAGGGCCTAGTTGCTGACCCTGAGCTCTTGTGCTCAAGGCTAGTTCTTTATCATTTTGAGCCATAGCACCATTTCTAGCTTTTTAGTAATCAATTGGATATAAGAGTCTCAAGGACTTTACTGCCCAGGCAGGGTTTGAACCTTGAGCCTCAGATCTCAGCCTCTTAAGTAACTAGGATAACAGGCCTGACTCTGCTCTTAGATTCTTTGTAGCCAATTGGAGACAGGAGAAACCTTGGCACCATTTTTCCTAATATTGGAGATGAAAGTGAGGCTCAGAAGAAAAAAATACTTTCCCAAGAGCACAGAACTGCTATTGGAGACAGGATTGCATTCTGAGTCTTCTGAGGTCGAGTTATCACCTTTTCCCCTGATCTTACAGCCTTCTCATTCGTGTAATTTTGAGTTGTTCTCCCCAGGGTCTCTCTGATTACACCATAAACTCTTTGAAAACTGGATTTGTTTCTTTTCTGGGACATGGTTAGGTTTCCAACAGGTACCCAGAACACACTGTTTATCATTTCAACAAACACTCTCTTATGTTCTGTCATGGAAACCTGCAAATTAAAGCAATATAGTACAGATTTTACAAGGGAACAGATTTTTATTCACAATAAATACCCAGAGCTCTAAAAACAACAACAACCACGCAAAAAACAAAAACAAAAACAACTAAAACCCAAAAACATGACTTAGGGATTATTAGAATTTAGGGCTTATATAACATCTTAATAGGGGAAAGGGAGGGGGAGAAATGGCATTTATGGGAAAACAAATAGCTTTTAGGAAAGATAACTAGGTTCCTAGGAAAGAAGGTGGGAGGTATAATAGCACAGTGACAGTGGCTGCTGCTTCATATCCCAGTACTGGGCTTCTCTCTAGCAATAGAAGTCAATCTTCAAGTGGCGCTATGGCTCAAGTGGTAGAGCACTCGCCTTGAGCTGAAGAGCTGAGGGACAGCACCCAGGCCCAGAGTTCAAGCCCCACGACCGACCCCCCCCCTTCAAAAAAGAAAAAAGAAAAAAAAGCAAGAAGTTAATCTTCACTGATTGTGAAACTTTTTATTTTTATTTTTTTATGACAGCTGAATTCTTTTGGGAAGCTCCGCTTTTAGACCGATAAGGAGTGTTTAAAGTGAGGGGGGGGAACACTTTGCAGAGGTATATTCTGGATTCCTTCAGTGGATATTGGATTCCCAAATGTCACCCGAAACAACCTGTGTTTACCATGCTCCAGGCCACATCACTTAGAGCTTTGATGGGTTTTCTAGAGACTGAAAGTGGGACCTTCAGTTTTATAGCTGGTTTTTCTAGAGTGGAGGCTTGGTTAGGGTTATGACCCAATGGTCCAGATCAATGGAAACCGTGGTAAGTATTTTTGAGACCATGAGTTCACACCCTTTAGGGCCCACGCTCTTTCCAAAGACCAGTCAATGTGCCTTCTAGAGAGCCCTGTAATGTATAATCAGGACAGCTGCCACTAGCTTCTGCAGAAACAGTAAAATTGTGCCACTGGAAAGAGTGGAATAGAGAAGTCATGTAGGTAGTAAATGGTTGCGTGCGATTGAGTAAGGTAGCTGCAAATCCTTAGTGTGAAAATCAGAGTGTGGAGTTAGATGGTCTCACTTCAACACTAAAAGAAAAATGATGGCTGTATAGTAGACCAAAAAGGGACTTATTCTGACCTTTCTCTTTTCACTTAAGTATTACTTCTGCCCTCTCTTGTCCTGCATTCAGAACAATGTCATTCCTTTTGACAGGCGAATCATTGCAAAATATATAAGGTCCAACTCATTTTGTGTGTCCTGTGGTCCTAGCTTCTGGATCCTTCCTTTGGATAAGGCTGGAAATGGGACTATTAGTTTTTCTATCTTCTGTTTACTGTTAAAGTAAAACAAGTACCTCTATCCTAATCATAATGGCAACCTTCCCTAGGAGAAGAAAGTTCAATGTTTCTCTGTCTCTTTGGCCAGTTGAGGTGAAATCCCATCTAGAGGTGTAGGAGGCTAGGGCACTGGAAGATATTGAAACTCAGAAGCTGGACACCACTTGGCCAATAGCATGAAAGTCAAGTGCTGGGCTAAGGGGTACAGCTTTGAAGACACATTGTCTACAAGGCTAGACTTCCATAAAGGTTGAAATCAGCCCTTCTTATACAAGGCAGTTGCTGAACACTATTTTACATTTATTTATTTAATAGACATAGGGTATCTTTTTTTTTAAATGATGGCTCTCCGGTGTATGTTTTAGTCACTCTCCCTCAGTCCTGCCAATGCCATGTGTGTATGTGTGTGTGTGTGTGTGTGTGTGTGTGTGTGAGAAAGAGAGAGAGAGAGAGAGAGAGAGAGAGAGAGGGAGAGAGGGAGAGAGAGAGAGATGTGCCCCTAGAGTTTTCCAGAAAGTTCTAAACAGGCTTTTCAATTCAGCAGCCCCATCACTTTTCTTAAATGCCCTCATTACATAAGCCTTCCCTCCTGTGCCTTCCAACCCTCAGTGATGTTCTCCCCCCCCGCCCTTAGTCCTTGACAACCTTAAACCTTCCTCTTGCTACCCTCCCCTCCCTTTTCAAAACCAGGAACACAATATCTCTCTCCAAAGCAGGTTTTTTTTTTGCACTGCCTATAAGAGCAGCTGACAAAGAGAACAAGCAATTTCTTCATCTTTCAGCTCCACACTGCCTCTGTGTTTTGTGAGGGGCCAGTGCACCTGTTACAGTGAGCAATCCTCCCCGCTCCATCAACTGGAAAAGAGGGCCAGCTCCACACCCCACTCCCAACCCCTGTTCATATTTTTAAGAAGGAGTGTGTGTGTGGGGAAAAAGAGTTTTCTGACATGAGGGCACTGATAAAGGGCTACCTTGGGGCCCTATCTGGGCCGGCTGGGCTGGGCTCAGCAAGACAGAGGCTAAATAGAAGTTGGCTTTCTCTGTCTGGAAATGGTTTTTTTTTTTCCTGTCCTCCTTCTCTGTGGGATGTTTTGGTTTATTTGTTCCCTGCTTCTCTAAGCTTCTTTGTTTCAACCTTGGCTGCTAAAGATCCTAAAGGTTTTGGTGAAAAGAAGCTTCTCTCAGCAAAACTAACTTTGGCATGAGGAGAATAAAGGGCCTCCCCGTTTGTCCTAGGGTGGGTGGGCGGGCATGCATGTGGCCTCTTCCAGTTTTCTTTTTTCTTGTTTTATAGTCTATGAATCCCAGGCTGGCAAAAGGTGCTGGCTGGACAGGCTGGATCTGTTTTTCCTGGTGAAGCAGCTCTGTGGGCTAATTGGTAATGCTGGAAGGGAATGGGTGGAACCATCTCAAGAGAGAAAGGAGACCAGCATTCTGTCCATGGAATTTTTTTTTTAGAGAGTCTTGCTATAGAATCTACTGCCCTTGAACTTGTGATCTTCTGCCTCACCTTCCCAATGGCTAGGATAACCAGCATGGGCCTTTGCACTGAGCTTTGAGGGAGTCACTTCCCTTCTGCCTCCTCACTATCTTCCTCTGTCCAACTGATACATAATCTAGCTAAAGGTCACCCATCCCAGAGACCTGCTGGGATCACTGTAAGTGATTTGTAGCATCCCCTTTAGAGGAATCCCTGGGGAGGGTGGACAATGCCTGGCCTTTCTTGTACTCTCTGCCCTGTATAGCTACTGCCTGTGAGGTGGACCAGGATGGGTCATCCCCAAATATGCCAGGTTTGGGTCCAAGAAGTATTTAAAACTGATAGCATTCAAGTTGCTGAAATCCCTTATTTGCCTGAAAGCAGAGACTCCCAAAGGAACTCAGTGATCACAAATCTCTACTCTGTGTGCAGCTCAGTCATCTCTCCGTGGAGACTAGGAGTCTCCAAATCATGCAAACAGTGTCATCAGACTCTCCTATCACCCATCTTCTCCCCTAAGAGCCCATTTGTCTTCCCAGCTCTCATTCATTTTCCATATGTACATGCCTTTTCTCCTGTTGTCAGATGTTTTCTCACCACAGCTTTGACTCCGTCACCTCTGAGTATTCTTGCCCTGTAAGAAGGATGTGTATTTATTTTTTTTTCTCCAGTGAATCTGTCTTTCCTCAGTTATTTACAGGCTCCTAGTCAATGGACCTAGAAGGGTAGAGAGGGAAAATGGTTTCCCCCTCTGCCTGTGCCCTTCACAAGACCGGTCAGTAGTTTGGGAAGCCTTTAGGGATTCTAGCCCCTCCCTCCCTTCCCCCCGTCCCCCATCATTCCCTCAGCTCAGTCCTGGCTCCTAGCCCACATGCTATAAAGATTTGATAGTATTAGATGCCAGTGGTCCTGGCTAACTGGTGTATTAGTCACAAGTTGCTTTACAGTTGAGATTTGGTGGGGGTGATGGGTGTTGAGAGGCTGTTGGGAGGAGGAGGTAGAGTCTGTGTGCAGTTTTGAAGTTCTCCAGTTAAGATGGAGCATGAAGCAAGGTGGTTTATATTTAGTATGTCAGCTGTTTATCTGATGGGCTCCTAACATGCTGATTCTAGCTTTCATAGCACAAAATGGGCTGGCGGGGGCTGAGGAGGACTTTTCCTCATCTAGATTTGGGCATCAGGGAATGAATGGTAAGGTGTGAAGGTAAGTGCTAAGTTTCCAGGGAATTTGGTAACCTTTGGGATGCTGTGATTTGAGTCTTATTCCTGATACGTTATCGCTTCTGTCCCAGGCCTGCTCAGAAGATGAAATTTTAACATCCTTTGTCAACTTTCCCTTATGGTTTTGTCCTGCTCAACTCCTGGCCAGTGCCAGCTCCCCAGAAATATTTTGAAAAATTGGACTTTAATAAGGCTTTCTCCTATCCTTTCCAATTGATATATAATCATTTGATGCATTAACAAAGAATTTCACAGCTGGAAGAGACTGCATAGCATTTTAAGGGAGATTTGAGGAGTTGGAAGTTGGCTTATTTTGAAGAATACACTTCATTATTTCTAAACAGTCATTGTATTTCCTAAGAAGATGAAACATTAGAGCAGTTGCTATGAGTGGCAGTGTGCCCTCCTCCCAGTATTTGTGGGATAGATTACCATTCCTTGGAGAACAGCTGAGGAGCCTTTTGTCTGGTGACAGTATGCATGCCAGTCTTAGGGCTTGAACTCAAGGCCTGGGTACTATCCCAAGCTTTTGTGTTCCAAGCTAGTATTCTATCATTTGAGCCACAGCTCCACTTTCAGCTTTTTGGTGGTTAATTGGAGATAAGTTTCCATGGTCTTTCCTGCCTGGGCTAGCTTCAAAGTGGGATCCTCAGATCCCAGCCTCCTGAGTAGCTAGGATTACAGATATGTCATTGGCCATCTGGACTAAATAATCATTATAGAGGTTTTTTTTTTGGAGGGGGGGTCCTCTGGTTTGAACTATTTGTTAGACAGGTGCTCTTCTATTGGATCAATGCTCCTAGCTGTAAAGAATCTATTAACCAATATCACAAGATAGTATTTCATACCCATTGATTAAATCAGGAGTTCCTCTTGTGATCCTAAAATGTCTTGAATACTTCTCCAACACCAGTTCTTCTCCCTGCCCCCCCAACCCTCTTCTTCTTTATTATTACCATCCTCATCATTTCTAATAAGCAAAGAGGTAGGAAATCCTTATGTTCTCAGGCCTCAGTATTGTGCTGAAATTTATAACATTTTTTCCTTGTATTTATTTCTATAGTCACCTTCTGTTTATGGTAAGCATTGTTGGCCTACAATTCAAAATTGGTATCAATTAAAAATTTTTCTGCAGTCCTAAGGTTTCAACTCAGAGTGTTGTGTTTGCTAGGCAGGTGCTCTACCTGTGCCATACTCCCAGCTCTGTGTGTCAGGAAAATTTAACATGAGAATATTTAAAGAGCTGGGCATGGTAGTATACTCTTGTAAACCCAACAGTTGGAAGGCCGAGACAGGAGGATCACACTTTCAAGGCTAGCCTCAACTACATAATGAGGTCTTCTTAAAAAAAAGAAGCATAGGGCTGGGAAGGTGGCTCAGTGGTAGAGCACTTGCCTTGCATGCTCGAGGCCCTGGGTTCGATTCCTCAGCACCACATAAGCAAAAAGAAAAAAGCCGGAAGTGGCACTGTGGCTCAAGTGGTAGAGCGCTAGCTTTGAGCTGAAGAGCTGAGGGACAGCGCCCAGGCCCAGAGCATGACCGGACCCCCCCAAAAAAGAAGCATAAATTGATTTAAATATATTAAGTGGTAGGTAGAACTGGGAATGGCAAACATTTTACAGGTGATGTGATGAGAAGTAGAAGAGACCTTGGTTTGAAAGGTTTCTCATTCTTGCCCAGTTGTAGCAGTTAACCTTTCATTGTTTCAGGGGATATTTCTCAGTGAGACTGGCTTGATTCCATATTGGCTTTTCTCCTTTCCTTCACCACCGCCATCTTTTTCCTCCTCCTCCTCCTTCTCCCTCCTCCCTCCTTCTCATTTTTCCTCCTCCTCCTTCTTTTTCTTCTTCTTCCTTCTCTTCTTCCTCTATTTTCTCCTCCTCCTTCTCCTCTTCCTCCTTCTCCTTCTTCAGATGAATTAGTGGTTTAGGAGGAAGTTATTCTTTCCTCTGCTGTGGGATGAAAACAAGGGGGAGAACAGAGGCTGGCTCAGGCAGGCATGCTCTCTCCCTGTCTGACCAGTTTCAACACTTTTTAAACTCTTTTCCTTGGTGTGATCACTTCCTGCTCCATTGCTCACCTGTCTGAGATTCTGCGCTGGGGGTCAGGCCTGCAGGCATGGGCCCCGTTTTTCTCATTTTGCATCTTGTATGGACCCTGGGTCACTGCTAGCACATACAAGGTTCTTGGTAGTGGTTGCTACCTCAGCTATGTGGCATTTTAGCAATCGGCTTCTCTTGATAAATAGACAGGTGACAAGAGACAGGTGGATCAAGGTCCTGGTATCACACAGACTCCAGTACAAAAAGTAAATCAATAAAGAGAGGCAGGTGGAGATTACACAGCCCCACTTCTACCATCTCAAGGCTAAGATGAAAGCCAAGAGTTAAACCTAATTTTTTTTTTTTTGCATATTCTGTGGACCAGTGAGGTGACAATCTTTATTCCCAGATACATTGGCAGGGCTGTCCACAAATAGAGTCAGGTTAGACTGCCCCATGAATAGAGTGACACAGGCCTAACCAGAATTGAAGGCCTACTCTGTTGGTTCCCTAATATTCTGATTAGGGCCCATAGAATCTTTATGCTTTATTTGTATAGAAATGGTAATAGATGAGCAACTTTTACTCAGCCAAATATTAATCACTAACCACTTCAAAATACAATCTTGGGGAGGGGGGGTCCGGTTGTGGGGCCTGAACTCTGGGCCTGGGCGCTCTCTCAGCTCTTCAGCTCAAGGCTAGCACTCTACCACTTGAGCCACAGAGCCACTTCTGGCTTTTTTTCCCCCTGCCTGTGTGGTGCTGAGGAATGGAACCCAGGGCCTCAAGCATGCAAGGCAAACACTCTACCACTGAGCCAGCTTCCCAGCCCCAAATACAATCTTTTATGCTTGTAATGTATCCTCTGGTATAATTTTTTAAAATATATTCCTGTAGCACCTTTGGTAGATTAGTGATGAAATAGTTCTAGCTACATGTGGGTCATAGATTGTAACACACACACACACACACATACACACACACACAAAGTTAATGTTGAATGTATCAGAACAAATTACCACAATGGAAGAGTTTGGAACATTGTCAGTAGAGACAAATGTCTGAATGTTTGCTATTGCTCCACCTGCTTCATTTGTATCTTCACAGGGACTGCCAAAATCACTGCCAATCAGCTAGCCACAGACAGGCTCTACCTCTCTACCCCCCACCTCCCACTTTTCAGGCAATGGAATTTGAACTCAAGACATGCTCAAGAGGCATGTTTGCTCACAGCTGGAGTTCTGCTGTTTGAACCATACTTCCAGGCTGACATTTTGTTAACTAATTGGACATGAAGTCTCACAGACTTTTCTGGCCAGGTGGTTTCAAACCATGATCCTCCTGATCTTAGTAGCTAGAATTACAGGCATGAGCCACCAATGCTTGGCTACTTTTTCTCATTTAAGAAAAAAAAATATTTAAAAAATTTTCAGAAGCATCTTGAGATTTTACTTCCACGATCTAGATTCATTCCCATTGAAAATCAAGGTCAAGTGGACTGGGTCTGCTTTTCTGTTCCACAGGAAGTTTCTGTCCACCCCCTCATCCCTAAAAGCACTTCTTAGAAGTTCCCAGACATTATTTGGATTGCTTCTTTAGCTGTAAAATAGAAAGCAGAAACTCACTAAAATCCAGGATTTTCTTCTTTCCTCGAGAAGTGCAGGAGAAAATGTATGTCAAATTGACTTGTTAGTGTTTTCTTTCTTTCTTTTTTTAAAAAGCAATTCCACTGTGAGCTACTTTAGTTGTTAGCACCCCACAGGCCCTAGAAGCAGCCATGATTTGCAGGGAGCCATCTTTTCTCTGGATTAGATAACTGAGTCACCTGTACCTGCTGTAATCCAGGAGTAAATGCATGTCCCTACCATTCCTTCAGTGGAACACTGAGTGAAGGCCGAGAGAGTATCTTAACATAGGATGTATTCTAGCTTGAATGGAAATCTCAATTCTGTGACGTGGAGTTCCAAGGTTTATTGTTTGTATGATGAAGGCAGAGAGAGGAAAAAAATGATTCATTTTTAGTACACTCCTGTAGCACTGAGTGAGGATTGAGATACGGATGGTTGGTTTGTTTCTCAAAAGTCTCATCATAAAGCTGCAGCTGCTTAAGTCTAAAAGTTGTAGTGCTCCTATTTGGCTTAACCAACGCCAGCACACTTAACTCTACTTAACTCTTCTGCCTTCTGCCCACATTGCTTGGCTTAAGAAAACATACATTTGCCTGCCATAGGTGACCTAGTGTCTCTCCTATGGAATCAGATTATCATAAAAATCGTAAAAAAGAAAGGATGGGGGGAGTCAATGGTGAAGGCACAGAACACACTATACTTCTTTTAACCAATGCTTATTTTCTTGGCAGGCAAATGTTTTCTTCCTCACCTTTTGACATAATCTGAATGGTCCCATTAAAATACATTTAGCCTCTTCTCTTTCCTCCATCTGCCAGCAAACAACTGTGTCATTTGGTGAACAGCAGACAGATTTTAAGTTCTGAAAAGCAGAGAACAGTCTAAAGTATTAGAACAGGATCGTATGTCTTCAGTTTTATTTTCAAAAATCTCCCCCCCTCTTCTCCAGCCCCCCCTCCTCCGCCACCCTGACTCCTGTTTTATTACAAAGTCTCCAGTTGTAGCTGGATGGGGAGAAGCTGGGACAGCAGGAAGGCATCTCTTTGTTAGGGAGGATTTTCCAGGGAGACCTAATTCCTAATTCCCATTAGAAATCTATTGGAGCACAATGTTAGATTTATTATTTTTGGAAACTCCAACATGGCCTTGGTTAGTTGGTTCCCAACATTCCTTCCATTTCTCTGAGTGGATGATTGATTTTTTTTTTTTTTTGGTGGCTATACTTCAGGTTCACGTTCATAAATAAATTGAGAGTGTGCCTTAGCCTCAGACAGACTACCTGCCAACAGCAAGAGCTGGAAAGAGCTGAATTGGTGGCATATGAAGGGTGAATCTAGCTTATGGACAGTCGGCACAAACTATATTTACTTGGCCTTTCCAGTTCTTTGGTTAATGGTAGGGAGCAGCAGCAGCAGCTGGAGGAGGTAGGTAACAGTCTCTTAAATTCCTTTCTCCATCACCAAGTGACACCCCATCCCTCCCAGGATACCCTGTCAGCTACTACAGCTGGCTCTGAAGCAGGCAGGGCTGCTTGGTGTAGTTTTAGGATCCTGATGGGCCCAGCTGGTGGGGTGAGCTTTGCATGCCCCTGGACTATCCAGGCAATAGGCAAAGGTTGAGAGCCCTTCTCAGGCAGGAAGCATCAGGGAGCAGTTTCTGACTCAGGGATTTGGCTTAGGGCTTGGAGATAGCCAGAAAATGCCCAGCACGTTCAACATGGGGAGGAAGAGCCTTGAGGCAGGCGGCTGCTCGGGGAAGCGGCTCTGGTTGTAAGGATGGCTATAAGAGCCGGACGGGGCTGCACAGCCCTGCCTCAGGCCAGAGGAGCTGGGAGCACTGTCCTCCTGTCTTCTCAATGCAGCTGCTTCACTACACGTCCAAGCCTCTGGGTCTTCAGAAAACACTCCATACCGGGTTTTCTCAACCCTGGAAATATTGGTTGAATGTTCCTAGTTGGAAAAAAAAAATCTAGCATCTTTCAAATCTCCATGCTTCAAAATCTGTAACTCTTCTGAGCGCTGATGCATGACTCCACAAGTGGAAAGTTCCACCACTGACTTTGTGAGACAGGGTGCCGTCAAAACACACGCACACTAAAAGGAAGGTAAAAACAACCTTTAGAGCCAGGTGCTGGTCCTCATGGATGTAATCCTAGCTACTCAGGAGCCTGAGATCTGAGGACCATGGTTCGAAGCTAGCCTGGGAGAGGAAAGTCTGTGAGAGACTTATCTCCAATGAACCACCAGAAAACTGGAAGTGGCGCTGTGGCTCAAAGTGGAAGAGTGCTAACCTTGAGCAAAAAAGTGCCTAGGCCCTAAGTTCAAGTCTCACAACTGACAGAAAATTAAAAGACCTTTAGGCTATGTGGATAAAGTATATGTGAAACATATATGAATTTCATGTTTATACTTGAATATCATCCCCAAGGTATTTCCCTGTATATGCATATATTCTGAAAGTGTCCCATATCTGAAATCTGAAACATTTCTAGTTCCAAATATTTGAGATAAGGGTTATTCAATCCATACTGTTGATATTGGGACACATAATTCATGTGATAAGTTTGTGCAGTAAAGGGACATTCAGCTCTATCCCTAAAAAGCCAGTAGCATCTTCTATCCCTTATGGCAGTGAGAAATGTCTCTAGACATTCCTAAATATCCTGTTAGGGCAAAAATGCCCCCAACTGAGAAGCACTGTATTTTGCAGAACATAATACCCTTCCCACAACCCCACTTCCAAATTTATATACGCCATTTGGACAGAGAGCAGGTGGGGTGTAAGATCATATGTTTTTCATATTTGAATACGCAGCTCTTTTATTAGATTGAAGCTCACAAAATTGTCGTTCTTTTCAGATGTCAACGTGGTTGAATAACAGCAATTTTGTATGGCTCAAGCTAATACTGAGCCCATGAAATCAGATTTGTACAACCTTAGTCAGAGGGGGCCTCAGGACCGGGTCATGCCCTATGGTGTTTATTAAACACCCCCAAAAGCGTCCTCTGCAAGGATTTGTGTTATTTGAGGAGGGTGGGTGGAGAGGGAGGAAAAGAGGAGGTAGAGAATGTGCTAGAAAGAGCCTGAGAACAGAGCCAAAACTTTGGAGAATATTTGAGGGCAAAATGGGGAAGAGTTTCACACGTCCACGCTATGGGAAAGGAAGAACACATCCCACTTGGGACTTATAGCAGAAGGATCATTCTAGAGGAGAATAAGAAAGAAAAGAGAGGATGAGCTAAAGGGGTTTGGGAGAGAAGGGGCAGAGGGGCTGGTCCTGTAGGAGTGTTCAAGTAAATAGGAACTGGAGCTAGCTTGCCTCCCTTCTGACTTTTTGGGTTGATGTAAGGACTCTGGGCAAGCATGGCATTTGCTCCAGGGACTTGGGAAGCAATCTGCTGTTAGTGTATTTTTTTTTTAGAGAAGGGAAAGAAGCAGTGGCCAAGTTTTCCCTGGATATCTTCCCTGGCCTGGCTCTTTTCCTCAAAGCTTGTCTATTGAGCTTGGTAGTTGTAGCCATTCCTTGTGGCTATAGCAGGCTGAAAATGTGATATATGCATTTATGGAAATGTCACAACGAAACCCATTCATATGTATGGTTGAGATGCTTTAATAATTACAAAAATGCCTAACAAAAAGGTATGTGTTTTAATAAACATTTAATAAAAATACTATCAGTTGCTAAAAAGAAAGAGACAGACAGACAGACAGACAGAAAGAAAGAAAGAAAGAAAGAAAGAAAGAAAGAAAGGAGGAAGAAAGAAAGAAAGAAGTTACCACTCCTTGAGAAGAATAGTTGTTACCTTTTCTCACTCATAGCATTGATTTCTTTGGGCTTTGACTCCTTTATTTATTTAATTTAATTTTTTTTGCATACGGTCGTGGGGCCTGAACTCTGGGCCTGGGCGCTGTCCCGCAGCTCTTCAGCTCAAGGCTAGCGCTCTACCACTTGAGCCACAGTGCCACTTCCGGCTTTTTTCTTTTTGCTTATGTGGTGCTGAGGAATCGAACCCAGGGCCTCATGCATGCAAGGCATGCGCTCTACCACTGAGCCACCTTCCCAGCCCTCCTTTATTTATTTTAATTTTGTACATGGCATAAATAGGACAAGTTCTTCCAGTAGAGGTTCTTGGTCCTCTCCCTTTCTTCTTTCTTTTCTTTTTTCTTTTCTTTTCTTTCCTTTCCTTTCCTTCCTTCCTTCCTTTCTTTCTTCCTTTCTTTCTTTCTTTCTTTCTTTCTTTCTTTCTTTCTTTCTTTCTTTCTTTCTTTCTTTCTTTCTTCCTTTCTTTCTTTTCTCTCTCTCTCTCTCTTTTGTCAGCTGTGGGGCTTGAACTCAGGGACTGGGCACTGTCCCACTATCCCTAAGCTTGTTTCCCCAAGGCTAACACTCTACTGCTTTGAGCCACAGCTCCATTTCTAGTTTTCAGGTGGCTAATTGGAGATAAGAGTCTCCTGGAGTCCAGTGCCAGGCTCATGCCTGTAATCCTAGCTACTCAGGAGGCTGAGATCTGAGGATGGTGATTTGAAGCCATCTGGGGCAAGAAAGTCTATGAGACTCTGACCTTCAATAAAGTAATCAAAAAAAGCAGGAAGTGAAGCTGTGGCTCAAGTGGTAAAGCACTAGCCTTGAGCACAAAGAGGTTCAGGGCAGCACCCAGTTCCTGAGTTCAAGCCCTAGGATTGGAAAAAAAAATGTCTCTGAATTTTCCTGTCTGGGCTGGCTTCAAACCACAATCCTCAGAACTCAGCCTTCTAAGTAGATGGAATTACAGATGTGAGTCGCCAGCACCCAGCCTCCCATATCTTTAACCCTTGTCTGTCATGTCTCAATAGGCCTCTTTGAAAATTGATGGGAAAACACCATTGCTGTGAGTCTACTGTTTGCAATGTGACCAAACAGGAGTGTTGTTCAGGCATAAGGGGAGAGGAGGCAGAGGGAGACTGGAACAAATAAGGCCCCGGTCTTGATGACTGAGGAGGGGATGTAATGGCTCAGCTAGGCAGCTTGGATCCAGGAGGAGGCCTGGAGGATGCTTATTTCATTGAAGGAATGCAGGCCCAGCAGGACCTCCTCATCTGCCATCCTTACCCAGTTCCCGCGTCTTACGTTATTCACAGCCTAAGCAGATGCTCTTTTCTCTGTTATCCCAGTCCAACCAAGGACTGCAACGCTCTTCCCAACTCCAAGCTGCATGCATTACCTGGTATAGGCACTGAGCATACGCTTGTCCAGGACCTGCTTGCATGACTCAGTAGTAGACTGCTTCCTCCAGCCAAGTGCTTATCATCAACAGGCCTGGGATCATATTGTTACTATTCTTTTTTATTTTGGCCTTGAACTCAGAGCCTGGACACTGCCTCTGAGCTTTGTTTGCGCAAAGGTTGGTGTTCTACCACTTGATCTACAGTGTCACTTCTCGTCTTTTCTGTGTATGTGGTACTGAGGAAATCCAACCCAGGGCTTCACACATGCTAGGCAAACACTCTACTACAAAGTCTCAATCCCAGCCTGTTACTATTCTTTTTTGAGACAAAGTTTTACTGTGGCACAGGCTAGCCTGGAACTCACAGCCTCCTCCTCTTTTTGTCTTTAAGCATAAATTACTTTATGATTATTATGTGATTACATCACCTTAAAATTTAATAAATTCACCACAATAGCTTTACAGATAACACCTATTATCAAATAAAACATTATACTGGGCAGGTGCCAATGGCTCAAGCCTATAATCCTAGTTACCCAAAGGGCTGAGAGCTGAGGATCACAGTTCAAAGCCAGCTCAGGCAGGAAAGTCCATGAGACTCTTTTTTTGTTGTTGTTGTTGTTGTTTTTGGTCCGGTCATGGGGCCTGAACTCTGGGGCCTGGACGCTGTCCCTCAGCTCTTCAGCTCAAGACTAGCACTCTACCACTTGAGCCATAGCGCCACTTCCAGCTTTTTTCTTTTTGCTTATGTGGTGCTGAGGAATTGAACCCAGGGCCTCATGCATGCAAGGCAAGCGCTCTACCACTGAGTCACCTTCCCAGCCCCCATGAGACTCTTATCTCCAATTAATCACCAGAAAACTGGAAGTAGTGCTGTGGCTCAAGAGGTTGAGTGCTCAGCTTGAGCTGAAGAGCTGAGGGACAGCGCCCAGACCCAGAATTCAAGCCCCACAATCGACCAAAATCAACCAATCAATCAATCAATTAAAAAATCATTTAAAGAATCCTCTTAACTACAGAGCTAGAATCAATTTTGTTTCTTCTACATGTTTACTCTTTCTTCCCTGCTTGCTTCTTGAATGCTGGGACGGCAGCCACTTGGTAGGAATAAACTCATTTGCAAAGTAGGAAAGGTCGACTCATTATAGTGTCTGTGGAAGGGTTTTTCCTGGCTCTGACTATACAAATGTCTATACCCATTTGTGGAACATTTATGTAGGAAGGGGAAACAAAATGCAAAAGAAAGATACTCTCAGGGCAGCTGCATACTCTCAGGGTTCCCTGGTACCTACGGCATCCTATTTGGGTCAATTAACTTCATTCCTTGTCAGGAAGCTGAAACTCAAGGAGAAGAATGTTCTTGTCAACCCATAGGCTCATGTGCAGCCTTTCTGGAAATGAATGAAATGTAAGTTGTGAAGCTCTTTGCTTGGGCAGGCTTTTTCAAGTCCTCACACGTAATTTGTGCTGGTAAGTTTGTAGATGCTTTGCATCGTCAAGGTTGTATAAAGTTAGTCCTTGTATAATGTGGATCTGCCTCCATCTGTCTCTGTAGTTAGAAATCACAGCACTTCACAGGCCAATGTTGCATAGATTTTTTTTTTTTTTACTAACTCAGGCTAGGAAAAGGCACAAAGTTTAAAATCCTAAGGAAAAAGAGTGTGGATGGATGAAGGAGAAGCAGAATTTGTCTACAATAGGAGGCAGGTTTGTGTGGAACTCTCCCACCTCCAACCTTTCTGTCAGCTTCATTTTGAAGACAGTGAATGTCCAGTTGAATTTAGTTTTCTGTTTCTCTTCTTGCCATAGTGAGATGGAGGAGGCAGATCACAGGCTTAGGGGGTGTGCCCATCAGTGTAAGAAAATACCCAAGGTATTCAACTTAAATGCAGGCAAAGTTTATTTTGTCTTATGTTTTTTTTTTAAATTTTTTTGGTTAAAGGGCTTCAGTCCATGATTGATTGACCTGATTGCTTCTAGGCCTGTGGTGAAACTGAGCATCATGCGTAGGAGCCTGTGGTAGAGGAAGCTGCTCACCTCATGGTGGCCAAGAAGCGAAGAGGGAGAGGAGAGAGAGAGAATGAGCTGGGGTTTCAATATCCACTTTAAGGGCATGTCCCCAGTCACTACCCCCTAAGCTCTACTTTCTAAAGGCTTCACTATCTCCCAAAAGTGCCTCAGGCTGGTGAGCAAGTCTTTAACCCACAGGCTTTTAGGAAATACACTGGATACCCAGGTGCAGAGGTTTGGAAGGGGCTCCAGCTGTGTGAGGTGTAAGAAATGTATAACACATGTGCACTATACACAGCGGTGGACACATGAATTGTCCCTCTGAAGAGGACCACTCAAGGACACTTTGCAGCCTGCCAAAGCCAGAAACTGACCAGGACTGGGAAATTGTTACACCAGCCATGGAATGAAGAGATTAGACATTACTTCGTGTTCAAGGCACAGCGGGCCACAGGTTCCAATTGTTTTCCAGAGTGACAAGGGGCGAAGCTGGAATTGTTTGGGAACAATTTTGCTCCCATTCATCCCTCCTTCTGCCTCTTTCCCTGTCACTTGTGTATGTGTCATTAGAGTGGCCAGCCTGCGGGCCCATTTACAAGGGGAGGAAGTTCCTCCTCCCATTGCCTTTGTGATGGCTTTGAGTGGACACTCTATTCTTTGGTGCTTCCTGCCTTGAAAGTGCTGACCAGGGTCACTTGCAGGGCTGTTAAACAGCTGCTGTGCCTCACCCTGGCAGCAAACACAGCCATTCCAGGCCCATCAATCAGCCTGGTTGGACAAATGTTTTGAGACCTGTCTGAGTGAAAGATGGGACATGAGCGTGGGCTTAGACCAGACTCTCTCAATCTCCAGACTAAACTTATCCAGAGGCCCTTGGGCCCTAATGCAGGGAGTCACAAGACTCGTGCAAAGAACCTCAGATGCCCTGTGCTGTCGTCAAGGAAGTGACTATTATTTTCCCTTTCTTTCTCATTCATTCTTTAAATACTAATTGGTTGCCTGCTTAAGACTGAACACAAGCCTTCACAGTTTTCTTTCAATAGGTAACATTTGGTATTGATGGATGTCAAAAAGACTGCTCAGTGCTAAAGAAAAGAAGGGACTTAACATTTGTGTGTGTGTTTTTATTCTTCGGGTGTGCTCAAAACGTAGTTCAAGGTTTCGCTTTTTATTTTATTGTTATTATAAAGGTGATGTACAGAGAGTTACAGTTATATAAGTCAGGTAATGAATATAGTAGCTTTATTTTCTGATAGATGATAAGAATCATATGACCATACAAACCAAATTGCTCCAATAAATAAAATTAATAAACAAAATCAAGAGAGTCACACCTGATTTTTTGTTTCATAGATAAAGTCAGGGCAGGTTTCATTTAGTTATTATTATTATTTTTTCCTCCAGTAACAGGGATTGAACTCAGTAGTTTGTGTGTATGTGTGTGTGTGTGTGTGTATGTGTGTGTGTGTTTCTCCTATAGCTAGTTCTTTAATGCTTGAGCTGCACTTCCACTTCTGGCTCTTTGTTGGAGATGGGATTTCTTGGACTTTACTGCCCTTTCTGCCTGGGCTGGCTTGGGACCTCAAAGGTTCCATGTGTGAGCCACTAGTGCCTGGCTAGTTACTTATTCTTTTTTTTTTAATTTTATTTTATTTGTGAACATACTGTACAGAGGGGTTACAATTGCATGGGCAGGATAATGCGTACATTTCTTACC
>NW_012267346.1:4818250-4820973 GCF_000151885.1 Dipodomys ordii
AACCCTTAGATATGTATTTTAATGTTTTTTTCTTTCATACATGTGTTTCTAATGCATTTATAAGATTATCTCTTTGTTGCTTTGTATGTCCCTCCCCCATAGTTACTTATTCTTAAGAAAGCAACATTGAGAATGGAAACCAATTGTCTCTTAGAGCTCCATTAGCACCTGGCTGCTATGAGTCTAGGAAACAAGTGCACTGGGAAGAAGCCTTCTAGCCCCTGTCCCTCTGGTGTCTGCTGTATTTGTGGCCTCTGTTTGAAGGAAGAGTTGGGAGGGGACAGGTGGAGATTGCCACAGGTTGCCAGTAGGGTAATTTCTGAGGTAACTTCTAAGAACAAGTGCTGAAATGTCTAAATTCTAGCCACAGAACAACCTGTGATCTTTAGTTCTTTTTTTCTTTTACTTCTTTTTTATTTTTAATATATATTTTTAATTGTAAAGATACTATACAGAGAGGTTACAGTTACATGAGTAAGGTAATTAATACATTTCCTATTGAGCATTGTTACCCCCTCCTTTGTTTTTCCCCTACCATCCCTTCCCTCCCCACCTCTCCAACTTCTCCCCCCCTCCCCAAGCTGAAAAAGTTCATTTTCAAAAAAATATGGAATGCTGGGCTAGGAAGGTGGCTCTGTGGTAGAGTGCTTGCCTTGCATGCATGAGGCCTTGGGTTCGATCCCTCGGCAACACATAGCAGAAAAAGCTAGAAGTGGCGCTGTGGCTCAAGTGGTAGCCTTGAGCCAAAGAGCTTAAAGGACAGCACCCAGGCCCAGAGTTTAGGCCCCACGACCAACAACAGCAAAAAAAATTAAAAAATAAATATTTATATGGAACGCTTCATGAATTTGCATGTTATCCTTGTGCAGGGGCCATGCTAATCTTCTCTGTATGCTTCTAATTTTAGTATACGTACTACTGAAGAGAGCATGGTGTTTAGTTCTTAAAGAGGATGGAAAGTGATGGATGAATGCCTTCTCCCTAAGTTTTTCAAATGTCTCTAGAGGCCATTCCATATGCATAGGCTTGTGTTCTCTCCATCAAAGGAAATGAAAATACAATTACTATCATGTGTTGTTGTGTAGGACATTACTTGACCTAAAAGAAATCCTGCTCTTGGTTGAAAAGTGTACTGCTCTTTGGGGTGTGTGTGTGTGTAGGTGTGTGTTTGTGTGTATCTGTGCTGGTACTGGGCCTTGAACTTAGTGTTTTTTGCCCTCTACTACTACATCCATGCCTTCACTTTCAGCTTTTTGCTGGTTAATCAGGATATAAGAGTCAAGGCTGTGTCTGCCTGAGCTGGCTTCAAACCTTGATTCCCAGATCTTAGCTCCCTGAGTAGCTGAGATTAGAGTAGTAAGTCACTAGTGCCTGGCTAACTTGATTGATCTTTAAGAAATGAAATAGGAACATACATTCTGGTCCCTTTTTTCCTTCTCTCAGATTCTGGGAGATCAAATAAAAGCCCCTGAAGCTGGCTGGGCTGTAAAATAGGGCTTCCATGTTTACTTCATTGCTTTTCATCAGCCTTCCCAGTCCTGATGTGCCACCCAGCATTACCTACACAATTACTTCTCCTTTGGCTGGAGTCAATAAGGCTGGATTTTGAAGGAGAAAGACAGACAAGGGAAGCTTCCAGAAAGAAGTTCCTGGAGGGGAGAAGGTTTTTCAGCTTGCTCGGCATACTTGTGCCGTTTGCCTTTCGGCTTAGCTGCCTTCGGTTCATTTGTCGTTCAAATATTTTCCTGCTTTCCCTTTGGTAAGATGGATTTGTGGACATCTAAACATGGGCCCTTGCCTACCTGGGCTGCTTTGCTCCTTTCCTAGGAACATAAAGGACTTGTTTGAAGCGCCTGCCCTGGCACGGATGCCAGGCAAACAAATGCAAGGGCACCTCCGTATGTACAGTCTGGGCTAAGTAGCCTTTTCATTGCGGTAGTCAACACCTTTTGTTGCTGCCAGATTGGTCAGGATTGACTCAATATTAGCGGTACTTTGAGGTGGGTTGGAGAAGGATGAATGTGCCCAGAGTAGCTTCTAGAAGGGACAAGCTGAACACTGCTTCCTTTGGTTCTTCCCTTCAGGGGATCTGCTAAGGACAACAGAAGCTTTTAGTCTCAGTTTTGGCGATAACTGGAGTATATAGCCAGAGACAGCCAAAAACCCTTTAGGAAGTTCCCACTTAACACATTTGCTTCTATGATTCTTCACATTTTTACATCCTCTCCTTGATTTTCGATTTCCTTTCTATGAAATTTTCATAAGTTGAAAGAAGAGGAATCTTAAATCACACATAATTATATTTACTCAGACTCTACTTAAAGTATGAACTCATTGGAACCGAGAGAGGGCTGCTGTACTAGGAAAGTACAAATTTAATAGAATGTTTCAGAATGGGCTATGGCAGAAACCCATTGGGTCTAGGGTATGTTTTTGAATTATAAACATGCACACTGGTGAGCTGGTTAGTGAATGGTCAGATTAAGAGCAACATGGCTAGGAACTATTGCAAGAAGTTAAGCTGATTTGTAGGGATCCAAACTGTACAGTTGGTGTCTCCCTCCCTTTCTCTTTTTCCTTCCTTCCTTCCTTCCTTCCTTCCTTCTTTCCTTCCTTCCTTCCCTTCCCCTCCCTCCCTCCCTCCCTCCCTTCTTCCTTCCTTCCTTCCTTCCTTCTTTCCTTCCTTCCTTCCTTCCTTCCTTCCTTCCTTCCTTCCTTCCTTC
>NW_012267346.1:4822248-4837222 GCF_000151885.1 Dipodomys ordii
TCTGGTGGTTTATTGGAGATAGGAGTCTCACGGTCTCTCCTGCCCGGGCTGGCTTTGAACTGCGATCCTCAGATCTCAGCCTCCTGAGTAGCTAGAATTACAGGCGTGAGCCACCAGCGCCCGGCTTTGAGTTACTTTTTATATATGGTATAAGTTATGGATCTAATTTCATTCTTTTTTTTTCAATGGTCTCTGATAATTTGTTATCATTATTTTTAAATTTTATTGTACAGGTGATATACAGAGGAGTTATAGTTTCGTAAGTAAGGTAATGAGTATATTCTTTTTGAACAGTGTTACCCCTTCTTTCATTTTCCCCTGCTTTCCCCCACCTGATTCCTCTATCCCTGAAAGTTGTAAAGTTCATTTCCAATACAGTGTCTAGTGAGTATCACTGTTGCTAACTGTATTCTCTTTTTGTTTTGGAGGTGGTAATGCTGTAGGACTAGGGTTTGAACTATGGCCTTGTACTTTCTAGTCAGGCATTCTACTACTTAAACCATACCTGCAACTTCATGCTTTATGGAAAAAAGTGTATAGTTAGTTATTTCAACACTCATTTTTGTCTTTTCCTAGTGAATGTTCTTGGCACCTTGCTGAAAATCATTTAACCATATATACAAAGGCTTATTTCTGGGTTTTTGGTTTAACATTGCTAGCATGTCTTTAAGCTAGTACCACACTATTTTGGTTATAATGGCATTGTAATAAATTGTGAAATCAAAAAGTGTGAAATCAAAAAGCTTTGCTTTTCTTCACCCCAATTGTTTTTTGCTATTCATGGTCTCTTGAGATTCCATGTGAGTTTTAGGATGGATTTTTCTGTTTTTGTAAGCAATAACACTATGATTTTAATAGGCATGTTAATCCTCTAGATCACTTATCACAGTTATCAACAATAATATGGACATTTTCACAATATTGTCTTACAGTTTAATAAGATTTAATATTGTTAAATATTTTTAAATATTTGATAAGATTTAATTTTAATATTTAATAAGACCCACACAGCTATTTTCCCACTTATTTATGTCTTCTTTAGTTTCTTTCAGCAACACTTTGTTGTTTGGTATATCATTTGACTCCTCAGTTAAGATTTTACTTATTGTTTGATTCTTCATGATGCTGTAAAGGAGTTGTAATTGTTATTGATCTCTTTGGTTGTTGCCTTGATCAAGGCAGACAATTTGTTTTTCTTCTATGATTCTGTCTTTCCATGCCATTATTCCTTTCCCAAAGGCAGATGAATACTGATTAGGTGGATGGTGTTAGCCCCCCAGAGGGTCATCTCTGCCCTGGGAAGGGAAGTTACAGAAAGAGGACATTGGGGCTAGTCTCAAATTGGTCTGATGTTGTTCAAGGTCTCTGAGCTTTACTGACTCTTATTATGTAATATGCTTTATTCACAGCACCAGCACAAACAACTTTCTTTCAACTATTGCATCAAGCAAAGTGATGAGAAATGTAGCAGCTGTTGGGAGATTATTCAATTTTTAAAGCCTGAAGCAAAAATTCTAAGGTTAAACAGTGCATTCATAGCTGCATTGTCTCCTTGCCCTGGTCTGCACTGAGATGTTTTATTTTGTTTTGTTTTGTTGGCCAGTCCTGGGGCTTGAACTCAGGGCCTGGGAACTGTCCCTGACCTTCTTTTGCTCAAGGCTAGCACTTCACCACTTGAGCCACAGTGCCACTTCCAGCTTTTTCTGTGTATGTGGTACTAAGGAATTGAACCCAGGGCATAATGCATGCTAGGCAAGCACTCTACTGTTAAACCACATTCCTAGCCCCTGCACTGAGCTTTTTTAAAAAAAATTCTTCTTTTATCCTGTTTACCTGTTACCTGCCTGTCTTTCTGCCCCATTCCCTTTCCCCAAATTTCCTTTCCTCTGTCTCCTTAACAAAATGTGTCTCTCCTATTTCATTCGCTTTGATGGGTAAAAATAAACTCTTGCAAAGTGAGACTAGGTGCTATCTTAATCCAAATAGGATGACATGAATCCGCTAATCCTGGCTGCTTTAGGAATTCAGAGGCTAGCAGGGCAAATTTTGGGGGATTTGCTTAAGTTTGAACCTCACTGACAGTGGACAGAAGCAAGTGTTTGGACAAAGCCAGGGGCAGATGATATAGCAGCCAAGTGATACGCTGGCCCACAAAGCAAAGCAACTGCATTCCTGGAGGTGCCTCAGAGATCAGACACCTCTACCTCCTCACAGGCTCTCAGGGAGACAGGAACTCTAATTGTTATTGGTCTCTCAATGACCCATTTCTAACTTTCCAACTTCCTCCAGGATTGGCTTTAGGGGGAAGGAGGATTATCCGAGGACTGTGTGGTTTCAAGAGCCTGCAGGTACTTCAGCAGCAGTCTGTTAACTTCAGAAACAAGTAAGATTTGTTTAGGAATCACTGCAGACTTAAAGCCCAAAGACCCTCTAACTGACAGCTCAGATGTTCAGTGTATGATCTAATGACATGCCACAGTCACAGGCCATACCTGAGGGCAGCTACGTCACCTGGGTCATTACTGTGAAGAGGGTCCGTCCCTGTCTTCAAGCCTTCCTCAGTCTGGAGCCCTGCAAAGCCAGGACTACACAATACCTCAACTCAGCAGGGTGAGGCGGGGCTTGGCAATGAGGTGGACTGGAGATTCTGCTTTGTGTCAGGCTGCTCCACAGAGCTGTCTGCCATGTGAATTTGATACAAAACCCACAAACATTTTACTGCAAAAGGCACATTTTTTTTTTATCTCCCTTTCCAGAATCTCCAAGAGAGCCAACCTTGGTGGCTTGCCAAACAGGCTCCGATCCGTATGAGATGTGGGTTCCCATCTTCCCATGGAACCTGCGTCCGGAGCTCTGGCTATAAAAATGCAGGGGACATAGTTGGGGAGGACATGTGACAGTATCTCAGACACAGGGCCAAGGACACAAACAAGCTTAGGTAGACCGGAAGAGAAAAGGAACCTCAAACAAACCAACACAAAGGTAAACATCTGTCTCTCATTTCTTTCCTGTCCCAGCACCTAAATTGTATTAGTGGAGGTTAGAGATGACTGTTTTGAAACTTCTGATTATAGCCCCACAGGTATAGAGAATCAGACCTAAAATTAGGACCTTCTTTGTTGAGCCAACAGAATCTCATATTATTAAAGTTTTCTTTTCAGCTTGCCAGCATCTCTTCTCCTTCCCTAGCTTTAAGATCTTGAGCCCTCTGCCCCCACTTTTTAAACTTCTTTGCCTTTTAATTCCTGTTTCCTCTGGTGGAGGACTCACTGTGGAAATGAAGGTCTTGGGGATAAAGTTCCTCATTTTGTCTGTTTGGGTAGTAGAGGGAGATGCTAAGATTCAAGAGTCACACCTTTCCATTCGCTTTCCTGCCCATGTTTCTCTACAGCAGGCTTGACATCTTTTTCTTTAAATTTTTATTTAGTTACTTTTTTGTTGGTTGTGGGGCTTGAACTCAGGGCCTGGGCGCTGTCTCTGAGCTCTTTTTGCTCAAGGCTAGTGCTGCTCTACCACTTTGAGCCACAGCTCCATTTTTGGTTTTCTGGTGGTTAATTGGAGCTAAGAGTCTCACAGACTTTCCTGTCCAGGCTGGCTTTGAATTGTGTTCCTCAGATCTCAGCTTCCTGAATAGCTAGGATTACAGGTGTGAGCCACCCAGACCCAGAAGGCTTGGCATCATTAATTCATAACTTTGAGCCTTAAGGGAGAGGGGTGTCTTTGCCAGTGGATGTTTTGTCTCTGACTCAGATTGGCAAGCTGGGTGAACAGAGCTCCCAAACAGTTCCAGAATTCTCTGTCTTTAAGTGTTGTCAGGCCTCTGATGTAACTTTAGTGATTTCATCTTTACATGTCCCAGGCCTCTTTAAAAAAAAAAGAAAAAAAAGCATTGTTGGTGTTCAATCCATGGATAATGTTACCATCCTCTAGGGGTGTTCGGAGTGGTGTCTTAGAACTTTTCCAGTTAGGCAGTGTCTTTCCCTTTCTGGATGGATGTCAAGCAGAAGCCATCGTGGTCAATGCCACATCTAAACTCTGGCCTCATAGGAGAGTCCAACTGTGAAGCCATGATAATAGGCTTCATAAATTTTCCTTGCTCTTTCAGGGGGATGTGGTATCTTTTACTTCCTGTCTCTAACTGCTCGGCATTGTTGTGCCAAGGAACAGCTGCTTCGTATCAAGTCATGGCCACATTCCAGCTGAGGAAGGAGAGTGTACTTTGGTGTGCCACTGTGATATAGGGGCAACTTTTGTTGGTGGTGTAGACTCTCAGGCTCCACTCCTGAGCTGCCTGGACATGGATAACTAAAGGGTAAAGCATGGCATTCACACGTTAGATTAGAATGAGGCTCCACTACAACTCTAATTTTACAGGTGAGACATCAGGAAATGGGCAGACTTGCTGTTCAGCTATTGCTGATCTGCTGTCGCATGCTAGATGTACTTTCTATTCCTGTTGTTTCTTTCAGAAATAGCAGGTAACAATAAATAAGGTCAGAATTCTCTAACTAGCTCCCATTTTGTGTTTTGTAACTCCTTCTTTATGACATTTTGCTTGCCCTGTGTATATATTTGTGTGTGTGTGTGGGGGGGAGGTGTTGGAGGCTGAAACAGACAAGTTGTCATTGGCTTCATTTAAAACAACCAGTGATGTATGAGTCAGCTGAGGTATTCCGATAGTGCCGTGGCAGGAGTGATCATCTAGTTTTTAAGTGGTGCCTTAAAAATGGACTTCATTTGTGACATGTCCATACAGGGAGAAAACTATAAAACATAGGATTCTGTTGATTTATTTTCTAAATGTTTGCATCTTGGGATACTTCTGGGATTGCAAAAAATTGTAGAAACAATAGAAATAACATGCAGATCTCCTGTGTATTCAAATGTTTACCAAATTAATTTTCTTTCTCTCAATGATAGTTGGAGCCATTTCACTCTGGCTTATGGGAACCATTCACTGATATTTCTGGAACTCTGTGAGCTAGTTGCTTAATTTGACCATTGTTAAACATTAAATTACTTTAGTTTACTATTAAATTATATTAATGAAATTTATTATAAAGTTAAATTAAATACCACAATGACCAATGCCTTGTCCAAATTTCAAACTTAAATACTCAGTAAATGAGTACTTAAACTTCACCTTTCCTTAATTATTTTAACTATTATCTATGTGCCTGAGGTGATTTTCTTCTACTATATCTATGGCAGAAATAATATATTATGGAATGCTCCATCCATTGCCTCCCAACACATCCTGTGACGTCTCATAGCTAGCAAGGCCTTGGGTTCGATCCTAGGTACCTCAGATGTAGATACATATGCACATAGTTTTGGAAGACTTGTTATTAAACATTTATCAGAACACCATTGTACATGCATGTTATTTTTTCTTGAGATGAAGTTGAAGATATATTGCTTGTCCCTTTATCTCTACATTCTATGGAACATAAAACAATGAGGACATTTTCATATATGATGGCAGTAATTTATGTAGTAAAGATTTCAGATCTAGAAAATTAACAGGTATGCTTTTGTATAATCTACCAATTTATTCAAAAGTTACTAGTTGGGCTGGGAAGGTGGCTCAGTGGTAGAGTGCTTGCCTTGCATGCCTGAGGCCCTGGGTTCGATTCCTCAGTACTACATAAGCAAAAAGGAAAAAAAAGCCGGAAGTGGCGCTGTGGCTCAAGTGGTAGAGTGCTAGACTTGAGCTGAAGAGCTGAGGGACAGCGCCCAGGCCCATAGTTCAGGCCCCACGACTGGACCCCCCCCCCAAAAGTCACTAGTTGGCTTAATAAAGTCTTTTCTGGTGAGGATGAATCGAGTCACTTATAGTAAATTCTCACACCTGCTTAGATCCTTATCTTCTTTAATTTGGAATACTTTTTTTAAGTTTTATAGTCCCCAGCCTTTCATTATTCTAATGTTTTTGAGCAATACAGGGCCAATTATTTTGTAGAATGCTTTTTACATTTGCATTTGTCTTATGCTTAGAACTCAAGTTCTCCATATTGAATATAAAGAAAAGGTTGTATTCTTATTAATGTTTTATTGGAGAATAAGTTATTTATTATAGTGCTAGAGATTGAACTCAGAGGCTTCTACTTGCTAAGTGTGTACACTATCCACTGAATTACTTTCCCAACTCCTATATTGGAGATTTTTTAAAATGTCAATTTTACTCATCATAGGTGACACATTTTCACTGTCTTTTTAAGGCATTTGTCTACTAAATTGTTATTATATAAGGTTATTATTTTGAGGAGCTGATGAGGTAACACAATAGCAGAGTTCTTGCCTAGCATGTATGAAGCCTTAGGATTTATTTATTTATTGTCTGTCGTGGGGCTTGAACTCTGGACCTGGGCGCTGTCCCTCAGCTCTTCAGCTCAAGGCTAGCACTCTACCACTTGAGCCACAGCGCCACTTCCCATTTTCTGAGTGGTTTATTGGAGATAAGAGTCTCATGGACTTTCCTGCCTGGCTTTGAACCGAGATCCTCAGACCTCAGCTTTCTGAGTAGCTAGGGTTACAAGTGTGCGCCACTGGCCCACGGCTAAGCCTTAGGTTTGATCCTTAGTAATGAAAATTTTCTTCCCATTAAATCTTATTAATAAGAATCATGTGGGGATGCAAACTGGAACCATACAATATTCATTTTCTCTATAAACTTTGTATCCGGTAGTTTTAGTATTCTTTGTTGTTTTTTGAGTGTTTTTGTTATTACTAGGGTGATAATAAATGCTTGTTTTCATAAGTGTCTTACTTATGATTATTGTTTGATTATTTGTTTTCTAATTATATTATCTATTAGCTGGCATCCTTCTATTGGCATAAATCTCTCATTCTTATTTTTGTCTGTGTGAATTTAAGAGGTTCCTTTTTTATTCAGTGGTTTGTCTGTTGCTATCATTTTTATTTTGATGTATTCAAATTGAGCCACAGTTGGTTAGTAGGAGTTCCTTTCATCTGGCTCCTGTGTGCTTTGATAAATCAAAATTCATCTCTTTTAAGAGAATAAGTGAGCTGGGTGGTGATATACACCTGTAATTCCAACACTTAGGCGGCTGAGGCTTGGGCTACATAGCATGACTCTATTTCAAAATTAACAAACAAACCATCACTAACACAAATAATATTAAAAGATAGTATGTAAATGAATTAGCATGTCTGTGTTCCAATAAAACCTTTTTGAAAAGAACAGAGAGAGAGCTGGGTTTGGCCAGTAGGCCATGGTTTGCCCATCTTTGGCTTTAGTTTTTAACATTGAAGAGTTGACTGAGTCTGGGCTCCTGCTGTGCAAGGTAAAGTCAAAACACAGAGTAAACATTCATGAATTAGAACAATCTGGTGCCTAAGCCTAGCTCATTCCCTTTAAAAACCAGAAGTGTAGAATATATAAATGTAGGGAATTTCTGTTCTAAGTTGCTTTTCAAGATCATGCAGCAGTGTCTCTAACAAAACACTGACATATGCAACAGGACAGCAGAGGAGTTCTTCTGGATTAGTGGTCTGCATTCCGATTTCTTCCTGTAGTATTAGTTCCTGGGCTCTGAAGAATCTTGGGGGTGGGGCTGGGGGTTGGGGAGCTGGGGGGGAAAGTTTAATGTGTGTTTTTATTTTAAAAGAGTTTTCCAGGTGTTTCAGATGAAGACAGATGAAGGACTAGCACTAAATGGTGAATAGAACTTCTCAGGAGAGTATCTTAATGAAGAGATAAGAATAATCTCTAATTACTACATTGATTTTATGTAAATAATGCTTTTACAGGACTCACAATATTTTAAAAGTTAATAAGTAGCTAAAATGCTCTTTTCTAAGCCCTCTCTGAAAACTTGATTGTCGCTTCTGAGATTCTTATCACACTATTTTTTTTTCATGCATGGGTTAAAAACAAACTTCAGAACTGCTCCTGCGGGAGTTTCAGAAAAATACTAATTATTGGTCTCTAAATTAAAGAGTGAAAAGTATTGTGGAAATTCAAGCCCATTACCATTTATTCATAAGGACAAGTGACTTAATCAAAACAGTAGCTTTGATGGATTACATGTGTTTAAACAAATAGTTAACTATAATACTGAGGGATTAGTATTTTTGAAGAGCTCTATTTTTGGTAGAGCTGTAACTGATATTCTTTGATAATCCCTATTTTCCCCTGGGAGTTGATGCCTATATTTATTTTGGAAACAGTGTTTTAATATATATTGTGTTTTAACCATATCCCCACAGTGTAGAATATACACTTCTATTTGTAATACAAAAACCTACCAAAATTCGGAAATGACAAGAGAGTGATTTGTATATTTCCTTAGAACTGAGCTATCCATATGTTGATGTGAGATTCTAAGCTGAGGCGGGTTAATTTATAACGGTAGAAACTTATTTCTTATTCTTTTAGAGGTTGGGCAGTCCAAGGTCAAGGTCCTGAGGAGGGACCCGGCTTTACTTGTGTTGTCACATCACATGGTAGGAGGAAAGAAGGGCAGAAAGGGCCAAAAAACCAGAGCATTTCTCTGCCTTCCTGACTTGCTCACTTCCAAAATGTCCCATCCCTTAATTCTACTAGTAATGAAATTTCAGCAAATTAGTTCATTCAGACCATCATTTCAATATTAGAAAAAAATAGGTTATTCCCTATTATCACTGTTAATGATTTTGGTACCCCTTGTCTTGTATATAAGTTTATCTCATTTGGGGAAGGGAAGGGGAATCCCAGAAATGGTGACACAAAGTACAAAGGGTGAACCAATACAGCAGTGATACTCACAAGACACGATGTTGGAAATGAACTTAACAACTTGGGGAGAGAGGAGTCAAGGGAGAGAGAAAGTGGGAGCAAATGAGGGAGGGGATAACACTGTTTGACAAGAAATGTGCTCATTACCTTACTTATATAACTGTAGCCACTCTGTACATCACCTTTACAATAAAAAAGGAAAAGAATCATCTGAAACTTAACAAACTCCCCTGAAGATGAAATCCTCAGGCAATATGCTTCTCATACTGTCAATTAGGGCTCAGATACTGAGAAGTTAGTTATATATTACCACTGAGACTTGTATTTGTTAGAGATACAAATCATTTCTGATAGAAACTCTCTCTCCTGTAAAAAAGATCATCTGGATGCTTACAGTTTTACTGTCCTCAAGGTCATTAGCCAGTTTGATTCCCGGACTCAGAAGACTGAATCTGACACCCCTGTTTTGGCTAGCCATAGAAGCTGCTCTTGTTGGAATTCTCTGCCACTCAACCATCCTGTTGGCCCTTCATAAGTGAATTACATACATTCTGCTCTATATCTTACTTGTGTAAACTTTTTTTCCCCCTTTCTGGTATTAGGGTTTGAACTTGGAGTCTTGTCCTTTCTGGGCAGGTATTTTATGGCCAAGTCATTCCTCTAGGCTAGTTTGTAAACTTTTCTGAAAGTCCTACTATTTCTTCTTTAGGGTCCCAAGTTAACCTATGCTGAATTTGGTATGTAAGTGACTCATCTGCCCTACAGATGGATACTGTATGGATAGCATCTTGGTTAGCACAGATCCAAGTTGTGGTTTGGTTATAGCCCAGCATATACAGTTAGGGGACCCATTCATAGGGGTTCTTTGTGGTCGTTGCATAGATAAAACATCTAAAAGGCCTGGATTATTAGGGGACACTTAGAGGCCCATGCATAGGGTAAATGAGGCCCAGCCTCATCCTCTGATTTACATGGGTTCCCGTAGTTTATTGGGAGAGACCACAACCTCCATCTAAAATCAGAGTTCAGAAATAAAAGGTATGGTCTATGACTATAGGGCAGGATGGGCAATGAAATTCAGGCCACAGGTAGGAACATACAGTTACTGTTTTCAGGGCTGGCTGAAATCTTGCTATAGGCCAAACTTGGTTCTAAGAAATGAACATATAGATAGTCTTTTAACTTTTTCAATTCTTTCAGAGGCTAGCTTTTGAATTCGGAATCCAAGGTACAGAGAATTTAAGTGACTTGTTCAAGGTTACCCAGCCAATGCAGTTTGAGTGGTCTGGAGTCAAGCTCTTAACTAGTACACCATATGGCTGTAATTGAACCAACTCCCTGCCAGAGTGCTAACACACCCTGGGCAGAGCAGTGAGGGTGAAAATAGAGCTCTTTATTACTGGAAACCTAATAAACTCTCCAGGGAAAGCTTTCTCAGGGTTGGGCAATAAAACTGAAGCCTCTATGGCATTCAGGTTAGAAATATGAGATTAAGGACTCTTGGTCAGAGAAGAGAAAGAAGTAGAAGAGAGGCAGGCATGGAGGTGGGGGAATCCAGTGGTGCACATGGTCATTTGAGGGATTGAGATGACTTCAGGATTATTTGGAACCAGGATCCTTTTCATTCCTTAACAGGGTTTTTCTCTCTGATGGCTTTCTTCCCCAAGCTACAAGCTGGAGGAAGGAGTACAGGTGGCTCTTGGCAACTCAGTGTCACCAGCAGAGAGGGACCATTTTTATTCTAAGATCCAGGGAAAGATGCTGACTGTTCCCTTTGTCACTTTGAAAGGGATGGTGGGGTATGTTTTCATTGGTAGCCTACTTTAGAATGATCTGTTCTTATTGGTGTGTGTGTGTGTGTGTGTGTGTGTGTGTGTGTGTGTGTGTGTAGGATGAAGGAACAGTTCTCTCCCCAAAGGGAAATCATGTTTCCAGAAGGAGCTTGGTAAATAAATACAAACAAAACTCCAACACACACACACACACACACACACACACACACACACACACACACACACACACACACCCCTCAGCAGGTAGACACTTGCCTTCCTTCAGATGCTTTAGGTTATAAGTAGCACATCCTACAAACAACGAAGGCAATTTGTTGGCTCATATATCTGCAAAGATTCAAGGTAAGTTCTAGCTTCAGGAGCATTTTCATCTAGGTTCCAGTTCTTTCTTTCCTCATGATTTCTTTCTGTTCAGTGTTTCCCCTTGTGTGTGTATTTGCTTTATTCTCAGGACAGTTTTTATTGTAAGAAGCATTCATGTCCTTCTCTGTAGTCCCCAGGATTCATTTTTATTGGACTGGGTTAGATCCCACACTTTGAATCTTTTTGTGGAGGGGGGTGGGTTCCGGGGATGGAACCCAAAGTCTCCTGTATTACTAAGCAAGTGCTCTGCCTCATTCTCCTGTATTACTAAGCAAGTGCTCTGCCTCTGAATGACACTTCCAGGCCTCAGTCATTTTTTGTTTTGTGAGGTTTTCAGACCAAATGGGGTTTCCTAGGCCATTTGATATACCTCTAGAACATGGTAAAACTAGCTTTGGGAAGCCAATTGCCAAAGGGAAAGGCACAGAGGGTAAGGTGGGGGAGCAAGCTGCAGGCAGCCACTCTGTCACCGAAGAGATCAACAAAGGTTGAAGAAATCATCCCCCATCACATACGCATAGACAGACAACACGGTGGCTATAAGATTGACCTGAAAGTCTTCCTGACCTCAAGGGTCATAACCATTTGAGTAGATTTCCTCTTATTAGCAATTAGACTGTTTCTAGTTTCTCTTGCCACATTGCCCTAAACAATAACAATTCTGCTGTCTGACCTGAGCCTTGCTGAGTACTTACTCTGTTCCATGAGGTATCCCTGGGGACTCGGATAACACAAGATGATTTTTTCATCCACACACTTGGAGTCTCCACTGGTGGCTGGTTTATCCCTCCAGCTGGGTTTACCATCAGAGAATATGAATCTTTTCACATGGTAGCACAGGCCGCCACAAACTAGCATTCCATAGAGATAAACTGTTGTAATACCATCCTTGACATTCTTCTCCAGCCAAGACAGGTTGCATTGCCAAACCCAGAGTCATTGTGAGATCTATGCAAGGTGCCAGTTCTGGAAGTAGATGGTTCGAGGCCACCCACTGTAACTACTATAGTGGTATACTTTTGTCTACAGATATAGATATGTAATGAGGTGGGGAACAGAAGGTTTTGTTTGTTTTTGTTTTTGTACTGGGGTTTGAAGTCAGGGCTTTGTGCTTGCTAGGCAGGTTACTGTATCATGTTGAGCCATGCCTCCAGCCCCTTTGGGATGATTTTTTAGATAGGGTCTCACTTTTTGCGTGGGCTGGCCTAGACTACAATCCTCCTCTTATTTACACTTTCTCCCGAAAGCTAGAACACAGAAAGGTTCTGCCACACTCAGATTTTTGTTGACTGAGATGGGATTCATGTGAACTTTTGCACATGCTGGCCTCAAAGTGCAATCCTCTCGGATCTGAGCCTCCTGAATAGATAGGATTATAGGCAGGATCTACCTGTCAGCCAGACATATCTGTCTGTCTGTCTGTCTGTGTATATATCTGTCTGTCTATCTGTGTGTCCCTCTCTTAATTAATCCATGCAAAATGCAACATCTCCCACCCTCCAAGGACCATCAAGGGACACTTGGGAGGGGTGGCTACATGGGTGGCAGTCTGGCAGCTCTAGAGCTAATGACAGTTGCAGTTCCCACTGCAACCTGGAGTAACCTATAAAGTTGTCCAACATTCACACTTTGGAGTATGGGATTTAATTAATTAATTAGTTAATTATTTTTAACATAGATTGATTTTTTTTACCATTTTGATTTTATTCTAAGAACTTTGCTTGTTTAAAGGCATGGTAGGCTGTCATACCTATTATCATTTACTCAATCACCCAAATTCATATGTTCTCCTCTGGGCATTTTGCTGGGCAACAGAAGATGAGCATTTATCAGAAGGGAGGCAATTTGTCACCCACCCAGGGGTCTCATCTAAGGCTGTTGGCACTGGTCAGGTAGGCCATGTCGGATCCCTGCTTTCCAAAGGACCTCATGATTTGCCATCATTGGATAGTCTCAGGTGCTCTTCTGCTTGTACATATTACAGCTTTAAAATTGCGATCTTTTTCCAATAAAGCTTATCTTCCTCATTCTGTTTCCCTCCTCCTTCTACTTCAGAATTAGTCTGAACATATTCAAGTTTCTAAACCCCAAGGTTACAATTTATTAAGCCCAACATTCTCAACATGCCATTTTTTTTTTCTTGAGAGGGGGTGTGAGAGTATTTATTTTTATTTTCTGATCCCTTTGGTGAAATATTCCACATATGGAGACTGTTTTTAAGTTTAATGTTTTTTATGATCTCTCATTTCAAGTATCAATCCAAATTATGCTCTGAGTCTTTTATCTTCTAGCTTAGCTTTGTTGGGAGCCTTGTTCCATTGACGTGTCCAGTTCAGATATTTCAGCTGTTTTTCTCATTTTCATTGCATGACTCTTAAAACAGGAAAACACTTTGGAGTATGACATTCCTGGTAACTCTTGGTGGTAAATGTGTTGAAGTCCAGTGATGACCTTGTCCGGTACATTTCCAGAAGATTTAGAAACAGCATGTCAAATTTCTGTCCTTGCTAGGAAAAAAAAATTGACTATTGAGTTGCCTTTTCATGAATCTGAGGCTTGGAGAGTGCCATTTCACATTTCCTGTAGCTTTTGGTATCTCTGGGCCTGCACAATGGGTTTCCTGACAGTTCATTAAAGGTGGAGCCTATCAACCCTAAACTGCTGTCAACCTCAGTCAGGTTGTTATGGTTCAATGCAGTTGAACCATTAGAATGGAGAGGAACACAGGACAAGGTGAAGGCCCTGGTATAACCTCACCTAGCCAGAGCAACTGGGGGTGTTCTAACCTCTTACATCTAGGATGGGGATCTCCTAGGGAAGGAAGGAATTTGTGATGCCAAGTCCATCACTGATTGGCCCTTTCCAGCTAAGTAAGATTCTTCCCAGCGTAGAACAACTTCCATAGATGGTTTCTAACTTTGCTGAGTTTAACCACCCCGTTTGCACGTCCAAGCCCAGTTGAGTTAAGATGCCATGTTGGACTGTCCTGGTAGAAGTCCTGCTAACCCATTTATACGGGAAAATCTTTCATTGTTGTTTAAATGAAAAAAATTATCTTTAAGTAGTTGTCCAAACATGTTTATATTCAACATGTCAGTTGAATGCACAATGCATTTGATTAATGTCACCCCTTTCATAATTCTGCCCCCATCCCTCATAAGCCTATCCATGCCCTCAATATTTCTAGTTCCATTTTCACATATGCACATTGAATATTATAACTGTATTCTCCAGTCTGTCCTCTCTGCATTTGTCTACCCTTGACCTCTTGGATCTAACTCCCTCCTCATTACAGGCTCCAGCTTCTTGGTGTTCATTTTGTTTATTGTTTGTTAGTTGTTCAGATGAGTTACACTATTGAAATCCTCCCCTGCAGTACCTTACATAAGTAAAGTAAGAAGTACATTTCTTTTTAAAAGTATTTTATTGTAAAAATACTGTACAGAAGGGTTACAGTTACATAAGTAAGGTAATGAGTACATTTCCTATCGAGCATTGTTACCTCTTCCTTCCCCTACCATCCCTTTCCTCCCCACCTCCCCAACTCCTCCCCCCCACCCCAAGTTGTAAAGTTCGTTTTCAACAAGTATCTTGTACATCTCATTGTTAGAATGGGTCAACCTGTATCCTTATTTCAGCATTTTGTTATTTCCCTTCCCCTCCCCAGATTAGAAAAATGTATATACAGGATGCAGGGCACTGGAATCAAATACAGTGAAAATGGGTTATACCATGGGGGAAGAACATACAAAAGAAACAAAAATAAGTATATTTCTTGTCAAACTTGTTACCCCTTCCCTCATTTTTCTCCTATTTTCTCCCTCCTATCCCACCCCCAAGTTGTACAAATCATTTCCAACCTATTGCCTTGTGTATTTTGCTGTATTTATTTATTTTTTCAGGTAGGATCCTGTGGTTTTGGCCTGAGGGCTGTTCTAGACTCCCATCATCCCACCCACGCCTCCTGTGTATCTGGGATTACAGGTATGTACCACTACTACACTACGCCTACAGATTCTTTTTCCACCTCCTCCTCCTGCTCCTGTTCCTGCTCCTCCTCCTCCTCCTCCTCCTCCTC
>NW_012267346.1:4840277-4890958 GCF_000151885.1 Dipodomys ordii
ACACACACACACACACACACACACACACACACAGCTGGGCAGAGGGAACCCAGCTCATGGAGCTGTTGCAAAGTGATTTGGGCCTTGGCTTTGTTTCCCCATTGTGTAGGGTTGACGTACATAAGGGAACAGAGTTGGTGGGAATGAGGGCAGTGGAAGGCTCAAGGGTAGCAAGTTACAGGACTTGGCTACAGTCCACTCTGGGTAAAGGTGCCGGGCAGGCGACTTGAGCATGCTGACGAAGAGGCTGGTATACAAATCCAGCTTGGACTTGCTTTTGTCAGCCAGGGAACCCATCAGCAAAGGAGCAGCAGGGTGAAGGCTCTGGTTTAAGAAGGCAGATTTGGTAACAATGTGAAGGACAGATTGGACAGGAACAACCAGCTCCAAGCTGTTGCAATCTGTGCTTTAGAAAACACAGCTCAGAAAGTCAATGGCTGTGCCCTAGGCCTGTCTGTCTGGTATTTGTCAGGGAGACTTGCAAAATGGGAAGAAACAGGATCCTTGCTTGATTGTGGACATCTCGATGGAAGCCCAGAGTCTGCAGAACAGAAAAACAGAAATGCAGCTTTGAAATGCTTTGCCAAATAGCTATCATGTGGCTGGTCCCCAACCCTCTGTCTATTTCTAGATGCTTCTTAGAAGTAAAGAAGCAAGTTTTCAGTAACCTTTTCTCAACAACAGGCAGGTACAGGTGCAGGGCCTCACTCTGAAACTGAGACTGTGGGTGTTTTTCAGTTAAACTGAGAAAGTGCTTTGTTCCTCAGGATCTATATTGAGGTGGGGCCTCCCTGGATCCTGAGAGGTACCTCTGGAGCATGACACCCCTGGGACTTGGGGTGGGGTGGGAGATGATAGATGCTAAGAGATGGATGCTAAGACAGTCCCCTCTTGCATAGCCAAAGCCCACCAGCTGCCTGTGACATTGTGACCCCTGACCACCCAGCAAGTGAGACTTCAGCGTCCTGCTGTCTGGAGCTGTCAGCCCCAGCTGCTCCTTCATCCCAGGCTGATTTCAAGCAGGGAGACTGACAGGCCATGAATGTGGCCCTCTGCATGCTTTTCCATACATGTCTTCTGGGATGGAGACAGTAATGGTGGCTGGGAGGGTGTCCCTCTCTCTGATGTGGTGGGACAGCTCGGTCCCCAGAGGCCCTGTTCAGCAGTACGCTCTTGAGGACTGGGGAGCAATCTCGTTCATGACCATCCTCCTGAAGCCTTTGTCCATACCTAGCCCCTAGTCCTCTGGGCTTGCAACTTGCTAACAGGTAAAAGATAACAACCTGCCTGCCGGTTTCTCCATACTTACCAGGAGGGCTTCTTGCTGGACTTGCTTTTTTATGTTTATTTTTTATTATGTTGGGCTGTAAGTATACAGTGGAAAAGATGAGGAGTTTGAGGCCATTTCACTTTTGTGCTTCTTCTTCTTCTTCTTGGTTTGTTTCTGTTTTTGCAGTTTTAGGGTTTGAACTCAGGTCCTCATGCTTGCTAGGCAGGTACTCTACCAATGACGCCATGCCTCCAGCCCTAAGAAAACTCTGGAATGATCTGAATTGAATTCAACTCTGTGCTTTGTCACAAAATAGATGTTCAATCTTGAGCAAATTAATTAACCTCTCTGAATCATTTTTTTCCCTCAAACCTGTTGCTATGGTTTGGATCTTAAATGTTCCACAAAGGCCCAGGTCTTTGATGACTTGAGGGACAAATGGCTGAGGAGGAAAGAAACTTGAGTATGTGTGGCAGAGAAATTAATCTGAGAATGGACAAGATAGAAGCCATGATAGGTATGCAGCAGTGGGTGAGAGCAGTTGTGTAGATTTGGAATGTTATATGACTTTAAAATAGAGGCCAGGTATGAAGAAGCTCTCTTCTAAATTCCAGCACTCAGGAGACAGAGACAGACTACATAGCGAGATCCCATCTCAAGTAAAGAAACAAACAAGCCTGGCGTGGCTCATCGATGTAATCCCAGCTGCCTTGGAGACAAAGATAGTAAGATCAAGATTCCAGGTCAGCCGGGAGTGGGGGTAGGGGAAGAGACCTTATCATCTCAACTTTTTGAGGTGATGATAGTGTGACAGACACCAGTCATCCCAGCTACACAGGAGCTTTATAAATAGAAGATCAGGGTCCAGGGCAGTCCAAGGCAAAACAAAACAAAACAACCTCCCTTCCCACCTCCAAACGAAAGCCACGGGGTGGTAGCTGGGGTTGTAACTCGAGTGATAGGGTACCTGCCTGCCAGCTACCAAGGGTGAGGTCCTGAGTTCAAATTCCAGTACTGCCAAAAAATAAAAAGAAAGATGAGAAAAAAAATAGGACACATGAAGCCTAGAGAAGCTGGATGTGGAGAGAAGGAGGCAGGCCAAAGTTTGTCCTTAACCTGATATAAAGTATGTCAAACTTGCAAGAGGGAAGGAAAAAGAAAAAAGAACAATCCAACATAGAGGTGGCAGGTATCTGAGGCCTGACTGGGTTTCATTCTCAGAAATGTGCTTTCTTCTGTTGGTCTCATTTGATTCCTGTGAGACCTTTGGGTGTGACTTTGTCTTCCAGATGTTCAAATCTGCCTCCTCAAAGGCTACAGCAGCCCTGTTAACCTACCAGCTAAAGGGCTGTGGGGTTTTCCATGCTATCCCAGTCCAGCTCACCGGAATTGTGGTGGCTGTCTGTCTCCTCTATCAGCTCCCTCACAGGGCCTCTCATCCTGCTGGGCCTCTCCTTAGGTTGTGAGGTGAGAACCACTGTGAGACAGTGATGATGAAGAAGATTCCCCCCCCACACCCCCCCAGCTCTCCACATTTGCTATGACTGGCATGGCTTCCGTGGTTGACATTGCTCCCTGGAGGAGTCCTCATGGATGATCTTGGGTGGTTTTCTCCTTGTTCCACTCCTCCACTATGGGTGGGGCTGTGGTGGGATTTGGGACTAACTTCCTTTTCAGCCCATCTTGTTTTTCTCAAGAAGCTGGCGGTGGTCCAAAGTGAGGTGGCTGGAAGAGTCTACCTTCCAGCTTTGTGCAGGCTTCTCTCTGGGAGGTGATCTAGGACTCTGCTGTTGGAGGCTCTTCAACAAGGGACCAGTCATGAGCATCAGATGGGACAGTCCCATTCAGCCTTCCCATGAAGCTTATCGGGGGCTCTCAGAAGCAGAATTGCTCTCCTGCCCGTGGCAGGTGGTGCTCAGCTGAGACCATCCATGGGGAGATCCCCTGAGCTCCTTCCTCTCCTCATCCTGAAGCTGTTGGTATAATGAGCTTTTATGCCTGCATTCCATTTTCACCTGTTTTCTGTTTCAGTCTTTTTTTTCTTTAAACATAGGCATTATCTTGCAGATGACAGCAAGATCTCTGTTTTAAAAAAATACGAATGGTTGTCCCTGAGGGTGTATGGGGGATAGATAGTTCCCGTTTCTATCCACCGCAGCCCCCCTCTCCCAAATCCATTGAAGCTCAAGTCCATTTTATAAAACGCTATGGCCTTGTTGCGTACAATCTATGCATTTCCTTCTGTGTGCTTGAAATCATGTCTGGATGATTTCTGACACGTAATGCAGTTCTCATGTTGTACAAACAGTTCTTGTCCTGCATTGTTGGGGGGATGATGACAAGAAGAAAAGGGTCAATACCAACCTATTTGGGGATGGTATTAGGGTTTGAACTCAGGATCCTGAGCTTGGTAGGAAAGATCTCTGCTACTTGAACCCACACCCGAGGCCTTTGGGTTTAAGTGTTTTTGTTTGCTTGTTTGTTTCTCAGATAGGAGCTTATGTTTTGCTGCATAGTCTCATACTGTGATTCTTCTACCTTCACCTCTTGAAATAGCTGGGACCACAGCTGTGACACCATACGTGGCTTGGTTTTGAGGCAGAGTATTACTAACTAGGCTGGCTTCAAACTGAGATCTTCCTATCCCTGCCCCTTAAGTAGCCGAGACTACAGTCATAAATCGTCACATCTGGCTTCCCCAAAATATTTTCTATCCACAGATGGCTGAGTCAACAGATTTGGAACCTGTGAATATGGAAGACCAACTGCACACAATGGGTGAAGGGAAGTTGCTGTTTTTAGACCACATCCATTTTCTTAAGTCAGACTTGCTTAGACCTGAAGTTAAGTTTTCATATTCCATCTTCATCTTATCTCAGCTATTGCCTATTCTCAAGTTTTCTTATGCAGTCGTGATGGACATGTTCACCATTTGTTGTGCCAAAGATCCAAGAATAAACATCACCACAGCATTTCAAAGTCAAAAGCTACCAAATTGAGAATCTGAAAAATACAGTATTTTTTTCCCCTCCCTTTAGGTACCTGAGAATAGAAAAGCAAACTGATGTGTTAACTGATATTCTTTAAACATTATGATGGGTATTCCTGGTTTTTCTCAATTTAGAAACTATTTTCTCTAGTGCCTACAAAAGCTTCCTGGAGGGCTGGGAAGGTGGCTCAGTGGTTGAGTGCTTGCCTTGCATGCATCAGGCCTTGGTTCGATTCCTCAGCACCACATAAGCAGAAGAAGCTGGAAGTGGTGCTTTGGCACAAGTGGTAGAGTGCTAGCCTTGGGCTGAAGAGCTGAGGGACAGCGCCCAGGCCCAGAGTTCAAGCCCCATGACTGGCAAAAAAAAAAAAAAAGGTTCCTGGGATCATGGCAACCCACTCATGCTGGGGTGTTGGAAGGCCATCCTGTTGGTTGTACTCTTTTTACCCAATAATGGTGGGAAGGGCTGAGGCTCTAAAGTGTGATCCTTTGTTAGAGCAGTTAAAAGAAAAAAAAAAGAAAAGATCAATGACTTTGGAAGAAGGAGTGGAAGGAGGAAGACAACTTGGATCTTAGATGGTGAATGCATGTCTTACAATCATTGCTCGCTCCCTTCCCTGGCCCAGGCTGGTTTGCATTCAAGGTACTTACCAAGACTGGGCTTAAATTGGGTTTAACTGGTGAGGCCTCAGCTCTAGCATGACTGTAAATCACAGGGGATGGGGAAGCAGCAGCTGAAATTTAATGGGATTACCCAGTACTGTGACCCCTGCTGAGCCAAGCCGCCAGGGAGAAGCCTCTGTTCCAATGACAGGGACACTAAAATTGTTCTGCACTCCATCAGCTGGAAAGATTTCCTATCCTGTTATGGCTTTTGTGCTGTGTGAGTGAGTCCGGCTCCCTCTGGCTGACCTGGGAGAGGGAGTGGCCGACTCCTTCCCTCTCTTCAGCTTGGGGTAGCGCTATAATAGCTGAATGCTCTGCTTTCATGTTGGTGCCTTTAGGATCTCATTTTAAACAAATACTGGGCCTCTTTCCTGGCCCAGGGAGTGCTGGCGATGGTTGTCCTCAGATCGAAATGCAAGATCGAAGCTGGAGTGTGTGCATGGGTAACTGTGGCTGTCATTTCAATCTTGGGTCTCCAAGAGTTAATTTGTCCCCAGGTGCCAGTGGCTCACACTTATAATCCTAGCTACCGAGGAGGCTGAGATCTGAGGATCGTAGTTCAAAGCTAGCCCAGGCAGGAAAGTCTATCAGACTCTTCTCTCCAATTAACCACCAGAAAACCGCAAGTGGTGCTGTGGTTCAAGTGGTAGAGCGTAGCCTTGAGCTGAAGAGCTGAAGGACAGTGTTCAGGCCCAGAGTTCAAGCTCATGATTGACAAAAAAACAAAAAGAGTTAACTTGTTTCCATGTACAAGAAGAGTAAAAAAATATACATATATATAATTTAAATACATAAATATATATTTTATATAATATATATTTTATATGTATTTCACCTCTCTGTTCTTGCCAGTTGATTCTTGGTTATGCAGATCATTTTATTAAGCTCAAAAGCATCCTAGTTTTATAAAGAGTAGAGAAACAGGTAATTTTTCAGGGGGACCTGAAAAGACCAGACACTTCCTGGGTCCCACTGTCACCACAGGATCGAAGTTTCCACAGGAGACACCTTATTGATTTTGGACTTGCATGTTTGGAATTACATATTGACATTAGAATTACATAACAATGCTCTCTTAGAACTGAGGGTGAGGTGGTAAGACGCGTCTTGGGATCTGTTTCTAGATACCTACTCTGTGCCTTATGCCCTGTACTGTACTGTGCTATGGACACAGGCGAATGACACCCCCCCCTAAAGGCTCTCGAAGCCCAGGGACAGCTCTGGTTGTAATGAAATGTGATAAGTGCGATGTGTGTCTATTTGCAAGAGGCATGTTTGCAAGCCTCTCCAAGCTGTGGGTACAGATGAGGTCAGCTGCCCTGCCAGAACTCACATTTCACCAGCTAGCACTCCTTACCTCCTATGGCAGGACCCAGCCAGTTATTTCCTAGAGTCCCTAGAATCTTTCTTGCCTGTGTGCTTTGGCCCAGGGCCCTTTGCTGTATTTTGCCCTAGCTCCACTTTTGAATCCTGGGATCTCTTTGTTGACAAGCCATCATTATCATACTGATGCACTCTGTGCCAACAGGTGCCTCAGCCCTCACTGAGGGCCCTGAGCTTGCTACCCTCTGCTCTTGGGTGCCAGAGGGGAAATCACTGTGAGCCTTTCTTTAGGTTGCCACTTTATCATCTGGACCCGAGGCCATGTGGCTGGACTCCTGTGTCTCACCCAGACCCATGGGCTTCTGCCCACAGCCCCTCTGTCTGCAGAACTTGGCTGGAAGTCCAGGGAGCTGGGCTCAGTGTCCCACATCTCCAACAAATGCTAGAAACACTCACTTGCTGACATCAGCCCATGGGGTGATGTTGATCTATCTGCATCTACATTTAACATCAACATCATGAGTTAACCACATGAACTCTTTCGCCCCCTTCCTTTGCTTCTTAAGTCCCTTCTCTACCAGATACTGGTCTGCTCCTCAGACACAGACTCTTTGCCTCTGTGTCCCCTTACTCCTGCTCCCAATGTTTTACTTCAGGCTCCCATGACTTCCTGGACCATTGTCACAATTTCCTAACTTGCCGACGGCTCCTGATCTCCTCCTCCTCTACTCTGTACCCCGAAGTTACTTCAGTATGTGACTAGGTGGGGTCTAGGCGGAATCTGTTGATTTCTCTGGCAAGTGACAGCCAGGTCCCAAGGTACTGTTCTCTTTCTGTCCTCTTAAATGTTTTTTTTTTATATACAGTACATTGCTAAGTAGACTATATTCCAACAGATAGGTCTGTGGTGGTCCCACGAAATTATCATGGAGGGGAGTATCCTTCTTACCTCCTGACCTTGTAGTCATCCAGATGTCACAGCACAATGTGCTCGTGTGACATTGGTGTAAGTAAGCCTACTGTGCTGCCATTCCTAGAAAGCCAAGCACATGCAATTATGTGTAGTGTGCAGTACATTTGAGACAGGGTTTCACTTTGTAGTCTGTGCTGGACTCAAACTCGGGATCCTCTTGTCTCAATCAGCTGTGTGCTGGGAGTACAAGCATACACCACCATGACTAGCTATATACTATAGCTTTTGTTGTTATTTTAGGCTGTCTGTTTTATACCTGTACAAGAACCTTTTTTTTTTTTTATAAGATAGTGTGTTGTATTGGCCTCATAGCAGCCTCAGATATCTTTCATATGGGTAAGTACGATCTAAGATGTTCCCACACAGCAATGAAATTGACTAACAACACATTTCTTAAAACACGTCATGGGCCATTAAGTGACACATGACTGTGTAAGGTTTTTCCTTACCCTTTTCCAAACATCATGAGTCCATCAATTATTCTACTTATTCCCAGCCCATCACTATGGAGAGGAAAATGAATATTTATCATTAGCATCTTTACATACAAATAGGCTGATGCTTGCCTGTAATCCCTGTAATCCCTGTAGATCTTTAAGTTCCAGGAAGATCTTTAAGTTCCACCCCTTGGCCTATAGAGTAAGCTTAAGGCAAGTCTGGGCTGCATAGTGAGATCCTACCTTAAACCAAACCAGCAACAGCTTAACGGCTTTTTTTTTTTTTTTGGTAGTACTAAGACTTTCACTGAGAGTTTCTCATTCCTGTTAGACAGGTGCTGTACCATCTAGCCATACCATAGCATTTTTCCATGTTGGTTATTTTTTTTAAAACTTTTCTCTTTATTTTTTTAATTTATTTATTTTTTGGGTCCAGTCATGGGCCTGAACTCTGGGCCTGGGCGCTGTCCCTCAGCTCTTCAGCTCAAGGCTAGCGCTCTACCACTTGAGCCACAGCGCCACTTCTGGCTTTTTTCTTTTTTCTTATGTGGTGCTGAGGAATCGAACCCAGGGCCTCAGGTATGCAAGGCAAGCACTCCACCACTGAGCCACCTTCCCAGCCCCATCTTGGTTATTTTTAAGATAGGCCTTGACTCTACTCCAGGCTCATCCTGAACTTCAATTGACTTCCTGTTATAGTTAAGAGGACAGGCCCCTGACACCATACCCAACTTCTTCTGTTGAGAAGCCTGATCTCAGACTCCTGTGAAATTAAGATGACAAGTACATGCCACTGCACCTAGATAGGAAATGAACTTTTCTCCCTGGGATGGCCTTGGAATTTTGATCCTTCCATTCTCAGCGTCCCATATAGCCAGGTTACAGGTCTGACCTACTGCACTTGGCCAAGAGCATCTTTCTTTGTTCTACCTGGATACCTATGTAATTTGAAAGGATTAAAACTTTATGGAAAAACTTTATGGTTCTTCACAAATTTCAGAAAAGGGGAGGGTGTTTGGATTTTGGCCAATCATAACTTTTCTCACCAGGGTCTTGATGGATTGTATCTGAAATGGATATACTGAAGAGGCGTCCTGCTCAGGTGCATCCTGACTCTGGGCAGATGGAAATCTCTGCAGAGCTATGAGCTGTGTGAAACTAGGCTATTGATCAGCTAAACACCAACGGAACCAGGTACGATATAAGACAACATGACAGTGAGAAGTTGTTGAAGGCTTGATTCTTAGCACAGACCAGTGCAAAAGATTTGCAGCAATAACAGCTCCTTAATACTTGGAGCCACCAAGAACAATCAGTATTTCCTGTGTGCTAAATTAACAGGAAAAAAAAGTCTTATTGCAATGTATACAATTTAGACTTTGCTCCTTGCTTTCATTTCAGGGTAAAAAAATGAGCCCTTTGCAGCTCTTGGCTTTCGTGTATGTGCCACTACTTGTGAGCACTCGTGCTGGGCGATCGTGCAGGCAGAGGGTTAGAGGGGATTTTTGCCGGCAAAGCCTGGAAGTCTTCCTTCTGAATCAGATTCTCCCACTCCAAGCCAGGATCTGGGTACAGGAAGAAGTGTACCTCCTTCCCCTGGATCAGACAAAGACAGCTTTATCACATTATCCTTACTGGATTTAGTGGTAAGGTGAAGACTGTACACAGAGACCTCAGTGGCAGGCAAATGTCTGTATGGAGAGGGATGTTGTTCTTGTCTGACTGGTGGGAAGGATTTAGATAGCCAGAGGCGAGCTCATTCTCAAAGGGCAAGAGCAAAGCAGAGGAGGGACTAAGAATAATGAATTCCTGAGAAAAAAGATCAGGAGTCTTGCTATGAAAGAGGATCTACATTGAGAAATGAGAGGACTGAGCAGGGCTTTGCTATGGAGGGCTAGGAAAGAGGGCAAGGAGGCCTAGATTTAACCCCACAGGAAGCTGGAAACCATGGAGACTTTTTCCAGGGGAATAACAACAATGGGACAGATTTGGAGAGTAAAGCATGAGATGTCTGGACTGGGGTGAAGAGGTGTGAAGAGTACCTGAGGTAAACATGGTAGCAGGAAGAAGGACCATGTGTAAGTAATAATTTGCAGGAAAAAAAAATGTTAGGCCAGGGAGACTGATTTGTTACATATAGAGGAAAGAAAGTGAGGCTGACGATACCACTAGGGTTTGGGTCCACAGAGACCAGGGGTGTGCAAAGGACTTGTTCTGGAGAAAGGACTCTGAGTCTTGCTCTGGCTGCTGGAGTTGAAGCAAGTTGAAGCTCAGGATTGCCTCATCCTATACCATCTGGCTGCCTGAAGCTCTGCCCTACACTCGTCCCCACTAGCACAGCTCCACTTAGATGTTTGCTGCTGACGAACGCAAAGCAGGGCCACAAGCCAACAGGACTGTGTGTGTGTGTAGGACTTGCTGCATTATTAGGCCTGCTCACTTCGGTGTCTCATTTAGAGTATGTCTTCAGACATGGCTTCCAGTGGCAGACTCAGTATCTGAGTCACCAAATTCCTTCAGCTGATCCTTTAAAAGGGCCTTGTAGGGGCTGGGAAGGTGGCTCAGTGGTAGAGCACTTGCCTTGCATGCTCGAGGCCCTGGGTTCGATTCCTCAGCACCACATAAGTAAAAAGCCAGAAGTGGCACTGTGGCTCAAGTGGTAGAGTGCTAGCCTTGAGCTGAAGAGCTGAGGGACGGTGCGCAGGCCCAGAGTTCAGGCCCCATGACCGGACCCAAAAAAAAAAAATGAATAAAAATAAAAGGGCCTTGTAATGAGCGTTGGTAGATTTAACAGGTAAAAAAAATATATGGGGTATGCATTTCAACTTGATCAGGTCAACAGAAAAAAATATGTTTAGTACAACTATATCTCAAATATAACATGGTATATACATACATAAACTAAAAATACTATTGGTTCTCTGAAATTAAAATATAATGGGACATCTTTTTATTTTATCTGGCAATCTATCCTCTGATGCATCTTCATCAGAAGACCAAGTCATATCTTCACTAAAATACCTCCCTCTTTCTCTTCCTCCCTCCTTCCTTCTTTCCCTCCTTAGTACTATAGATTGAACCTCAGGGCTGTTCAAGCCAGGCACTCAAACACTTGAGCCACACCTTCAAATCCTCTTTACCTTGATTCCCAACCCCCCCCCCCTTGGTCATGGGGTTTGAACTCTGGGCCTGGGCGCTGTCCCTCAGCTCTGCAGCTCAAGGCTAGCGCTCTACCGTTTGAGCCCCAGTGCCACTTCCTGTTTTCTGGTGGTTTATTGGAGATAAAGAGTCTCACGGACTTTCCTGCCTGGGCTGGGTTTGAACGGAGATCCTCAAATCTCAGCCCCCTGAGTAGCTAGGATTACAGGCGTGAGCCACCAGTGCCCAGCACCTTGATTATTTTTGAGGTAGGGCCTTGTTTTATGTTCAGACTGGCCTGAACTTCAGTCTTCCTATTTATCCTTCCCTATATTGCTGAGAATAATAAACATATTCCACTGAATCCAGCCACTGTGCTTCCCCTGTAGCTGGCTTAACAAATGTGTACCATCTCACTTAGCCATTGGCTGAGATGGAGTCTTATGAACATTTATGCCTGGACTGGCCTTGAACCATAATCCTTCTGATCTCTGCTCTCCCAAGTAGCTAAGATTACAGACTTGAACTACTTTTCCGGGCAAGAGGCTCATTTTTCTAATATATTTCATTCTCTCTTTTTCTATCCCTCTCATAGAATCACATGGTATTATTTAGAATCAAAGAGAAATTGTTCCATACCTACCATATGCCTGACAGGGCACAAGGCATTTCACACATGCAGTATCCGTGGTTTACAACTTGTTCAGGGGATATAGCACTTGAAATAAGGTGCTTTTGGCAGAATGTCATGAATCTGAAATAATTTTCCAAGCAATCTGAACAAGATGATGGCATTTGCAGGCCATGCAAGAGAACATCAGCAGAGCACATATACACAAAATAGAACCATCATGTTTTTTTTTTTTCCAGCCATTCTAGTGATGTATTTGGAGAGGAAAATGTTTTGTGTAGTTATTTATTTTTGTTTTTTTTTCTGGTTATATTTTCACACATTCCCATCAAAAGAAATTCAACCTTTGTGTGACAAGGCCAAGAAATAATTTATTGGTGCCCAGAAGTCAAGCCCTCTGATGTTTTGTTTTAAAGATCCTTTGGATTGGATTAAGCTGGTGGTTCAGGAGGAAGAAGATGAGGGAAAAGAAATGTCTGCAGAGGTGAAGGTAACTTTGTCTGGTTTGATAGGTTGGGCAATGAGAGATCCCAGAAATTTAAGAGGATTGGTTGACTTTGAGGTTTCATTCCTAGAAAGGCCAGGACTTTGATAAGCATAGAATAAGCCACAGTAGCATAATAATGTTATTTTGAGCTGAACATATTTATGTTCCTGGAATCTCTTATCTATCCAAAAGTAAACTCAATTGTTAAAAATTCCCTTTCTCCAAGTAATTGTAATCTCTTCTTCTTAACTAGAAATCAACACTATACCCTAACAGATATCATCACAAGACAATTATGTCTCCTATCTACTCTCCTTAGGCTCCATTTGTTTTTCCAAAAGCTCCTTTGTTTTTCCATAAATGCCCCTCCTTCTAAGAAGTCACTTTTTTTTTCAGAAGTATCCTTCTGTGTCTTTCTATCCCCTATTAGGACATACAGTACTTAAACTCTAGCCCCTACCACCCACTGATTTGTGAATTATGTCCTTAAATCTGTTTTCCTTTTTCCATTTGGGTTAATCTGTCATTTGCCAATTTAACTTGTATACTCCTAAGAATAAAACCTAAGGAGGTTTTTCCTCTCTGACAGCCCTTCTTATACTCATTGTTTCATGAGGATTGTGGCAAGTTGTCTCTAGATTAGGGTTCAGAGCCCCACAAGTGGCATGAAGATAATAGGCCTACAGAGAACATCTCTGAGTCCTTGTAGCATGTTGTAGGTACTGTACTCAGTGGGAAAAGAAGAAGTGTTGGCCATGATGGTGGCTTCAACAGCCCAGTCTCCCAGTCTCTCTTTCCCTCTAGCTCTGCTTTTCCACATTCTGGTACCCAATGGCACCCACAATGCCTTGGGGCAGGGAGAGGGCATGCCTCAGATACAAAACTAAGACTGAATTTTCCATCAGCCTATCCCATCAGCCAAAAGCAAGTAGCATCAATACAGAAAAAGAAAAAATTCCTACTCTTGAGTCCTTATGATACAGACTAATATTTCTTTTCAGCCTTTCTTTTTTGTTCAGAGCCTTATTTTTAGTTTGAAGGGTGGCAGGGTACAGAAAATGCTGCCTCAAAAGTACTTCAAATTGATGGAGATTGAGAGGGCTCAGACACAAGGTCACCCTGACCCTCATCTGCCTTTCTGTCTGTCTTGAGGCCAAGGCAAGATACTCTCTGACCTACCTTGGGCTGAAAGGATATCAGAAAACTCATTCCGGAGGGTCCTGTCCTATACCCAGGGATAAGGAATGCTAACTTGAGAGACTGAGAAGAATGTAAGCAGACAGGCTTTGCTGCTTCCCATATCTGTGACATCAATCACCATAAGAGCATAGACTTTTGTCCAATCACATTTCTATACTGCTAACAATGTTTCATCCAATCTAAACCTAACAAGACAGTTTTCCCTGGGCTTTTAGAACCTTCTTTCTTTTCTTTTCTTTTTCCTTTCTTTCTTTTTTTTTTTTTTGTCGGTTGTAGGGTTTGAACTCTGGGCCTGGGCACTGTCCCTCAGCTCTTCAGCTCAAGGCTAGTGCTCTACCACTTGAGCCATAGTGCTACTTCTAGTTTTCTAAATGGTTTCTTGGAGATAAGAGTTTCAAGGACTTTACTGCCAAGGTTGGCTTTGAACCTCAATCCTTAGATCTCAGCTTCCTCACAGGTGTGAGCCATAGGCACCTGGCTTTTCTTTACTTTACTTTTCTTTTTTTTTTGTTGGTTTTGGGGCTTGAATTCAGAGCCCGGGCACTGTCCCTGAACTTTTTCACTCAAAGTTAGCACTCTATCACTTTGAGCCACAGTGCCATTTTTGGTTTTCTAGTGGTTAATTGGAGACAAGCGTCTCATAGCCTTTCCTACCCAGGCTGGCTTTGAACTGCCATATCCTCAGAACTCAGGCTCCTGAGTAGCTAGGATTATAGGTGTGAGCCACCAGCACCCGGCAAGACCTTATTTCTGAAGGTTCCCCTGTCATCCAAGGCTTTGATGAAATTAATTGGTTATTTGTTTTTCTTGTTAATCTGCCTTCTGGTATTATGAATGTTGGCCACATCCCTTCTGGTGGGGGAGGAGAGGTATCACACTTCTCTATTCTTCCAGAAGTTGTAAGAATATCAAGTTTAAGAGAAATCTACTAGAGAAAATCTGAAGTTGAGGAAATTGTAACTATTAACTTTATCCTTCCTACTCCTTCCCATCCTTGGCACTATGAATAGATCACCATTGAAACATTTTTCATCAGATGACTACTTCAGCTCAGTGCCATAGGAATGAAGTCAGAAAGACTGTAGGTGATCTCATAGTGTAAGGCTATGTGCAAGACACTAACATTCAAAAATCCAAGGTCCAGTCTAACACAATAACATTATTTATAGACCGACAAGAATCTTGGACAAATGTGACGCATAGAGAGCAATAAAAAGAAGGAAGGGGCAAGTCATAGAAATCTGAGACTGAATCAAGGAGGAAATCACCCAGCACAAACTTGGATAACTTGGAACTTTTGTAGGGTTCCTGTGTTTAACAAGAACTATGCTTCCATGCTTCCATGATTTTCTCTATCCAGTGTCCTTTGTCCTATGATAAATGATTTCATTTATCCCTCTAGAGCTTCTAAAGCCCCAATTTATGAAGAAAATACACATCAGGTAAAAAAATGACTGTAGTCTGTTTCCTTCCTGTTGTTATCATTATTATTATTTTTATATTTTTGGCGCTGGTCCTGTTACTTGGGGCCTGGGTGCTGTCCCTAACCTTCTTTTGCTTAAGTCTAGCATTCTACCATTTGATCTAGGGTTTTGGGAGGTAGTCTATTAGACATAAGAATCTCATAGACTTTTCTGCCTGGGCTGACTTTGAACTGTAATCCTCAAATCTCAGCCTCCTTAGTAGCTAGGATTACAGTTGTAAGCCACCTGACCCGGATCGCTATGCTGGGCTCACATTCAGTATTTTTTTTTTAAATTTTATTTTATTTTATTTGTGAACAAACTGTACAGAGGGGTTACAATTGCATGGGCAGGATAATGCGTACATTTCTTACCAAGCATTGCAGCCTCCTCCTTTGTTTACCCTTCCCATCCCTTCCCAGCCTCCCCCCTCCCCCCGCACATTCAGTATTTTTGAAAGATACAAGGTGGTCATACTTCTCAATATCTAAATGTGACCAGAACTTATTTACAATGATGGGAGCTGGGTGTGGTGCTATGGGAAGGGACCCATGGTGAGCTTCCCTTGGGAAACTTAGATGAGGAATTACGTTTTGTTTTGTTTTAGACAGGATCTCAATATGTAGCTCAATCTAGTCTCAAACTCATGATCCTTTTACCTTAGCCTTCTGAGTGCTGGGATTTTAGGTATATGCCAACCAACCATGCTTGGTTAGAATCTCATTAGAGAGATAGGGGTGAGGAGAAAATAGAGGGGGAGAGAGAGAAAGAGAGAAGGAGGGAGGAAAAGTGGGAGGGAGATAAAAACAGCGATAGAGACACAGAGAAATCATGGGAGTATTCTCTACACATAGTAGGGAAAAGGTCATGAAAAACTCCTCTTTTTTCCTTTTTGCTTTTTTTTTTTTTTTTAAAATGTGTGATCCCAGTGAAAGTGATGGGCCTCCATTTTGCTCTACCACAAACCATTATGATTTCACATTGAAGTGTGCCATCTTGGCTCACTCTTTTTCAATTCATGAGTGGCTGCACTGGTCAGTGGAGGAAAATGGGAGTGTTCCAATCTCATGTCTCCCGTGTGGGATTTCCTGACACGGTTTCAAGGTAAGAGAGGAGATCATTTAAACATGAACTTCTTTTGTGTGTGTGTGTGTGTTTTAACTCTTCTGTCATTATCACTTACATTTAGAAAAACCTATTATTAAAAAAAAATCAATCTGAATTGGATTTCCCCCCCCTTAAATCTTGTGAATCAGGTGACAGAATGCCATAAAGAGTTGGAATTCACTTTTAGAAGGGAAATGAAAAGCAGACATAAATGTCTGCTAAAGAGGTGTAAGCAAGAGCAACAACAAAACCCTTGTTATTCACCTGGCTTGGCCAAAGGTTTTGTATTTTCTCTTTTCTGTTAGTGGTCGAATAAGAGCTGCTCCAAGGGCCATTCCTGGGGGGGTTACTAGTTAGAAATGTTTGGTGCTTTCAAGTTCTGCTGAAAGACCACAGGTGAACAGAGAAAGAATTTTGCCTGAATTTAAGGGGCTTTCCTGAGAGGTGATATATTTTGTGGGCCAACACTTTATTACGTAGCCTGTAGAGCTAGTTTCCTCTGAAAACAAACCCGATGTCTGGAACTTTCCATGCCAGGAGTCCACGTCAGTTTCAAGGCCTCTAAAGCCATGGCTGAGTTAAAACAATACTTCGTGTGAATGGTTACTGCTCTTCTTCCTCACTGGGAAGGCTGAGGTTGTCAAGGATCTATAGACCTTTCAAATATAGTGACGATGCTTCCCTGAATCTCAGCTTTTTCTGATGAAAGAGCAGCTGAGTGGGGAGCGAGAAAAGCCTTTGTGGAAAACATTGGTAGTGCTGTAATTGCTGTGCAGCCATCTCAGAAGTCTTTGCACAACTTCCCATAGTCCATGTCAGTCAGAGGGATATAAATACAGAGAATGTTTGTTTCTGGAGTGTGTGCACATAAAGCAAATCAGCTCTGGCAATTTCCAAATGGACCAAAGGATGGACTGAAGGCTGAAGGGGTGTAACTGTGAGCCTCAGCAATGAGAATTTAAACTATAGGCTTCGATTGTGTCCTTCCGACATCCTTTGAGTCATAAGGTGTTCTAGGGCTGACCGAACTGAAATCTAACACCTTCTCTACTGCTCTGGTTTTCTAATTTAAGTGTGGTGGAGTAACAGGCAGCCAAGTGAAAGAAAGGCCTAGGGATTTTGAGGCAAAGATAGAAGGCTGGTTGGCCAGAGGGAAATTTCTCCCCTCATCCAGCCCTCCTCTGTGGTTTTAGCCCAGAGACTCCCTGGAGTTTTACATCAGCGCTTGATTCTTGCATCAGGTATGGCAACTCTTTCCTGTATTGTTTGTATTCTCAGTGGTGAATGAAATATTAATAAATGTCTCCCTGAGGATGTTTGTGAAATCCATATAAGAAAACAAATTGATATGTAAAAATCTTGGGATAGTGTTGATGCAATGCCTTGCTTACTGGTGGAGATCTACTTGTCTCTTCCTCACACTTGCAAAAGAAAGGGAAATGTGTAGCTAACCCAGTTCTTCACTTTTTCTTCATTTACATAATCCTTTTGCTTTTTTTAATTGGCAATCTTGGGGATTGAACTTGGGGCTTCTTACTTGAAAAGAAAGCATGTAGGACGTGAGCCACATCTCCAGCTCTTCTTTGCCTTGGTTATTTTTTTGCTTATATTTAATTTGATCTAGTTAAGCTTTCTTTGCTACTCTATTCATTTTATTATCTTTCCAGTAGTCATGAAGAGGTTTCCATTTAACATGTCTATTTATGTGTACAATGCATCTGTACCAGTATTACTCTTTTTTTTTTCCAGTCCAGGGACTTCAGTACTTTCCTTGAGCTTCTGCTTAAGGCTAGCACTCTACCACTTGAGCCAGAGCACCGCTTCTGGCTTTTTCTGTTTATGTGGTACTGAGGAATCAAACTCAGGGCTTCCTGCATGCTAGGCAAGCACTCTATCATTAAGCCACCTTCCCAGCCCCAGTGTTACTCTTTCTATGATTCTTTATCCCCACCTCATTTATCTTATCCCATCCAATTTTTCAAGTTTTCTAGTTGTGTTTTACATAGGTACTTTGAGTATTATGACTATATTTGCCCAGTATTCCTCTCTCCACTCCTCTGCCTCTCTTTTCTAATCCCCCATTGCCCTCAGACAGGACATATATTGGCTTACTTTAGTTATATTTGAGGTAGAGTCTTGCTTCATGCTCAGGCTGGGCCGGACTGTGATCCTTCTATTTGTGCTCCCCTACATTGCTGAGGATAACTGTGCACCACTGCACCTCGCCTTTGGGCTTCCTGGAAACTGGAAGAACAGGTAAATTCCACTGTGCTCAGCCACAGAGTGATATAGCCTTGCATAAACTTTGATGCTTGGGCTAGCTTTGAACCTTGGTCACCCTCCCATGACTGCCTCTCAAATAGATAAGATTCAGGCTTGAGTTATAGTTCCCAGATACTCATATGCTCTTGATTAAAAAAAAGATTAGAATCATAAATAGATACTAGATTATATTCTTTCCAGAAGATAGAGAGATCAAGAAACTACACTGAACATGGTGGTTCATACCTGTAATTCCAGGCGAAGGCAGGAGACTCATGAGTTCAAGGCCAGCCTGAGCCAACAGCCAGACTGTCTTAAGAAACTGGGAGAGAAAGAAGGGGGAGAGGTTGATAGATTGCTACCTAGCTAAGCAGTTAGATAGATATCAGTTGTCTGCCAGTGAGTAGGGAGGAAATCATTAGTCAGGTGATTTCCTCTGTTACCAGTCACTGCTATGGGTGACCAAAGTTTGCCACCAAAAGTTATGAAGAATTGTTCATCATTAAGAAGAGGAGAGCTCTCTTGTCCTGAAAGCAAGAGATAACCTGCATATCTTTCTGTTAGGGCTAACCACTGAAGATGATTTTGAACCTTATGGACTTGGAGATGGTAGCAGAGAAATCTCCATCATTATATTTTACTAACTGTCATTCATTTGCTGTTCCTCATGTTTGGCTTTTCCTTTGTCAGGTAACTTCTCTAAAGACCCAGTGTTCTTCACTGAAGAGTATCTCTATGCTGGAATTCACAGATACCTTTTTGAGAACTACTCACCTGCTGGGTGTCTGAATGTCTGTGGGAAATACACATCAATAAGCATCTGTTTGGTTTTCTCTTATTAATCTGTCTTTTGTTAGAAGGTCCATTCTGACCAAGACCCCATGGTGCTTAGTCTTTCTCTGCTACTGTCTCTCACAACCTGACCTGCCACCTTTTAGTTGAGACTCAAGGGTGGTCTTCCATGGCTGTCTCAACTTTAAGACAGACACTGGCACAGTAATCTTTATCTCCCACACTTTCTTGAGTTGGGAGTATGTAGGAGACAAAGGGAAATTCCAAGTTCAGAAACAACCTTTTTCTTCGTTCTTGTATTTTTTTCTCTCCAATCCCTGCACTATCCTGAGATTTTGACTTAAACATTCCTCTCTAAGCAATAGGGAAGGGTTCAGAAGAGAAGAGGAAAAGTCAAGATCTATTAGATGTTAGCTGGTCCTGCTCCAAAATTGCTGTTAAATTCATACATAATTAACCCTGTCACGGACTGCTCTGTACAGACTACAAGCCTTTGCTGCTGCTTCATTGATGACCTGGGCACATCCAAAGATTAATAAAGACTGATCTAAGTTCTTATTACTAAGCAAAGAGCCGGCAAGCAAATGGGAGTGGACCAGAAAGTTATCTTCAGTTATTTTCAGAAGTATAGTCACAATTAAAGGGATATCAAGGGAGCTACTGATGTTGGAGATCAGAACATACTACTCCAAAGGATGCCAACTTGGAATCTGAGGAACGGAGAAGCATCCTTCTCTGAAGCAGGTCCTAGGACTGAGGGAAGACTCTATGACCTTCTCTCCCAGAAATGCATAAAACCCTATCTGGAGAGGTGAGTTAGAGGCAAGGAACCTCCTTTTTTTCTGAGGACAAAGAAGCACAGTGAAGAATCACAATACTCCTTGCTGAGTGTCCCTATTTTATTATTCATCGTACTTCCTTTGTCCAGTCATACTTCTTTTTGACTATCTGCTTTGTCATCAAACCTAAGCATTAAAAAATACACAGGTTGAGCTAGGTGCTGGTGGCTCATGCCTGTAATCCTAGCTATTCAGGAGGATGAGATCTGAGGATTGTGGTTCAAAGCCAGCCTGGGCAGGAATCCATGAGACTCATAAGAGTCTCCAATGAGCCAGAAGTGGTGCTGCTAGCCTTGACGGGGGGTGGGGGTGGGGATAACAGCTTAGGGACAGCACCCAGGCTCTGAGTTCAAGTCCCATGACTGACAAAATAAAAGAAAAGGAAAAAAAGAAAAAAAGGTCACAGGTTGGCCTTTGGGTCTTCCTTATGAAGGCTCCTGTGTCACCTCAAATACACACACACACACACACACACACACACACACACACATGCGCCCACACGCAGACACACATAGTTATTTATTTGCTTTTCTTTATTAAAGGAGCCTCAGTCATGAATCTAGAGATGGGTGATAAAAGAAATCACCTATCTCCCACAATAAAATAGCCTACTAGTGTTCTTGGAAAGAGCTGTACCTTCTTGTCATGCTACTTACCCATTGACATTGGAGAACTAGAGCTAAGCAGAAGAAAAGAGCATGGGATAACAATGATGGAGGTGGTGCATTTGGCCAGTAGAAGCTTGTCAAACTGGAGCTCTTACTGGACTTTGGCAATGATAGATCTTGGGTAATTCTGGAACCCACCCATAGGCTGATGGGCAGTGTTTTGAGGATGGCCGTATTGCAAACTATACTGAAGTGTTCCACTTTTGGTGGCCAGTTTTATTCCAGAAAGCTACTGTAAATCTATGAGTTATAAAGATTGTGTCAACATCGGGGGAGGGTAAGGCTACTACTGCTTCTGAGGACTCAGACTCCCTTTTTTCCAAACCCTCATTTCATTTTCCCTCTGTCATTTATCCAACCCCGGAACACTTCTCCCCTCTGAAAAAAAATTGCTTTGGGTTGCAATGGAGAAGTATGTTGGAATTTTCCTCACCTGCCCTCTATTTCCCTTTGAACATTTGTGGCTAAATATAGCATTAGAAAAATAAAAAATGATTTCTTTAAAAGAATGTGGAATGGTGAAGCAGTAACTAGCCAAGAGGAAGTGACACTGAAAAACTAAGATCCTCAAAGGTTTAAAAGTTTTTTTTTCTTCCCCCCTCTGTTGTTGTTCCTGCCAACATCTCTAAAGAAATTTCCCCGCAGATCTACAGTAAGATAAATCAACAGACAGCCGATCTGCGCTGTGTTCTTAGCAGTTTCTTTCATTGGGCGGACTTGGTGATCATTATATTTCTCTCTCCAGGACACTTGACTCATTTACCGACTTCATTCCAGGTGACGTGTGGGCTGATAAAAGCAGCCAAGTGTTAGTACCAGGTGGGGTGGTAGGCCAGCTCCCTGCCAGTAGCATTTATTTACAGTAAAAGGAATAGCACTGAGCTGGCATGGATGAGGCCCACGGAAGGCTCCCAGGAAGGAGCCAGATGACAGATGGCAAAATAGACTCAGGGTTCCATTTTCCACAGGGGTTTTCAAATAGTCAGAGGATCAGAGCTCAAGGCATCATAAACACATCACCTTGCATTACCCTCATCCTTGTTGACCCAGCGGTAATGCCTGACTGCAGTTTGTTTTTTTTTTTCCTCTTGTGTTTGCAAGGGTTTTGAGAAAACTAGGGAAAAGCATCCTCACGCCCGGCTACCTTCTCGCTTTTTCTTGATTCTTTCTGTTCTTGTTTGCAAGCCACACATCTCAGGATTGAATCTAGGCTGGTGAATACATTTTGCAAAAGATCATATGTATCTAGGGTACAGCTCCCCTTTCATCGCAATTCACCTTTGCTTTCATCATTCAGCACTTTTCCTCTGGCCTGCTTTCATCTCCATGAGGGGTTCTCAGCTGACAAGGGGGATCCCTCAAGTGGGAAGTTACGTTTTCCCCTTTCTCCTGTTAGACATGTGAAAGCCAGGACTCTGATGACTAATTAGACTATAGAGGAAGTGAGAGGTAAAAATTCCCCACATCTTTTTTTTTTTCCTTTCCTTGATAGTGTAGGGGGAGAAAAGGATTTTTTTCTTCATGCCTCAGCTAAGAATTTTAAGCAGAATAGACCCATGCAAGGGAAGATTATCAAGAGAAAACAAACGGAAGTGTGTTAACACAGACAAGGCAGATACCAGGGAATGAAATGAGTTAGTTTTCCAAGAGATGGCTTTGAATTCTTGCTTCGGTTCAGTTTCGACCAAGAACAGTACATCTTTAGAGAGGTTTCAGGACACAAAGGAACAGGACTTTGGGTTTCTAAGAGCAGCAATTTGTGGCAAGGCAAAAATGGCCGGTAAAGGCAAGTGAGTGAAACCTGTTAATGTAGATTCCCCTGTTGCTCTCTCCAGGCCTCTGAGAGTCCTCAATAGTTCACCACTGTTCTTCTAGGAGAAGAGGGCATAGGATATCTCTGGATTTTATACAGAGAGAGTTATCATCTTCTTAATTGCCTTTAGTTCAATTGTCCTGAATGTTTTAGGGTAGCAGATTCTAATCTCCCATCCTATGCATCTTCAACTTATTTCTAGAGACCCAGGAGGCAGGCTTGTTGGGCTTTAAAGAGGATCATTATACAATTGTAACAAGGAACACAACCTGTGGATTGGTTTCCACCATGTGAATAGGTTGTTTTGCTGTGGGAATACGTCTTCAGATGGGATCCTTGATCATTCATGAAAATGTCTGTGTTGCAGATGTGGTTGTAAAGAGTAGAGAGGATCTAGGATGAAAACATGGTTGGCATGCACAGAACTTGGGGCGACAAGAGAAAAGCAAGATCCAGAAGTGCTTCTGAGCTAGACTGAGAAGGGCTTAAAACCATGCAAAGGCATTTTTTTTTTCTTAAGGGCTAAAGGAGAACGCCTGAAACATTTTGAGCAGAGATGTACTTTGACTAGGCTATCTAGGCTAGTCAAGAAAGATAATTGTAGTGGCAGTGTGAAGAGCAGTGGTGAGGGGAAGAGATGGTGGTTAAGGGTCCCTTGAGGAGGTGATTGAACTAATCACTAAACTGAAGTGGGTCGGAATCAAGCACAATTGGGGGTTGAGTTAGAAAGATATTAAGGAAGTAGAATGGATGGCACTGGCTTCTGTCTTCCCACACCACTTGCCATTCTATCCCTGCTCTTTGTGAACAGACCTTACATGTTGTTGGGAGATGTGAAAGAGCCATCTAAAAATCTGTTTCTGTGGCTGTCTTGAAGAGGCAGCTAATGAGATGTGAACTAAATGTAGTATTCTTCTGGAAGAGTCTTAAAGGAGACTTATGCAACTCTTATTTGTCTCTTTCCTCTGTATCTTTCTGCCCAGAACTTGGGAGTAGTCATCTTGTAACTGTGATGTATTCGAAAGGGTGGGATCCTATGAAAGCTGTCAAAGAAGCAAGACAAATCTCCAGAGAGGGGCTAGTGGCATGATGGGCCCATTACACCAATCTTAGACACCAGAATCTCTAATACTCATACTGTGTGTGGAATTAAGGAAAAAAAAAAAACAACTGTGATTTCTTTTCTGCCTAGAAGCCAAACTCAATTCCTGAGACAAATGTTGAAAAACGGAGTGAAAGATTTGAAGCTGGACTTCAACTTTTGGCTTGACTGATGGGTGAGAACGTCCACTGTAAGATAAGGAATGAAAGTGGAGTTTGGAACCATGGTGCTGAATTTTATATTGTATGTGTTGGATCTGAGGACTCTCACAGGAAACAATTGGGTGAAGATTAGAACTAGAGCTATACAACAGGTAGCCATTAACCTATAGATACCCATGGGAGCCATGGGAGTCTGTAAGCTAGCATGAACGGAATCTGTCTCTTGCCTCTGAAATTCAAGTAGGGTGTTATTTAGGGTTGTTTTCCTGAACATTTGGGGGAGCATCTGGGAATAGGCCAAAGACAGAGTGTGAGAAGCCAGTAGTTGAAGGAGCCTCAGAAAGGAAGAAAATCCAGAGAGAAAGGTATCATGAAAATCAAGTGCAAGTAAAGCAAACCAGGCCCAAAGAAACATAGGTCCCATGGCTTCCCTTATTTGCAATAGCTAGTATATGTGTAGGACAAGCAGAAAAGGTCAAAAACTATGTACATATGAACATATAAGATGATGATAAGCAAAATGAACCCTAAGATAGGGACACTAGTGCTTTTATCTGGTTTTTAATGTATTTATAATTAACTATGTGATTTTTTTGTTTCTTTTGTATGTTCTTCCCCAGGGTATAAGCCCTGCTTTCACTGTATTTGATTCTGGTGCCAGGATACAGGTTGACCCATTGTAACAATGAGAAGTACAAGACACTATGTTGAAATGAACTTTACAATTTTGGGGGAGGGGAGCGGGGGGGAGAGGAAGGAGATGGGGAGGTAGGGAGGGAAGGGATGGTAGGGAAAAAAACAAAGGAGAAGGTAAGTATGCTTTATAGGAAATGTACTCTTTACCTTACTCAGGTAACTGTAATCCCTCTGTACAGTATTTTTACAATAAAAATATATAGAAAAAAAGAAAATCAAGTGCAGTCATAGAATAGAGGGTTACTAATATCTCTGTTGGGAAGGATTTAGGAAAACAGAAAAGAGAGAACAGGGAAAAAACAGTCATAGTACTTCTCCTTTTTACACACTACTTTCAGAATGATCTAAACACAGAAAGGGGTCATGGGTGCATATTTGGGATTCTTCTAGGATTTTGTATAACTTGTTTCTTAAATTTAAAAATAAATGTTATTATAAAGGTGATGTACAGGGCTGGGAAGGTGGCTCAGTGGTAGAGTGCTTGCTTTGTGTGCATGAGGCCCTAGGTTCGATTCCTCAGCACCACATAAGCAGAAAAAGCCAGAAGTGGCGCTGTGGTTCATGTAGAGTGCTAGCCTTGAGCTGAAGAGCTGAGGTAGAGCGCTAGCCTTGAGCTGAAGAGCTGAGGGACAGCGCCCAGGCCCAGAGTTCAGGCACTACTTCTGACACCCCAAAAGAAAAGGTGACGTTCAGAGGGGTGACAGTTACATAAGTCAGGTAAACAGTACAGTTCTTTTGGGACAGTATTACCTCTTCCCTCACTCATAACTTGTTTCTTCAATCATTTCCTCCCCCTCCAACAACTTTCTTCCCCACCAACAGATTTATCTCCTTGAATGTGACAAATAATAGTTTGTAATGAAGATCCAATGAGTTAGTCATTTAAAAAAATTATTATTATTTTTTATTGTGAAAATAACGTACAGAGGGGTTACAATTACATGGGCAAGGTAATGATATGTTTCTTATCAAGCATTGTTGTCTCCTCCTTTGTTTCCCCTTATCATCCAATAGTCATTTTAAGTAATATCTTTATCACAACTTTTCCAGAGTCCCTGCCAGTACACTGGGGGAAAACACAACTGGGCCTGGATTCTGTGCAGTGCTAATGAATACATTGTTAAAGAGTCTCTCTGAAAGAATCTGACTGAAGAAGAGAAAAGGTGTTTAAAGAAATCTGTGAAACAAGGCAGAGGGCAAGATTGCTTTAAGCTGTGGCGGTGACATCAGTAGAAAACATGGATCTCCCAGTGGTCAGATCCATGTGTTCATGGTCTGTCTCTCTGGTCACCACCATTGTTGAGTTGAGCTATCACAAGCTGATATGTCTTTGGTCTCTGTGGTAAAAGTAGAGTTGTTTTCCAAAACTCTTAATTTACTTTCTTGAGTAAGAAGTGAGGACTACATCTATGTCTAATGTGCTTGGTTGCATCAGCCAGGACCTCAGAGGACCAGCTCTCCCTGTGGTCCAGATCTCTCAAGGATGCTCAGAGAAAGACACTCTGGCTCTGAGCAGCTTCCTGCAGGGGATGATGAAAATTGTTTTCCCATTTAAAGGGCAGTTGAGTGGGAAGCTGTGAGGTGAACACATTGCTTTTAGCTCTCCAACAGCCTGTCCCCTCCCTGGAGAACACATCACGGTCCTCATCTGGAACATTTTAATTGGGAAGAAATCTTACACGGTATCCCCAAGAAAGACCCCAGGCACCACTTCAATAAGAAGTGCCTGTCGTTAGAAGTCATGGCAGTTCCTTGGCCCATTAGCCAGCTCTGGGAGAACCAGCAGCAGCATGAGTGTTAAAGAACACTGAGTATTTGCTGAGAACATGTTTCTCCTCAAGACGCCACACAGAGACAAACTGAAGAGATGACACCTGCTCTTGCATTTCTTAATCTTAAGTTGGATAAAAGTTGGACTGGAGGACAGAGGAAAATATTCTAGTTGGAATACCTCACTTGTAGACTAAATATCTGCAAGCATATGATCCATCACACGTGAAGATAGAGGAAAATTTCACATATTTGGTTGCTAGCTTGGCTATCTAAAAGAAACCCCAAAAGTTAAAGTCTCTGAGTTGACATATTTGATGTTTTCTTTCTTTCTTTCCTTCCTTCCTTCTTTCTCTTTCTGTCTTTCTTTCTTCCTTCCTTCCTTCCTCTTTCTTTCTTTCTTCCTTCCTTCCTTCCTTTTTCTTTCTTTCTTTCTTTTTTTTCTTCCTTTCCTTCTTTCTATCTTTTTCTTTTTTTTTTTGGTTGGTTGTGGAGTTTTTCTGCTCAAGACTAGTTCTCTACCACTTTGAGCCATACTTTGAGCAAGTTTTCAGGTGGTTAATTGGAGATAAGAGTCTTACAGACTTTCCTGCCCCAGCTAGCTTTGAACCATGTTCAGATCTCATCCTCCTAAGTAGTTAGGATTATAGGTATGAGCCACTAGTGCCCAGTAATCTTTTCTTTTTTTTAAATGTATGATTCTACAGTTCATGTAGAATTGTTTGCATTGTTCCAAATCCTTTTCCTCTTATTTTCGTTATCATCTAGATAACGTTTCCAGAGCATACCAAATCAGAATTGTGGAAATGGGCTGTGTAAAGTAGCGGCAGTAGACTATCTCTAAGGAGAAGTCATTTCTGAGGATCATAACAGTAAGTGATGGCTTCCACTTGTCCAACACACATTAGCGTCACCTAGTCACATTTTACCAGTATCTATTTTGTGTACATTTTGATTACATCAATTAGTCATGCATGTCACTTTGACACGCCCATATATGCATACAAGGAACCTTGATCAAACTCACCCCCTCCATCTCTTTCATCCATTGTCTTTTTCTAAATCCAATCTCAACAAGCTTCACTGTGCCATTTTTTACCCATGGGCATAGCATATTTAGATCATATTTTCCCTCCTTCACCCTCTGCACTTGGTCTACTTCCAAAATGGATGCATTTACTATCTGTGGACAGCATCAATGTTTTGGGCCGCTGTTCAGGTGATTCCAATATGTACAAGGGGTGGAAGTCACTGCATTGACTTAGCAAGAGCATTGACTTAGCAAGAGTAAGTGAACTCTTCACTGGCCATTGTTCTGATGTTATTTTGTGTAGGAGCAAAGACCCTTGGCCACTTGTAGACAGCAGATCTTATCTTTGTTGAGGGCCTGAAGGTATAACAAGGTCCTATCAATGTACTTTGCTTCCCTGATCAGTATTACTATATTACAAATACAATCCACATGGAAGGCCCTGATTCTTTCTGGCAGGGTTTGTTTCCAAAGACAGCCTGGAATTGGAAATGATATACTGTGGGGCATAATATAGTCTTCTGTGCTTGAGATACAGATTTCAGAGACTCTCAGTTGTCAGCCAGTACAGTGTGGTCTACATGAGGCTAGGGACACTTTTTGCCTAGAGGGAAAGTGGACAGCCCTGCATATAAGAAAGTACTGTAGGAAGTGGTGCTGAAGTTCAAGTGACAGAGCATTTGCCTTGAGATGAATTGCTGAGGGAAGGCATTCAGGCCCAGAGTTCAAGTCCCATGACCGACAAAAAAAAAAAAAAACTAAACAAAACAAAAAGAAAGTACTACATATCACTGCTTCTCCACATTGGCCATGTCTCTTCATTTTCCACAACTTCTTTTTATTTCTTCTAGTTTTGGTGTCTTAAACCTTTCATTTCCAAACCCTGTTTCCTTGGAGTTACAAATCCTCTGTAAAGAAAGAAGGACTCAGCCCTGAATCCAGGTTTGGATTTTAAACAGTTCATAGCTACAAGTACTTGTTAAATGTTCACATCTTAGCTGGGTGCTGGTGGCTCATGCCTGTAATCCTAGCTACACAGGAGGCTGAGATCTGAGTATTGCAGTTCAGAGCCAGTCTGGGCAGGAAAGTCTGTGATTTTCTTATCTCCAAGTAACCGCTAAAAGCTGCTTGAACTGTGGCTGAAAGGGTAGAGTGCTAGCCTTGGGCAAAAAATGCTCAGGAATGGCCTCTAAGCCCTGAGTCCAAGCCCCAGGATTATCAGTGCATGCATGCTTGCATGTGCGCTTGCTCTCTCTGTCTCTGTCTCTGTCTGTCTGTCTGTCTCTCTCTCTCTCTCTCTCTCTCTCTCACACACACACACACGTGTCCACATCTTTTCTGCTTTTTCTGGTTCCTGCTGTCTCAGGGAAGCATAAGTAAGCATAGGGAAGTAAGGAAGAGGAGCATAAGGTAGTAGCAGTAGCTCAGGATTTCTCCCTAAGTTGTAAGAATAAGTGGGGAAGAGACTAGAGGAGCCGTCTCAGAGGCATCATCAGCCAACGATGCTAACTAGAAAAATGTTCAGGCTGTGATATCAACCTGGAAAAGAGCAAAGTATGAACTTTTATGTTTAATATATGACATTAAGGCAAAACTCTAAAAAAGGCTGGCTTGGAAGACTGAAAAGCAATGCATAAACATTAGCAGTGGTTTCTTTTTGGATGCTATGACTGCGGGTGACATTTTTTTCTCCCAACTTTTCACAAGGAACATATGGTTTCCTAATTTTTTTTTTTTTAGAAAAAGAAGACGTATTCTTTTATTTTTCTTATTTACTTTTTGAAATGAACATAACCACAATTTTGTCATCTTTGTAATAAAACAGAAGCTGAAGCGGAAAACTGGTTTGATCAACCAGCCTTTTTCCTTCTTCCTCCTCCCAGTGATCAGAATTTTCCTAGATCTTCAGTTGAGCTTCCTACAAGATCCTTGATCATTTTAGCTTCATTTTGGAAAATTGGCTCACACAACCTCTCTACTTCCTGCCTGACACTGTTTCCTTAAGCACCCAGAGAACCTTTGTGCTTTTTGTGTCACCTTGTAGGTTTGGTGCTTGCCTCTTTCCTCCCTTCTTCCTTCATTCCTCCCTTCTTCCTTCCTTCCTTCCTTCTTCCCTCCCTCCCTCCCCTCCTCTCCTTCCCTTTGTCCTTCCCCTCCCTCCTCCCTCCCCTCTTCCTTCTCCTTCCTCCTCTCTTCCTTCCCCTCCCTCCTCCCTCCCCTCTTCCTTCTCCTTCCTCCTCTCTTCCTTCCCCTTCCTCCTCTTACTCCTCCTTCCTCCTCTCTTCCTCCCTCCCCATCCTCTCCTTCTCACCTCTCCTCCCTCCCCTTCCCCTTCCCTTCCTCTCTATCATCCCTCTTTCTCCTTCCCTCCTTCCTTCCTTCCTTCCTTCCTTCTCACCTCTCCTCCCTCCCCTTCCCCTTCCCTTCCTCTCTATCATCCCTCTTCCTTCCTTCCTTCCTTCCTTCCTTCCTTCCTTCCTTCCTTCCTTCCTTCCTTCCTTCCTTCTTTTTTTCTGGATTAACACACTAAGTCTGGATTAACAGACTAAGTCCATAGAAAGGACAAGGGACATAAGCCATATATTGAATTCACACTCAAAATATAAGAGGCTAGGTCAAACTTCAGCATGACATTAAGAAATCAATAGAGCCAGATACCAGTGGCTCATGTTTGTAATCATAGCTACTCAAGAGGCTGAGATCTGAGGATCATGATTCAAAGCCAGACCAGGCAGGAAAGTCCATTATTCTTTATCTCCAGCAAAACAGAAGTGGCACTGTGGCTCAAATGCTAGAGTGCTCACCTTGAGCTGAAGAGCTCAGGGACAGCACCAGGCCCAGAGTTCAAGCCCAATGACTGACAAAAAAAAAGAACCTTCAATAGAATGTCTATAGAGAGGAACAAAGATATTCCCTACACATGGATTATTAGCTGGTGCCAGGATCTCATGACTAAAACATTAGAAGTGGGCAAGCAAAGCCAGACACTGGTGGCTTATGCCTGTAATACCTAGCTATTCAAGAGGCTGAAATCTGAGGATCACAGTTTGAAACCAGACTGGGCAGGAAAAAGTCTGTGAGACTCTTATTCCCAGTTAATCACCAGAAAACTGGAAGTGGGACTGTGGCTCATAGTAGCAGAGTACTAGCCTTGTGTGAAAAAGCTCAGGGACAGCACACAGGCCCCAAGTTTGAGCCACATGACCAACAACGTAGAAAGTGGCCAAGGAGGTGGTATGGACAAGGAGGAGCTGGCAGAGCCACTGGGACAGAGCAGTCTTAACTAGTGAGAAGCCCATCAGCAGGAAAGTTAGCTTCTCTTCTAATGTGTATAAATGCAAGGCATTTGCAAGGCATTGTGGGAAAGTACTTCTAAAGACTTACCCTGACCTCTTACCTCTCATTCTATGGTGAAGCAGAATCTTCTTTCAGGAAAGTAAGCGGCCACAGTTCTCTCTCAGATTCTATGCAGTCTTAGAAGAATGGAATGTTGTAGGGCAAGCCCAGGTGATGAAGCTGCCCAACAGGAAGAGGTGCAGTGTGGCCTCAAGCCCCAAGGAAGATGAGATCCCATTGAAGTCTCCCAACTCCCACTTATCATCTTTGTTCCAAATACTTATTGTGTGTTTGGTTTTTGGTCACTGTCCTGTTTCTCATAATGCTTTCTTAACAAATTCCTTTATAACAGACTCTTTAGTCTCTCCCACCCCATTCTCTTCATAATTTGTCCCTCTAGATTAAACAATTAGTATTCCACCCCCACTTCCCTTCCTTTTACTCAGAAGGTGAAGACTTCCTTGCCTGGGAAAGAAGAGAGGAGGGGAGGGACTCTCTGTCTCTGTCATTTTACCCTCAGCAATGGCTGCTAGAGCTGGATGGGTCCACATGGCTTGCTCTCTATGTGTACCCTTCTGGGAGCAGCTGGCCTCAGGAAATTCGCTTTTCTTCCAAGCTAGGTAATAAGTAGCCACTGCTTTCTTCAGAGGAGCTGCCATCTTCACAGGGGTGAAGGGGTATGGGTGCGGGGAAAGTGGGGGTGGCTTTAATGATGGCTTTCTCTTGTGATGAGGGCAGATGTTAGAGAACGAACTCTTCTGTTTCCAGGTTTAAGCTTCAGATTGCAATTGGCTTCCCTTGCAAATAAATGGGCTACTTTGTTCCCCATCTGTCTGACTCTAACTTCCATAATTGCTCCCCACTTGAAATTAGGTGGGTCGGATTTTGGGGAGAGAGTTGGTCCAGGATGATTATTTATTTGCTTTCCTAAATCTTGAAGAATAATAATAATTCTTATTCCACAATTAAGATATCAGGAGTTGTTCAAGTCTTAGCCACCTGAAAGACTCTTAATCCACCTACAGTTATATGGAGAAAGGTTCTTTGTATGGAGGGAAAGGAGTGCCTAGGATAGAGCTGTGTGGGTTAAAGTTTTTGCACTGTTTAAATGAATAAACGAAAGGGTTTGTAGTTTAAATGTCTGTATCCTGAGACAAGAGAAGAAATGAATTGTCCATCTTCTTCAGATGGGCACAGACCAAATAGTGTTGAAGAGGGTGTGGGAAAATAAGTGATCTTATACTCTGAGTAAAAGTGTACTTTGTTAAAAATAATCTATGTAGGGCAATTTGGCAACATCTACTTAAAATATATATGCACTTGGCCTGTGACCCAGCAATTTTCTTCCCAGGAATTTACAGAATGGATGTACAACCGTGAGAAAAATGACTTTATGTGAAATGGTATTCATGTCACGTCATTTACAATAGCACAATTTGAACAAAATTCTAATTGTCTAACCATTAGGGACTGATGGAATAAATGGGAGAACATCCTTATGGCTAATTCTTTTCCTTCTTTCCTTCCTTCCTTCCTCTTTCTTTCTTCCTTTCTTCCTTTCTTTCTTTCTTTCTTTCTTTCTTCCTTCCTTCCTTCCTTTCTTTCTTTCTTCCTTTCTTTCTTTCTTTCTTTCTTTCTTTCTTTCTTTCTTTCTTTCTTTCTTTCTTTCTTCCTTTCTTCCTTCTTTCTTTCTTTCTTTCCTTTCTCTCTTTCTTTCTTTCTCTCTCTCTCTCTCTCTCTCTCTCTCTCTTTCTGTCTTTTGCTAGTCCTGGGGCTTGAACTCAGGAACTCAGGGCCTGGGCACTGTCCCCGAGCTTCTTTTGCTCAAGGCTAGCCCTGTACCACTTGAGCTACAGCACTACTTCCGGCACTTTCTTTTTATGTGATACTGAGGAACTGAACCCAGGGCTTCATGCATGCGAGGCAAGCACTCTACCACTAAGTCACATTCCCAGCCCATGATCAATCATTTTTAACTATGAAGATAAAGGAGGAAACTTCTTACTATACTAGTAAAGAATGATTCCCCAGATAAACAGGTAAGTGGAAACAACCACAGTGCAAGGCATTGAGTGTATTGGGCTGACATTAAGGAGAGAGAGAGAGAGAGAGAGAGAGAGAGAGAGAGAGAGTTTGCACACCAGGGAGCCAGATATTGGTGTGTCTTGCTTGTAATCCTAGCTACTCAGGATGTTGATATATGAGGATCATGGTTTGAAGCCAATCTGGTCAGGAAAGTCTGTGAAACTCTTATTTCCAATTAGCCAGAAAAAGTCAAGAGTAGAGGTGTTTGAAGTAGTAGAGTGCCATCCTTGAGTGAAAAAGCTAAGGGACATGCCTAGGCCCTGAGTTCAAAACCCAGTACTAGTACAAAATAAATAAATAAAAAGATGAAGAAAAAATCATTTTCTTGTAATACTTTTAACTGAAACTAAACAATAGAGGCGGATAACATTGTTTGCCTATCAGGAGAACCAGGTGGCTGGAGTGACAAACAGTTAGGTGGGGACTTGACTCTCTACTAGTTATACCTTTTGAATTTTATACATTGTGAATGGTTAATTGAAAAATATACACACACAAATGGGCATAGTGACTTGCTTTTATTGAAAGGAAACATTTTTATGTATTGAAAGAAATCTTGGCACTGGTTTTCTTAGGCAAAACTCTCAGTGGATAACATAGGAGGTATGATTTTTCAGGAAGCAGAATGAAAAAGATGAATTTAATGTAGCATGGCAGTCAGTACGCAGGTTCTGAGATCAAACTTTTTAGATTTGCCTTTAGCTCTGTCTCTTTTGTGAGTCTATTGGTAAGTTCCTTCTTGAAGCTTCCATTTTCTCTTCAAATGAGAGATAACGTTAGTATCCAACCTCTGGGATTTCTATGAGGATAAAATAAAAGAATGTGAGTATAATCTGGCTCCCCCTCTCTCTATATACACACACACACACACACACATAAAACTTCTCTCTCTCTCTCTCCACACACACACACACACACACACACACACACATACACACACATAACCTGGCTTTACACACGCCCCCACATTGTCATGTCTGAGTCGTCACATTCAAAGAATGTGTTTTTCACAAAACAAAGAAGTTTTGTGAAAAGCCAATTCATGGATTTATTGCAGTTTCCTAAGAAAATTCCACAGGAGTAGTATATGTACAGGGAATGATTAAACTTGAAAAATCTTATTGGTCTTGGGGCTGGAGGTTTGGCTCAGTGATAGCGTGCTTGTCTCGTATGTATGAAGCTCTGGGTTTGATCCCCAGCACTAAACAACAAAACAAAAGCACTTCTTGGCCTTCAACTTGTCCAGTTGAACAGAGAATAGTTGTTCTTGAAAAACTTCAGTCCATTCTTATATTCCAACAAAAATTTGTCATGCTTAACTGCTATGCTTTCTTGGAGCTAATCTTTTTTTTTACTCTTTTTCCCCTGTGCAAGAATTCTCTCCATTGCAGATACAAATCTCCTTGCCTCTCAGCTTTACAGTATTTTTTTTCTGATGTGTGTGAATGGAGGCCCAAGAGTTGGGGTTAGGGGGAGATACTGAATGAACCAGGTCAGAAATTTACTAGTGGCCATGGGGGTAGACAGATGTGGGAAATGATGGAAAAAACGCTTTAAATAGATTCTTATAAATAGGTTTTTAGTACCTATTACATATATAAGGAACTTGTAACATTGTCTGGCACATAATAAACACTTAATAAATCTTACCTATTAGTATTTCCAATAATCACTTTCTTTCAACCTGACAGTAATAACAACAGCTAATATTTGCTGAGCGTCTACTATGTGTCAAGTACAGGTCTTACACTTCATATGGATTAATCCTGTAAGCTTCCTAATAGCATGGTGCTGTAGATCCTCTTTCTACCCATCATTTTACAGAGAAGGAAGCACACATAGAGAAAGGTAGCAACTTGCTTGACTTCTGATAGGAAGGGGAAGAATCAAGTTATGAAACCCACAGTCTGACTTAGTTTCTCTCTGAACATCCATATGTATTGCCACTAATACAGGCAATGGGATTATTTCAATGGGATTCTTGGGAAACTAGTCAATCCCATCCTTCCTACTCACACAGTTGTTAGTGGTCCCAGGTAAGGTATATGAGACAACAGGGTGGGGGCATTTTTGTGTTTCTGGGAAGACCATTGTTGTTGCCTTGGCTCCTTGGATCCCAAAGGTTTGTGGTTAGGAACCAGAGAAAGATCCTTACCCATAAATTCTGAGCAAATGTACTTGATGTCTCTCTCCCATTGTCTATTTCCTGCGGATAAATTAAGTGCCTTTAACCAGCTTATTCTGGAGAAGGTACTAGAATGGCTCATGTCAAGAGCTTGGTGCCACAGGCACCATGCATTTCTGTACCTAGCTATCAGATTAGCCTGGCATTGAGTCCACCCATTCAGGGCAAGGGGAGAAGAGGCTGCTCAGCAGAGTCTTGGCTTAGTGTTGTTCCATGTTAGATTTGTTTGTCAAAATGAGTTTTTAGTCATGCTTTTCTAAAGAGGAAAAGTACACTTCTGGTTCCAAAATGTTTTCATCTGTCCCAGGAGAGTGGACCTTCAAAGGGTGGGCATAGGCTGGTCTTATTTACAGCATAATGTGAAGGACAGCAGATCCAACATAAGAACATCTCCTGAATGTTGGAAGTAGAAAATCCTTCCAGTTCCAAGAGAAAGAGCTGAGGAGAAGAAGGGATAATTAGGTGTATTTTTGTGGGCACATGAGAGATGAGGAAGGAAGTACATCCCGGAGAAGCTGAGGGGAGTTAACACAGAGGAGCTAGACTCCACGTTCAGAATGGAAGAGATGTCCCAGGCGGAAGCAGAGTCCACACACAGGAGAGAAGGGGCCAAGATGTGGTAGTCATGGGAACCTTGTTCTGGGGTGTCACATTGTGGTCATGCTTTGTTTTGACTTTGCTCCCCAAAGTTGGAAAGGTAATTTCCACTCTCATATGTCAATGCTGTTTGGATGTAGGGCTCTTGAAGTCATTGGGATTGGACTGGCATGTGATGGGGGGAGGGGGCATCTCCTGAGGACCTTGGTAGCTTTGGCAGATGAGGAAAAGAGCTCTGAGCTGGCATACTTGCTTAATCTCACCATGTGCTGCCTTCCACCATGGTACGATGTAGAAGGTATATGTTACCATGTAGTAGGTATCACATATGCCTCATCGATGCCAAATAGATGCCAGTGTTGTACTCTTGAACTTCTTGACCAAATAAACCTCTACATCTCAGGTATTCTGCTACAGAAATGGGAAAAAACACTTCGGCTGTGTTTTGGTGAGAGGTATGGGCATTATTAGCTCAGAAGTGGACTCGGAGAGAATGCTGGATCTTGGATGGCCATCACTGGAATTAAGATCAGAGGGGAGCTGCAGTTAGTCTTGGGACACCTGCAAAGTCAGGGAGAACTAAGGAAGCTGTTGGCAGCAGAAGTCTGTAGGATAATGACTAGGTGTGTTCTTTTCCCAGAAACAAACTGAGTCACAGTAGCCTTAGGCATATCAGCAACCACAGTAGTGAGGACAGAGGCTGGTGCCTAGATTCAAGGAGGAGATGCAATAACCAGAAAGTGTATGAGCCAATGTCTTTATGACAACAGCTCTGGGAAAAGGAATGGCCTGAGTCCTGAAGAAAGAGTTAGGTACCTTTAAAACTGAGCGTTTTGAGACACTGGGTTTACTCTAGAGAGACTGCTTTGAGCCAGAAGAAATGGAGTTCTTTCCCCACCAACTCTCAGTACAATAGCTTGAGTAGGAATTGTTCAGAGAAATTATGGGAAAATGTAAAATGTGTATTGTGTGTTTGCGTGCAAATATGTGCATGCTGTTAATAAAATTTAGCTTTGCTGAAGCTGGGGGAAAATGAACTCTATGGCGTGAGTTCAACAAATTCCTAACATCCATCCAATACCTTAGAATGCAAATGTATTTGGACACGGAGCCTTTAAAAGAGGGATAAGGTAAAATGAGGACATATGGTTGGGCTCTAAGTCAATCTGACTTTATAAGAAGAGATCAGGGCACAGACACATACCACGTGATGGTACAGGGAAAAGACAGCCATCTGCAAGCCAAGGAGAGAGGCCTCAGAGAAAAACAGTCCTGCCTACACCTTGATCTTGCACTTACAGCTTTTGGAAGAGTGAGGGAATAGATTGATGTTGTTAAGTCACCCGGTCTATGGTATTTTTTTTTTTAAACTGGTAGCCTGAGCAAATGAATGTCACAAGAAAAACCCATTTGCATTATTAAGCATTAAAATGAAGCCAACAATCACAGATGTTCAGAAGTAAGTTATTGGGATAACATGAATTATTAGTCTGAAGTGGGTACTGGTGTAATGTAGACTACAAAAGAAGCAATATGGTATGATGGAGAAGTCTGAAACATTGATTAGCCATCCACATAAGTAATGAATTGGCTCAGACTAAATGCTACTGAATTTAGAATTAGAAATAGAACTTAGCGAACTTAGAGTTTTTCCTCTATGATAGTCTCTCTTTCTCTCTCTCTCTCTTTCTCTCTCTCTCTCTCACACACACTTAATTTAATGCCAAGAGGGCACTTGTCCTCTTACTTTTGAACAGTCATCATTCATGGTGAGCAAGACCACAGTGAGGTTGATTTTGTAAGTGTCCCTATGTGCAGGTGTTCTGCTGGGAAGAGCGGACTAAGTGATGGTAGAACCACGAAAAACTCTTGCCCCTACCCAGAGAAGAAAGAAAACATTGACTCAGTCCTTGTGGCCAGCATTGTTTTCTTCAGCTATCAGTAAGCCCCTTACTCCAAAATATCCTTTTAAGCACTCTCCTTGTTGTTGTTGTTGTTTTAATCTCTTCACAAGCTTCTAGTTGCTCTGGTCTCTCAGCACTGTGACAGACACTACTTGACTAAAAACACATTGTGATTTATGATATCCATAAATCATCAAGCCAGATGATATGATTATATCTCATCCTTCCAGCTAGGAAGTCAAAGGGGGCGAGTAATCATTTTAAATGCAGGATTGTAGTTTTTACATCAAAACTGCTTGATTTTACACAATCGGAAGTCAGTGTAAAGGTATTAATGAAACTGCGACTGTGTCTATGTATCACTGAACAAAGCCCCACTAAGCTCCATGTCACATGACCTGTGGGGGAATGGTCCCTTGTTGGACTCTATTCTAGTTGCAAGTCTTGTGGATAAAAATATTGTGACTATATGCAGAACATGGCGTTGGATCAGTAAGCAGCCCAGAGGTCATTCTGACTTTGTTCCAGAAGAAATGACATCTCAAGACACCATTAATTAAAACTTCATCTGTTTTCTCATTCTCCCCCCCCCAACTATTTCCTTTTCCTTCCTCATCCCCCACATACCGGCAATTAGTTAACTGATGCTGCTGTGGAGAAACTGCCACTAATTAATTTCTCCTCACATCGATGGAGACCTTTGACTAGTGGGGCATATTATAAATCTTTTTTTTTTTAAGAAAAGACTCCAAATGCAAACATTCCATCTGTCCCCAGTGCACTGGGATTTCCACCAGTGGCATTTTCTTTTCCTGCTCACTGAGAGATGGTAGATGGACTGACAGGCTTGAAAAAGGGAGTCTTTTCTCTTTGAATAAATTTAGCATGCACTTTTTATGATTACTTTTTGTAATGAAATCTCAGTTTCACTGTTGACCATCAAGATCTTGTTTGCTGCCATTTCGAATCCTCTGTGTCTCTGTATCAGTTAATGGATGGCATTTGAGGGAATGGGTGGGCACTGAAGCATTTGTACTACGTGTGTTTGGAGGGATTGTGTTCATACCCATAACTTCACTCGGTCTTCTAAAAAGTTCAGGTCAAATAAAGGGAGCATTTGTCCAGCATGGCTGAACTAGATGGCAAGAGGGTACAAAAAGTAGCCTCGAGAATCCTCTACCTTCCTAGAGTAATAAAACTTTATTGAACAAGATGTTCAGTAAGTCAGAATTGTCTGTCTGACCCAGACTTCATGAACAGTGAGAATTCAGAGAAAATAATTTCCAGAGGCTGAGTTAGGAAGAGTTGGAGACACCAAGAATGAACACCAAGAATTCACTCTATTCACTTACGCCATTTTTTTCCCCTCTCACCGCATCACTGTTTGGAGAGGTTCATATTTCCGTAGGGAATTGTCAGGTGCATTGTGTGTATCTTGCAGCTAAATGGCAGCTACATCTTATCTCATCTTGAATGTGGGGTGCCACAATTGAATTCCCAGTTCTGAGGGACACATCACAGTTGTTTATGTCTAATAGACATGTTCTCCCCCAAGACACAACGTTTCTTTAAGTAAATATTTATCATTAGCTCTCATTGAACTTTCTTATGGGTAGAATATGAAATCATATTATTCCCACTTTAATGATGTAACCGAGTTCACACAAAGTGACCCAGTTCCAGTAAACTTGTATTTCCAAGGCTGACAACCTTGGAAGGAACTTACTGAGTTAGGAAAAAGAAATGTTTGCTTTCCAAAGGCAATTGAATACAGAATAGTATGGTTACTATTGATTGAAACATAACAAAAGCTGGGTGCCAGTGACTCATACCTGCAAGCTACTCAGGAGGCTAAGATCCAGAGATTAGAGGTTTGAAACCAGCATGGGCAGAAAAGTTTGCTAGATTGTCCCTATCTGGATGCATGGCTCACATGGTACAGCTGCAGCTGAGCAAGTAAGCCATGTGAGTGTGAGGTTCTGAGTTCAAAACTTCAGTACTACCCCCAGAACAAAACAAAACAAAAAACTATAAATCTTGATTTACCTTTGTTATAAAATTAATTATTGATTTATAGAAAATTCAGACATGTTTTAAAGAAAATAAGACTCATTTATAATTTCACAGCCTGGATTTCTGTGTTACTTAGTTGGTTTCATCTATTTATGCCTACACATATAAACGACTCTTATATATGTCTCTGAGTTTGCATGGCCAAGTGATGTGGGAAGAGACTTCTCCTTCACTTCCTGCCTAAACATTTGGATATGTAAAGTAAGCAAGAGAACTATTACTAAGCAACTGAGATTTTGACATTATTTCGACAACAAACTCTAGCCTATCCCACTTATACAGGTCATTACTTGTCAAGAATACTCAGCACTCTTAAAAGCTGATTTCAAATGTCTACTGTAATTTTTTCATATATGTCTATTGCTGTGGTTTGGGCATATATGTTCTAAAGGCCCATATGTTAGAAGCTTGGTCCCCAGCTTGGCAGTCTTGAGAGACAGTGGATGTAGAGCCTAATGGGAGGAAGTTAGGCCGTTGAAGGGAATATTGGAATCCTGGCTTTCTCCTTTTCTTCCTGTTTGTTTTGCAACTACTATAAGGGAGCTGCTTGCTTCTTTCTCTATGTACTCCCACCATGATGTTCTGTCTCACCACAGTCCCAAAAGAAATGCTGGTCAAATGACCATAGATGGAGGCCTCCAAACCTTTATTACTTATGATTATCTCAGATATTTGTGATGGTAACAGAAGTCTGGCTGAAACACATATTCTAAGTTATATTTAGTAATTCCTCTGTTGCAAAATATTTGTCTCACACCTTCAATTTCTTTTTTAAAAATACTGTGGTCATAAAGTCTATCTATCTGTCTGTCTGTCAAGAAATTTTATGTTTCATGAGTTGAAAAACTTTTGCCAAAGACATTATAGTGTGTCCTACTTTGGTAGCACATGACAGAGAATGTCTGTTTCAATACAATTTTCAAAGCTATGTCTTTAATGTTTTAACATATTTTTGTGGTTTTTAAAGGAAAAATAATTACCATTTATTTGAAAAAATAATGAGTTTGAACTTTTTAATAGGGCTTTTTTGTCTGTGGCGAATGGTATAGATGATCAGTTTTTTTGATATTTTGTCATTTTCTGCTTGATCTATTAGTATTTTCATAGCTCAAAATTTAAGGTTCTATTGCCTTCATAGTTTGGTTTCTTTTCTTTCATCGAGTGATCAAACCCGTGGTCTCATGTATGCAAGGCAAGTGCTCTACCACAAAGATACTGTCCCAGAAAATATTTTCACTTTTGACATAATTTCAGAAAACAAAAAGGGACAGATTTTCATGAGATGTTTGCCAGTGAGTCAATTTCATCTTTCCGAACAAGAGGAAAAGTGGAAGCCAAGCAGCAGTGAAGCATTTGTCTCACTTTTCCTTCTGTGATGCTTCTTGAAAAGTTAACTTGCCTAGGGTATAGGAAGGGCCCTCAAGTCTCCCCATGACTCACTCAGTGATCGATCTATCAATTATCTATCAATCTATCTATCTATCAATCAATCATCTATCTTACATACATGTATATACACACATAATATACATATTATGTATATACTTTTAAAAATTCTTCCCACTCTGGCTAGCTTGAGGGTTCATTTTTCATTACATACTGCATGGCTCATGAAGCTATACATAGAACTTGGAGCCTCAGATTCTCTAATTCTAGTGTCTGCCTTCAATTGTGCAATCAAGGTAGGAATAGGTGTCTTCTGCATCCTATATTCAAATCCTGGGTCCCCTAGGGATCCTTGCTATTGTTTCATGGAACCTTGCAACTTACTCTTTCTAGACTGTTTCAGAGTGTTTGTAGCATCTGCATGGTTTACTTCAGAAGCATGGGGACTTTGTTTTGCTTCAATTTCCCCCAGTGTTCTTTCTCTAAGGCTGATGAGATGCTACTGTTTGTCATTCCACAAATACTTGATTGGTTAAGTGAATCACCAAAGGAACTGGGCTCTTCTCTCAGCTGCTTCTATTAGCAATGCAGGTGCTACATGCAGAATTGTACAACAGTGTCTGAATTTTTATATGTACAGGGGCCTAACCCACTGTGCGGTGTTTACTTAATTAAAAGTTATTGAGCATGTCATAGATACTTGTAACTATTTGATGAGTCCAAGTCAACAAAAGACATACTCCCAACCAAGTCATCAAATATGTTACCAGAAAGTTTAGGGAAGTTAGGCAACCTTGTGTCTGGCAAGAGAAGAATTTAGGCCAGATGTGACCACAAATAAGATAGAAAAGCTTATTAGAAAAGAAATATGGCAGAGAAAGAGAGCATGTGGTACAGACCTGTCATGAGAAAATGGTAGTTTATTCATATCTGCCATCTTGTCATCTTCTGCCATCTTCATTGTTGTAGAGCTTGGCCCTGGGTTAAATACTGAGAGTTGGATGGCTATTTGATTCACATTATTCAAACTGGTGTTTCTTAGGAAACAAGTTAAAAACATAATGCATTTATTGTTTCATTATTTCTATTGTCTTTAAGTAATTGTACAAAGGGTTTCAATTCAGTACGTCAGTTCATGAGTATAATACATCTTGACAAATGTGACCCTTCCATTGTTCTCTCCTAACCAACCTATCGCCTCAAGTTACCTGGTTCCATTCATAATGGATGTAGATGTAGAGAAAAGGATTCTCCCTCTCTCTCTTTCTCTCTCTCTTTCCTTCTTTTTCCCCCCTCCCTTCTCTTTGCACTAGAGTTGGATCCCAGGGCCTCATCCATGTTAAACAAGTGCTGTATCATTAAACTACACTCATACTGAGAAAATTCTCTATTAAGAAAAATTTAATGCCTTTTCTCCTTGTTTAAAGTAAGAGCATATGATAGACACTGAATATACAGGACAACTTAACCTGTTGGAATAGGAACTTCTGAAACCAGGTAAGTAACTTTGGAGAAGGCATATTAAAATGTTTGCTATGTATACAATAATATGTCCTAATTGTTCTTAGTAAATCATGCCATGTTTGGTCTAAGAGGCTTTGTTGTGGTCATGGAGACTTTAGACACTTGTCTCAGCAGTGGGCTATGGCTATTTAGAGCAATGTCTCATGTCTGTGGCAAAAATATTTATGAGATATGGTCCAGGGACGTGGAATGCTTCTGTTCAGAATGCTGTTTAAATGTTGTTATTAGTTTAGATGCCATCTTTTATGTGAGAAATGGACATAGGGACCTGAGTTAATTCAAGTTATCAATTTAATTTGCTCCATTGATATTCTGGTAGCTTCAAAAGCTCCTGCTTTTGAGTATCCTGGGCAGAAGCTCAACCTGTTCTGTTCTTTAATATAACTCTAAGGAATAGAAAGTCCAAAGCCAATATGAGGAGAGGTAGATTTTTTTAGAGGAGGAAGTAGTAGAGCCAAAACTTAGGGTTCATTATTTTCCTGAAGGGCAAGGAAGGATAGAAGGGGGGGGGAAAGAGCATTTTGTGGTAGGGAAAACACATGAAGAGACAGGAATTCATGTCTGGTGTTTCAACAGCTTAGAGTTTGCCTGATGTAAGTGTATGGCACGGCTAGAGGAGGAGAGATGAGGCTGGACAAATGGCCCAGAGCCCAAAATAACAAGGATAAAAATGCACACCTTCAGTTTCGGCAACCTAGAGAGAGTCACAATAGCCAAAATGATTTTTCTTTCCATACACGCAGAACTATTTTCCCTCTATACTTTATCATGGAAATTTACATAAATGTAGAAAAATTTAAAGACCAAGCCAGTAAAAATGAATACACCCACTACTTACATTTCACAATTAATGGTTCCAAAAAATGTTGTCTGCAGGCCCTAGAACACCTTCTGTGGATGTGGTGGATAATTGGGACCATTAACTCAACTGGGTTGAGAAATGTGTCTCTGGTTAGTAAAGCACAGCCCTGAGTTTGTCTGTGAGGGTATTTCCAGACAGTGTCAGCATCCATAGAATGCAAGGACAGAAAGGAGAAAGCCCACTAACTCAGGTACGCTCTCTTCCTTCCTCTCTCTTTGCTTCCTGGCTGACATGATGTTAGCTACTCTGCTGCACTCCCACCATGATGGACTGAAACTCTGAAACTAGGAGCCAGAATAATCCTTCCTCCCTTCGGTTATTTACATCAGCTGTCTTATCATAGCAGTGAGATGTCTGACACAATGGACCTTTACGTTCAAAATAATGCTTATATAGTACATCTGTTTTTGTATGTGTGGGTTTTTGTATTGATGGGGCAAATGTGAAGGTCGTTAAAAGTCTGGTACTTTGGCATGAACGAAGGCAGTGGGTATTAGTGTCCACTCATCAATAGTAAGAGGAATCTTTATTGCCACTTACTTGTAGTGTAAGAGATGTTTTGTTTGCTTTGCAGTCCTGGGGGTTTGAACTCAGTTCCTTGTATTTGTGACTCCACTTAAGCCATGCCTCCCAAGTCCTTTTTGCTTTAGTTATTTTGTTGCATAGGATTTTATATTTATGGCTATATAGGCTTAGACATTGATCCTCCTATTTATGCTCTCCATGAACTTGAGATGAGAGGTATGAGCCACTACATCCAGCTGTTGGTGTTTTACCTAGGCTGACTTGGAAACTTAATCCTCCTGATGTCTGCCTCTCAAACATCTAGATTATAAGTTTGAGCAACCAAGACAGGCACATTTTGAATATTTTTCCCTTTCCACTTCTAAGGATCCATCTCCTGGTCTAGCACATGCTAAGTAAATATTCTACCATTGCACGATATTGCTAGGCCCCCACCTTGTTGTTGTTGTTTTAAAACCTGTCTTTGGCTTTCTTTCCTACCAATTCTATTCTTTTCCTAAGTAATCTCAGATATCAACTATCTCATGGTTTTAATTACTAGAAAATAAATCCTTAGGGGTTTGAGATTTTTATCTTTTTCACAGTTCTATTCTCAGCATTAGGAAAGTACCTACATATTATGCTCAAGAAACAGTTTTTGAGTAAATAATGAAGGAATGAATGACTGAGTGAGTGAATTGTCATTCATAGATAAAATCTCTATATAATTCTTCTTCTTTTTTTTTTTTTTGGCCAGTCCTGGGGCTTGAGCTCAGAGTTTACGTACTCTGTCCCTGAGCCTCTCTGTACTCAAGAATAGCACTCTATCTCTTTCAGCCACAGCACTACTTCCATCTTTTTCCATTTAGTTTATTGGAAAGTAAAGTCTCATGGACTTTCCTGCCTGGGCTGGCTTTGAACTGTGGTCCTCAGATCTCAGTCTCCTGAGGAGTGGATTACAGGTGTGAGCCACCGGTGTCTGGTTTCTATGGAAGTCTTATAAAACTCAGCTTGGTGCAGTACAGTGAATATTCAAAACAAAAATGACTCCAGATAAAAGGTATTTGCAAGTGCAGATAGGTGGAGCCATTCTAGAAGACAATTTGTCAAGACAAAGTATTTATAAATACTTAAAGTATTACATACGTGTGTTATAGCATAGTTCTTGTTTTCTTGGTTATATATCCCAGGCTCCCCCTCACCCCCAAAAATCTCATGAGTCTACAAGAGAACATTAATGAGGATGCTCACTCTGGAGTTATTTGTGGTAAAGAGAGTTGGGAGCAATTTAGATGTCTTTCATTGGGAAATGTCAAATAAAACGTGGCAGATACACAATAGGGGATCCTACCACGCAGTTGGACGCAAATATGTAAACACAGCAGCATACATCAACCTTGAAAACAGTGTGCTGCGGAATGAGGTAAGGAACACAATGATCTCTGTTGCACAATGTCACTTATGCACATTTAAAACATGTGCACAGAGCAGCAGAAAAATATTCGATGACTTGATTTAGGCACATCCATATGTGTAAATTCAGCAGCCTTCCTAATGAAGGTCATTTTACTTCACTGGCTACATACCTCAGATTCAAAACAAAACAAAAGATATATTCTGAATTATATCTGAACAATTACCAAAATAAAAAGGAGATGCATCAAATTCATCACTTATAGTAGGGAGAATGGAGATAAAAATTTCTTTAAAAAAGAAAAAACATTGAAAATGGAGCTTTATATATGCCAGCCTTGGTGATGGACCTTGAACTGACAAGCCTACAGTCTTCTCTATAGTTTATCTACTCACCTGTAAGTGTAAATATCTTTGGGTCTATCTGCACATGGGACATCAACAAAAACATGTATGTCACGGTCTTCAATCAGAGCCCTATTCTCTTCTTAACTCCCACCGCTGTTTGCCTTCGACTTACACTCAACTGGATACAGTCATTTTGGTAGCTTGCTAATAAACAAGCAAACAACAAACAAACAATGCTCTGTTCCTTTAGAGTTGGTCTTTGGCAGCTATTGAAGTCCTGGTGGTGACAGGGCTTATGTGCCTCTCCATGTGCTTTCAATCGTAGATGCATTTTGGACCCATAGTCTGGGCTTAGCCCAAAAGCTTATTTGAAATACAGCATCTCCAGAATGAGTTCCAAGATCTCAGGTGATTTATTCTTGCCTCCAGACTTGAAAAGCATGGTTCCATTTCTTGTTTGACTTTGTTATCCAAGCCTAGAATACTACTTGGAAATAAGTGGGTACCCCTTTTGGAGTACCTAAGTGGGGTCAAAGGCATATTCTATTCAAGCTTTGTGTGCCAGGGCCTGCTAGATGAAGAGCCAGGCTTCCAGATTTCTAGCCTCTTCTTGAGTGAATGACTTTGAAGAGGCCACTCCTCATTATGCATTTCAATAGCACTCTATATTAACAAAGTGCTTCTCCATCAATTTATTAGTGATTCTCCCTCAAATTCTCTGCATCATCTTTCCAAGCAATAAATCATAAGGGATTTTCTTTGTAACCTTTAAGTGGTTGGTAAATTGTAAACAAGTGGGTTGAAAAGGCAATACAGTACAGAAGTGTTTCAATTTACCTCTATCCATCCCCCATACATCACTTAAAGGAGATACAAAGTGTTCATAGACCCAATCTTGTACTTAGAACATAGTTCTAAGCAGAGGCAAAGAGAGAACAACTGTATATTCTACTATATAAACCATTAGTTTAGTAAATTAAACACCACTGTTGAGCTACTGTGCTCAACCAAGATCCAGCATCCCCTATCTAGGGTGGGTTAGGATCTGCCTCAGTGTGAGTTGGACAAAAAATAAATAACAATAAATAACAATAACTCTGGTCTCTGCTTTAGCTCCTGTATACATTTATCCTTGAAACCATGTCTTCCTTGCCCAAGAGAGAGAAGGGCAGCTGTAAAATGCCTTGTTAAACTGCACACATTTGTCGCCAAAAATCTCTTTAAACCTTCTATTTCTCTTTGAATTATTTCTCTGCCAAATAAATGCCTTTGTCTTCCTGTGCTAGACTTCCCCTTGTTTTAGCACCTTCCCTTTTCAGAAAGTGTTAGTTCTCTGTTGATTCAGAGCCTTCACCTCATATTACCTGAGTTCTTGACTCTCTAGCCTGACTGTGTAGCTAAAGTTTTCTGCATCTGGCCTCTCACACATGAATTGGATGCCTATCCCTCCCAAATTCACCCAACATAAGATGCAGACCTGTGATTTCATGTTAGTCAGTCAACTTTGGGGATGGAGTATCTTTAAAAGCAAAGTTTGATTGACTCACAGGAAGAAAATGGTTTTCTACCAGGATGAAATAAAGAAGCAAGAACTACCAGACCAATAAAAACGCTACCTAATTACCATTAGATATATATGGAAAGAAGCATGGGTTGCCAACTAGAACAGGATGAGTGTGGATGAGAAGACAGAGGAGTAGATCAGGAAGACAATATTAGGTGGGCAAGTTGGGAAGCTTGCTGACCCCCATAGGATCTCACAAATGCCTTTCCAGTGCTCCGAGGAGAGTGTGATCATTTTAAGAAAATCTACTGTGGGTAACACTATCATTCCTCTTATAACAGGGCTGCTTAACCATCCAATTACAGTCAGCTTAAAAAAAATAATAAATGCTCTTTTTTGCCAATACAATTAAAGCACTTCGGAGAGGCAGATGGTATTAGTTCAGCTTTTTCTCACTACATCTAGAAAATAACTTTTTTTTTTTTTGCAAGTGCAGGCTGGTGTAGTAGCCAACCCCAATATAGGCATTGCACAGCCATGCGATTGCAGTGGTCTACCAGGAAAAAATAAATAAAAGAAAAGCCAATATAAAATGGAGCTTTCTTTTAGGTTTCCGACAAATCTGTTTTACATCAGTGGAAAGTAAGTAGAAAATTATTGTGCTTTTCAAATAACAAGAGAAAAGTTTTGGGAAACTAGCAAGAAATGTAGTTACTTCTCTTTTGCTGCATAGGGCAACTACATTGCCTAACATTAGGTGATTCCAAAGGGTTTTCGGTTCAGTTCAGTAAAGTAAGTTGGAGAGGGAGCTGAAGAAGCAGGAATAGGAATGGAAAAGGCTTAAGGTTTTGTCCGTGTCCTTTAATTATCTGGAATCCAACATCAGCCCACACATTTGCTATCAACACCCCAGAAAAATCATAAATAGTTCCCCTGCAGTGACATGCAACTACTCTCAACTAGGCAGAACTGAGCAAAGGTGAGAGGTGATAAGAATTTGTAAAGATACACTGCACTGATGTTTTGTATCTACAAATCAATTCCAATTTGTAAGTAAAAGTAGAATTGGGTTTTTACCCAAAGACAACCACACTGCAAGGAGACAGTGAAGGAAATTCATGGATCAGGGCTATGCCTTTGAGATGTTCTTAGTTGAAAATTTCCTACAATTGCAGTTGGAAGATCTGGACCCTGGCAGAATTCTTTACGTAAGTACTGTGGGTGACCTTGAGCTACTCATTCTCTTTTGGCTTTAGATGCTTCAACTAGAAGATGGGATGTAGTAAATGCCATGTTCAAGCTTTTATGTTCCTACTTGGTCCGAGATCAAACACCTATGCATTAAAAGCCATCAGTGCCAGCCAATGAATTTTGAGGTCGACTCAACAGTCTAAGCATTTATTTATGTGTGGTCCAGTATTCTACTCATTGCAAATTCTTCCAAACCCTACATTGTGCTCTAAATACACAAACCTTACCTTTTTCCTTCCTCAAGGCCAAATTTCTAGAATAATTGATCTTCATGTACTGCACCTATGACTTCATCTGTCATTCCATGCTTAGTTCATTGAAATTTGGTTGAACTTTCCCTAGCTCCAAAAACAAACAAAACAAACAAAGCCTCTTTTCTGCTAAGGACACTGACAGTCTCTTTGCTCAAATACCATAGACTTCCTTCAGTCCAGATATCTTTTTTGGACTTAGCATTTTACACTTTGGACTTCTTCTGAAAACATCTTTCATTCCTCACCTCCAAGACTCTGATCTTCCTAGTTCTCCTCATTCCTCACCAAATGTTGCTCCTTAGTTTCTTTCCTGAGCATGTCTTCCCTACCTTACTTTTCAGTACATGTGCTGTGTGAAGTTGTTCCTATTGCTGGACCACATTCTCTCTTTAACGTTCTAGAAGTCACCAAAATTCTGCAGACCCTGAAGATCTCTTGATCTTATTCTTCATTGGCTCAGTTGGCTCAGTTGGACACTCAAAAATTATATACCAAATTCAACTACACCTTCCTTTCCCATACTTGTTTTACTATCCTAATGTTTTCTAAATAACTATAGCCCACTAGTTTACCTATTGATCCAAGTAGACACTTGGGCGTTACTAGAGATTCCTTCCACTCCCTTCCCCTGTCTGCCATTACCCTGATCAATCATTAAGAGCTTGCAATTCTATTTGTCTTCTCCTATGGGTACAACCTCTACTCTGGTCCAGGCCTTCATCATCTTTCCTTGCCTGTCCCCAGCCTCTAGGCCTCTCTTATGCAAGTCACCACCCCACTTCCAACACACACCTGTGGGTTCTTTCTCACTCTCCAGTTTGATTGCACCATTTCCTGACCTTCTTTAGTGTCTTGAACTTGAGTTGGTACTCAAGGTGCATAGGTGTTTGGGATTTAACTATGCAACTTATTTTGAAATCCATCAGGAGAATAAGGTGGGTGGGTGGATGGATTAAGGGAGTGATTAGTGGAAAGATAAGTGATAAACCATAGTGTTCCTTCACTGTCCCTAACACACACATTGTCCAAGGAGGTTCTCTGCCAATATCTTGGCATACACAAATGGAGGATAACACTTCTCAGCCTTTTGTATGAGCTCAGGATATAATGATAAAAAAGTAACCTTGGAATATATAAATGTGATGTATCAATACCTTCAATGATATTCTCAAAATTGAACTCATTGTAATATGCTTTCTGAGGCCTTAGCAGTTAACTCACTGACATGCTGAACTACTGTGCAGCTCTGCCCTCTCTATTTTCCTCTCTATATGACAGTAACACAGAAGTAACCTTGAGGCAATTGTCATTTGAGTAGAGTAAAATGACAGATTATTTTGTCAATAGCAAGCTATTAGCATTGAGTTCAGTAGATTTCAAAGGAATTCACTGTGAAATACTACTTGGTTTTTTTTAATGTTAACTATGAACCCAATATTTAATAAAGGTTTCTTTTTCTCTGTGACCACAATAGATAAACACCTTTGGATGGTGTCCAAGGAAACGTTCAGTGATAAGAACTTTTTTGTGTGCAAATAACACAATGCTAGAGATATTTGAACTATCTAAAAATAAGAAAGCATTTATTCCACATTGCACACTTTAGCTGTAATCTGGAACTATTTTGTCACAAGAAATCGGAACCAAGCATTTCCTAGTTCCAAGTATAATTTGGCATTATTTTATTATATGTGATTCCAATTTCTTGGAGTGAAATAAGTCCAATTTGTTTCTCATGAATCCAATTCAGAATAATCTTTTCAAGAGAGTTTGGCATCAGAGTGTATGTTGAGGAATGTATGTGGCTATGGCCATTGCAAGGGAGGGATGGGTCATGATTAACTGAATTGATAATTAACATTACCCATATGGTAAATCACTTTTTAAATTCCAGCCTGACTTCAGGTGGCCCTGTAGTTTTGTAAAAACTCCTTCCAATGTCTAAAATACATAAAATAAACCAAAAAAAACAAGACAAAACTAGTCTCTCCCCTCACCCCATTGTTGATATCAGCATAAAATATGTACCATAGGAGATTTGAGAAAAATGCTATTAAACAAGTCTTATGAAGATGTAAACAAAGATCTGCTTTTACCAAATGTCAAAATTATGTTGTCAAATTTGATATGCCATGCCACAGAAATGAATCTATCGCATAGATTTCCATGGTAGCAGCTCTCGATGGGAAGGAGTTTATTTGGTAAGGGAAATAGTTTGCAATCAAAGTATTATTGCTTTGGGGGCAAAGAGGATGCCATTCAAACATGATGCAGACATGAAACATGCAGATAAATTTTGTAGTCAGGTACTGCATTGTTAATGGAGTTATGTGCATTCAAATAGCAACCATAGTTTGCATTCCTCTTAAAAACTTCAGCATTGGACATTGGATGTAGGGAAGGGGATGGTGATGATCAGCTACCATGAATATTCTGAGTGGCCTCCACCTCCTTTACTTACCCTGATCCCCAGTGAAGGCTGGTTTTATGTGTCAATTTGGCTGCGTGACCATATCCAATTCTTTAGCCACAGACTTGTGTACGTTGCTTGGAAAGTGTTTGGTAGATGTGTTTATCTTTACTACCCATTGACTTGAAGTAAAGGAATTTACCCTTGAAAATGTGGTGTTCAGGGGTG
>NW_012267346.1:4893388-4901103 GCF_000151885.1 Dipodomys ordii
CTCCTTCTCTCCCTCCCTCCTTTTCTTCCTTCCTTCCTCCCCAGTGCTGATCCTTTCAGGTCCAGTTTCTACCAGATTCTGACATCTCCTCTCCCTAATTCTCCATGGTCTCCTGCTCTGGGTAACAGAAATGGTCCTGTGCTCCCAAGCCAAGTCTACATAGTCTCTGTGGTCCAATAGTGTTGGTAAGGAGGGACATTTATTTCCTTAAGGAGAAAGTGGTACCTCGAGCTACAAGGTGAGTCTAACTCAAGGTCAACCAAGACCATTTCAGTGATGGTATTTGGATCTACAAGCAGCTTACATTCTGGTTGCTCCTCAGATCCTGAAGGTTGAGACTGACTATCTTTGTCTCTACAGCCTTAGCACGGTTCTTGGACAATGGCATGTTCACATCTTTATTCCTTCCTCAGGCTGTAGGTCTTGCCTGGATCAGTCTTGTCACAATGGCCTCCAGTAGTGCCAACCTGAGGCGTACCTTCAGAAAGGTCATGCTGCAGATACAGCCTTGTGATGATGACTATTGACTCCCTTGTCTTACTGAATGAAGACCATGCCTCCTTCTTAGGTGGGCTGGGAGGGTGGGGGGAAGGGAGGGTGGCTTCTCTGCTCAACTCTCATTGTTCTTTCCAGCTTTACCCTCAGAGTGACAACCCTAAATCCAATCGCTTATCTTCCCAAGCATAGATCATGTCATTGGCCACCAGACTCAAATAACTACTATGGGCCTAATCTTTATTAAGAGGCAAGAAACCTGACAAAAAGTAGAAGACTTTTCTCCTCTTTATCCTTTGAGGAAAACAGATATGACTTGGAAAGACACACCAGGAAGATGGATTTGGGCTACAAGGACTCTTAAGCACAGGCTTAAAATTTACAAAGCAGTTCTACTGAGTGACTTCTTTAGGGGAAGAAAGCACTGATCATGAGCTGAGCAGCTATATCTGTGTCCCATTGCTGTATGTCTGATGTCTTGTCAGAACACCTCATTTCCTTCCATCTCTGTGGTGGGTGTTACATGAATTCTGCAGAGGAAAAGGAGGGACTGGCCAACTTGTGTCAATATTTGTCCTCCACTTCTTCAGATTTCTTCATAAAGAGGACTGAATGAGAAACCAACTAGTGAGCAGCTAGGTGTCATTATAGACATTGTAGCCTTGAGATCTTAGCTATTTTTATGATTTCGAGTTCCTGATGGTATTTATGACTCTCTCTCCCTCTCTCCCCTCCTCTCTCTCTTTCTCTCCCTCTTTTTTCTCCCCGCCCCCCCCATTATTTAGCCCAGGTTGGATTTGAACTTGAAATCCTCCTAAGCCTTCTGAATACTGAGACTACAGAATGCATTACCACTCCCAGTCTGTCTTCCATTTCCAATTTCTTCTCTTCTCCTGATTCCCAGCCCAGTGTTTGCAGTCCATGAAGATGGACAATGTCTTCTCCATCTCCAGGACTTGTGTTCCTTAGCTTTCAGCTTTAGGATTGGAGCCTCCCTCTCCCTGCCTTCCCAAGTGCTCTTTCTCTGGTGCATCATAATCTCTGGTGCATCATAATCTCTGGTTGGTTATCACTGATGGAATTCTATGGAGATCCCACCATGTCATGTGGTGGAGATAAAGATAAATAAGGCAAACTTCTCACTCCTGAATCAAACAGTAATTTCTTAAAAATAAATCAAGCACGTGAGATTTATTAGGAATACAAAAGAGGAAGTAATTCTGTGTGCCCGGGCCAGGGGCATCCTCTGGGGAGGGAACTCCTCTCTCTCTCTCTCTCTCTCATCTCTGTAATGGAGATAGAGTCCAATAGCCCCTTGTATATACTGCCTTTTGATTCAACATCATTGTGACCAGGATACTAAGAGGCTCATCTACATCATCCTTTATCCCAAGTTAGATTTTAGAATCATCTTGTGCTTTCTAGAAGTATCCATGCCAAGCAGTTATTGGCATTGCCTAGGTGAGTCAGTCACACTATTTCTAAGTCAAGGGTATGGATCCTTAGATGAAGCTCAAACACAGTATAGTCATGGTGGGGCTGCTGTTCTACAAAACACGTTGTTAGCTTTCTTCATTGCACACACATTATAGTGTGTGCTTGCACAAATGAAAGTGACTAGGCCATCACTAGTTACCCTGGTCTTACTGGCCCACCATTGTGTCTGAGGTCCATCATTGAGTAAAATGTCACAATATGGCAAATGTTTGTCATTAATGGAGGTCTTTCATTATGTTCAGGGCAGAGGACATGATTCCGTCTCTAGCTTCATGTATGGATATTCTTGGGGGCTCATGGCCTCTTCTGTTCCTGGGACTACCATATACTCTGCATGCATGCACACTGTGGGACCTTTCTCATGTACTTGGTTCCCGGTCCCCTGCTCCCCACAGCTTTTCTAATGTGGAGACCCAGCCAGGATGGTCTGCTGGGGTTGAGGACTGGTCAGGAGGAGTTTCTGAGGCGTCTATTGCATTTCTGCCCCTCCGTCTTACCATCTAGCTACCTAGGAAGACCTATAAAGTGCAACCTATGCCTCGTTAATTTTAAATGAATCTCCCCATGGAACCACTCATCTCTGACGGCCACAATTAACCTCCACTGCACACTCCCTTCCTTTGTGTTGGGCTGGCTGATTCCTTACCAGTTTGCCCTCCCCTTAGCTCTCACCCCCTAGAGTGCTGCAGGCCAGGCCATTCAGTAAAACTCCACAAGGCATTCTCAACTTTACAGGCCTTTCTTTTTCCTACAGCTCTGGGTCCCCTCCCCCTCTCATCCTGGCCTGCTACCTCTCTGTACCCGCTAATAATGCTTTAAACATGTTGAGTAATCAGCCTTCCCCAGGCAGTCACTTTGACCTTGCAATTTCCTCCCTTGCCCTTCCTCTTTCGACTCTCAGACTTGTGTGTTTTCCGCTGCATGATGTGCACAGGTCGGGCTGTGGAAGATAGGATGGGCTTCAGCAGCAATATGTTTCCCAGAGCAGGGAGGAGGAAACTCGAGTTGTATTTTCTTCATGGCTGACCCCCCGTTTTGCTAGCTGCGGAGGCCATGGGGCTCCTTTTTCTAGCCAAAGTCCTGGGTTGGGCTTCCTTTATGTTGAGTAAAGGACAGTGGGAATTTGTCACAAATTGCTGCGCATGCCCTATAGCCTAGAGGAACTGAAAAGTGACTTTTTGATTTTTCAGATTCATGTTGTCTCTCTTGTACTCACTTGCATTTTGCTCTTTGAAGGTTTGAAATGCTTCTGCCTCCCTCCAGCAGGTGACTGTAGACTCCTGAAGGAGGATTCCACTGCCCAGTAACTGTGGGATTCAAATCCCACACCCCTCCCAGCGTAGCCCAAAGTGCGGCGTGGGTTTGGGGAGAGGACAATCACTGCTGACAGCTTGCAGGTGTGATGTACATCTCAGATGATGTGAAGACCAGCCCCGAACCCCAGGAGATGGGGGTGGAGGTAGACTTCTTTTCCCAGGTGGGGAAACTCAGAGCAATTGTGGTAAATGCAATAAGGTGTCTGGAGAAAAGCAATCATCTGAGTGCAGAAAGCCGGGCCTCTAGTTATGGAATCTGAGCAGCACCTCTGTGCTCTAAGAGGTTTAGCGACAGCTGCAATGACCATGAAACCCGACTCACCATCTCCCAGCATCCTGAAAAGGGGTAGCAGAAGAGTGACTTCCTCCTAACACCTGGTAGCAGGAAATGAATTTCACATCTGTGTTGCTTTTGGTAGACCAGAGCAATGGATGAGCAAAGTTTCTGGATTTAGCAAATGAAAACAATGAATGTGAATTTCAGATAAAGTTGAGGCTGGTACAAAGTTTACCTGGCCAATTTGGAAGGAGGGGGGTATGATACTTCCAGTAAAAAAAAATAAAATGAAATGAAACAAAATGACCCTAGCCAGATACCAGTGGCTCATACGTGTAATCTTACTTGTAATCTTTTCTGCTGAGACTTGGAGGATTGTGGTTCAAAACCAGCCTGACAGGAAAGTCTGTGAGACTTTGTCTCCAGACAAACCAGCCAAAAGTTAGGCTGGAGGGGGTGGCTCAAGTGGTAGAGGGCCAGCCTTGCAAGTGCTAGGTCCTTAAAGGTTTTTTTGATTTCCTGAAATTCATAGATCACTGGTGTCTTGTTCTGTACATGACAACCCTTTCCATGACCTGTGGTTGTTGGGCTCATGGGCTGCCAGTTGTCATTCTCCTTTTGTCTCTGTATAATTGGGTTTTCCTGACAGGGGACAAGCTCTTTCTTTTCCTTAGTTAATTTTTGTCCCATGCTTAGCCTTAGCTCCACCAGTATAGACAACTGCTCCTTAGCCTTCTTGATCGCAGAGTCATGTGTCTGGGTTTAAAGCAATTAATGCTGGGCTTGCAGCATGCAAGGGACCCCCCTGCTTGAGAACCAATGTAGTGGCAAGCCTTGTGCCAGGAATTCTGGATAACTCACAGATTATATCCATAGCGAGTCACTGCTATAATTATTCCAACCCTTTGAGCAGGTAAGACTCAGCTTAAGTTACTTGCTCAGAGATGGATTGTTTGAATCCTGCCTTTTTTGTTCCAAATTCCATATTTCCCCTCCTCGGTGGGTGGACACATCAAGAAAACTAGGTGCAGAAAACTACAAGCTCTTACAATAAAGTCATCACAAATTCTCACATGGAGTAATTCCGAATCCCTAGAGAGAATTTCCATAGGTTAATTCTATTTGGAGACCACGACTGTCTTGGGAAGAATCTGAGCTGGTGCTTCTGCACTGGAGACACCTTTTGTGATTAGAAGGAAAAGGTAAACATCTAGAAGCACTCCAAGCTTTGGGAGCAGGCTCAGTGGGTCCTAATCTCACATTTCCTGGAAATGAACTAGCTTGAAAAGAAACGTTCCCATTGGCAGAATTTCTTTTTAGGTGGTTCCTTTGAAGCTCTGGGCACTAAGTTTTTGTCCTTTCTATAGGCTCCTGTGTATTCTCCCGACTGTTTTGTTTTCCAAAGCTGTCCGCACCCTCATTACCAGGCCTCTCTTCCTGCTAGTGCCGGGAAAATGTGCTCTCAGATGCCTGCTTATCTTCGAGCCTCCTCGGCTACAAGTACTACTTTCAATCGCCTGTCTCTGGCAAGGTCAGGCCCATGTTGTTCTGTGACTTAAAATTGGGTTAGTATTTCCTCACTGGTGCAAGTACTGTCTTTCCTGTAAGTCGTAAATAAATAGAGAGCAAGAAATTTTATTGGATAGGGAGCTATTAAAAAAAAAAGGACAGGAAGAAGTGCCCAGTTGCTGTCATTACCATAGTGCAAGTTTGTTTTCCTAATGGGGATTTTCCTAAGGGCACTTAGTGCTGGGACTTTATGGAATAAATGTGGTGGAAAGAGGCACACTTCCCCTGTACAATGTCCTCTTAACTCTCTTCTGCTCCTCTGAGCTTTGCCTCTGAATACACAAAACCTGTGTTTGTGGCTGCCAAGAGCCTTCTACAGGGAGGGAGGATGCACTGTAAATCACACTTTCACAGCCAGTTAACAGGGAGTGTCTTTCTCACCCGTAATTATGGTTTTGCTTTAAGTTGAGAAGGTTGTTTGGGGGGCAATAAATTGTAATGTCAGTTATCCTTCATGCTCTTTGCATGTGACTCCTCTGTCAGAAATTGGTGCTTTTAACAGTTAGATCTCTGGGGTCTCTGAGCTTTGCAGCTGAATATCTGGGAGTCCTCTTTTGGAAAGAAACACAGGAGGTAGGGTGGGAAGGGGAAAGAGATGAGTGAGAGGGGGAGGAGAAGGGGAAAGAAGGACGGCGAGGATATTCACATAGGCCCTTTTGTTTCAACTCTGGTGGTAGGAAATTTGAAAACAGGGAAAGGGACTTTGGTTCTTATTAACCAAAAATTATGGGAAGGGAAGGGAAACAAAACGGTGAGACAAAGGACAAAGGGCGAACCGATGTAACAGTGATCCTCACAAGAAAATACGTTGAAAATGAACTTTACAACTGTGGCAGGGGAGGGGGATGGTAGGGGGAGGAAAAATAGGAAAAAAGAGGGAGGGGTAACCATATTCAACAAGAAATGTACTCATTACCTTACATATGTAACTGTAACCCCTCTGTACATCACCTTGACAATAAAATTAAATTTAAAAAAGAGAAAAAAAATTTCAATGAGGCTATGTCCTAATGAATAGTAATAATGATCACATTATATAATATTATTAAATATATTATAATTACACTATATTGCTAAATAGCATGGCTATTATATTATTAAATATATATTAATATTGAATATGATTTAATAATATTGGATGGTTGGTGGCCATCGTTGCATTTATATTATATTATTAGATCAATAGCAATAATGAACAGTATATTATATATACTATACTATTATATACAATAGATTATCATGATTAATAATTACAATATATTAATTATCATTAACCATGATAATTAATTACTATTGTGGTACTCAGGTCTTGAACCCAAGACCTTATGTTTGTTAAGCAGGTGCTTTGCCACTTAAGCCACTGCATCAGCTGCTTTTTGATGTTGGCTATTTTCAAGAGAGGGTGTTGCTTTTATGCCTGTGTCAGCCTGTACTGTGACCCTCTTTCAGGTACTGCCCTTTGTCACCAAGATGACAAGTGTAGATCACTGTACTCACCCATTATGCTTCCCCCCCTAGCTTAGGACAAGCACACAGTACGTCACCAGCCAATGTGCTTCCCCTGTAGCTGGGGTAGTAGATATATGTCCAGTCAATGCGTGAGATGGACACTCTTGAAATGTTGTGCTAAGACTGGACTTGAACCTTGATCCCTGGATCTTTGCCTCCCAAGTAGCTAGAATTGCAAGCTTGAGTATCAAGGCCTTTTGACCATATACCTCTTCTAAGAAGCACCCATACAAATGCACTACTAGCCTTAGCACTGTTTCACATTAGGAAATCTTCCTGGTGAGAAAACTTTCAGGTAGAATAAGAAGATCAAAGCTCTTCCATTCATGGAACTTCAATGTCAAATTTAATAATACTGAATATCAGCTCGTGAAAATACTTTTTGAATACTTAAAAACATATCATTTCTTAAGTCCTCTCTATGACTGATTTGTACAATTGTTATTCTGACCTCTTTAGGTAATCAGTTATGAGGAATTATCTGGCAACCTCTGCAGAAAAAAAAAAAGCCATTCCTCAGATTTTAGGCAATTCTGGTAATTGCTATAGCAGATTGGTAAAGCCTGCTGTGACTGGGGCCTAGAGCTGGTCCAGGTCCAAGCACATAGCTTTCGGTCTTGTGTCTCACATGACAAGGAAGGTTTATTCAAATCACAAGGGCATGATACTAATTAAATCATCTGCTCAGTTAACACAGGGGTTTGGCTTGTTGCTGTCTTACATTGTGGATGGGACAGGATAGAATTAAAACATCTTGACCTGTAGAATTTCCAACTTATGCAGCTTTGTGTTCTAGAATCAAAATGATCCTGACTCCAGTTGCTGCTCTTGCATATATTTGCTGTATTATCTTGAACAAATGCCTCTAGTTTTTGTTTCTGTATTAGTGAAATGGATACAATAATGCTAATGAAAATAGAGCTCTTAGGGCTGGGAAGGTGGCTCAGTGGTAGAGCGCTTGCCTTGCATGCATGAGGCCCTGGGTTCGATTCCTCAGTACCACATAAGCAAAAAGAAAAAAGCCGGAAGTGGCGCTGTGGCTCAAGTGGTAG
>NW_012267346.1:4901153-4916736 GCF_000151885.1 Dipodomys ordii
CACATAAGCAAAAAGAAAAAAGCCGGAAGTGGCGCTGTGGCTCAAGTGGTAGAGTGCTAGCCTTGAGCTGAAGAGCTGAGGGACAGCGCCTAGGCCCAGAGTTCAGGCCCCATGACTGGACCCTCCCCCCCCCAAAAAAAAAGAAAAAAGAAAATAGAGCTCTTGAGATGGGCGCAGGTGACTCACGTCTGTAGTCCTAGCAATACCATGTGTAGCCTAACCTGTTAGCTTAGATGCTAACCAGTCAGTTAGGCTCTTATTCAGCTTTACCTTCCCTCATAGTTTGCATTTCTTACCACTCTGCTCACAATGCATTGATTATCTCTCTAGCCCTGGAATGCAAACTCCACAAGAGCATAGTCTCTTTCTATAATGTTTATTTTTGTTTCCCTGGTACCTGGTGGAGTGTCTGGCTAATTAATTTTTGATAAATGTATGAATAAAATCTACTTCCTAGAGTTACAAAAATATATAACACCTCTGAAATGCTTGGCAAAGAGCCTTCTTCGGGATACGAGTATAATAGATGTTAGCTATTATTATTCTGACTACAGTTTAATAACAAGGCATCACTTAGGAGTAGAAGGTGGAAATTTAAGTGTAGTGTATTGGAGAGCCAATTGATGGGGAGAAAATAGTCCAGATTCCTTTTCTAGGGCCTGGGTTATCATTATGATTCTTTCCTGTATATTATTTATTTTTTTATTTACCATTTCAATGGTAATATACAAGAGATAGAATCAAATAATACAAATGAGCTTAAAGGACATAGCAAAACTGTTTCTCAGAGCTGGGCTATACAGGATAAATACCTTGAAGTAGGGTGGCTGAAATGATAGGTAAATATCTTCTCTGGCACAGATCACAGGTACAAAATTGAGAGGATGATTGCTGGTCATGCATGCAGATAATCTGACACACCCTTTAACTTGCATACCCATGAACTTTGATTTCTATGGGGGAGCTAAACTTCACAGCCCTAAAGTGGTAAAGCCAACAATGATTGGAAGACAATCGACAATCGTGTGGGAGCTGTGTATTCTATAGTTAAGATTTTTTTTCCTTTTAGGTCCTACAAGTATTTATTGACTTCTCCCCTGCATGTGTCAAGCTCTTCCTATAACTTAATTTTCATAGCAAACTCAATAGGGTTTGGGTGATTAAAATGGGAAGTATTTACCCCATTTGTTTTTGGATACAAGATGTCATATTTGTAGGGCTGCACAACAAATAAAGCACAGAAATGAGTGACAGTTTCTGTTTCTCTTACTTCACCTTGCACACCTAGTCCATAATAACACTTAGCCACTCTTTTACCTCAGTAAAAATTAATAATAATAAAAAGAGAAGAGAGGCAGGGAATGACACTATATTAATTTTGAAAAGTGCTGTGGATCCATTTGATGCGTAAAGAAAGGAGTTTACCTACACAGACTTCTGAAGCAAAACTGCATATATAAATCTTAGGAGAATTTTGTTCTGGAGGCTCACAGTCAAAGGTCAGACCAAAGCAAGACTTTACCTGAAATATAACTAAAAGCAAAACAGGGATGAGGCATGGCTCAAGTGGTAGAGTGTTTGCCTAGCAAGATAAATCCCAGTACTGCCAAAAGTAAAAAGAGTTTTAGGTAAGTATATCAGATAAGCTGAGATTGAGCTAATAAACCTAGAATAACCGTCGCTTGGATAGATCTTTTAGTAAGGTAAGATTAGGTTGAGCTATTAAACCTAGAGTAGCTTGAATAGATACTTTAGTTCTACCTTATGAAATGAAGTCTAGAGGGAAATATTACAGGGCTAGAATGGTTGTTCTGGAAAGCAGAAGGACTATCTTCCTTCTGTTTGTTTCTTCCCATGTGCTTCCACTTAAGGCCCAGAAGTCTTGTGGAATGGAGCCATTTATCTGTTTTTAACCATTAGGAAGAAGGAAGGAGTATTGAGAGAGTGTTGTTTACCTGTAGATACTTCTCAGAACTCTTGTATGATAGTTCTGCTATATCCTTCTGGCTACTTCCAGTTACAGTCTGCAGCTAACTGCAAGGGTGCTGGGCAATGCCAGTTAAAGAGAAGGACTGGATTATATTACTAAGAAAGGGAATAGATCTGGACAGACTGTGGCAGATGTGGTTTGCAGAGTGATATTTTAATTAGTGTGTGTGAAATAGCAATGAAAGTTTGGACAAGTTATTAAAGATGAGGAAAAAAAACACTAACGTGTTGTCTTAGAAGCTTTATTTTTTCCAAGTAAGTTATTCTGAGTGGTCTTTTACACATGTTTGATGTAATGTTTAAATTGAGATGGTTTAACAAAGTGCTGTATTTTTTATTGTTTTTTTTATAGTTCTTTCGTACAGTGTCCAGTGAGCTCCACTGCTGCACTTTTACACCCTTTTTCCTTTGAGTTCTGTACCCTGCCCCCACCCTCCTGAAGATATAGACCTGAATACACCATAGACATAAGGTAAAGAAGACATTGTATTTCTTTTAAAACAATTTTATTGTTATTATTAAGGTGTTGTACAGAGGGGCTATCATTACATAAGCCAAGTAATGAATACATTTTTTTTCTTGGACAATGTCACCCCTCTCTATACTTTTCCCCAGTTTTCCGCTCCCATCCCTGCCCACAAGTTAAATGGATCATTTTCCATATAGAATAGAGTGAATAGTGTGATTTCATTTTTTCACACTCCTTTTTCCCTTCCTTTTTGTGCCCCCCGCTTTATCTTCCCTAGAAGAAAAAGAAAACCTCAAAGCAAAAACAAACACCACTACCACCATTACCACCACCATCAACAATAGCAACAAAATAAAAATAATGTTTCCATTTACTGGAGTTTTCTTTAACAAATAGTATTTTAGATGTTCAGAGAAGTTACTCCTCTTTGTTTCTCCTTAAGGGTATCCTTTTTGGTCTGACTGTTTGTATGTGAATACCTAGAATCCTGCTTAAGTTATCACATTCGATTATTTTATATCTAGCTTCCACATATGAGAGAAAACAAGTGCCATTTGTTTCTCTGAGTCTGACTTACTTCACTTAATCTGATTTGTTCTAGATCCATCCATTTCCCCGAAGATGACATATTATTTTCTGATAGATGAGTAAAATTCCATTATGTATATATACCACATTTTATTAATCCACTCATCTAATGTAGGGCATCTAGGCTGTTTCTTTAACTTGGCTATTGTGAATAGTGCAGCAATAAACATAGATGTGTAAAAAACAAAAGGGAAGATTTTGTTTATCATCATCTCAAGATAAACGATGTTGCTGGCGTAAGCTGTCTTGTCCTGTTCAAGCCCTATAGCCAAGTGTGACACAGTGCCACTAGTTAATGACAGCTTGCCTTAACTTCTATCAATAATTGAGAGGAAATCATAAGGTGGGTCTACTTAGGACCAAATTTTATGATCAAGAGTATCTGCGAAGTAAGCAACTGGACATCATGGTTTGCTAGATGTTTAGAACTAAAGAATATATAGATCAAGCCAATATGAAATTGGTATTTATAATAACTTCATATGTTTGGCTTTGCTTGTTTGTTTTTAAATATGGAGAACTCAACTCAGGATTTCCTACATGCTAGACTAGTGCTCTACCACTTGAACCATACCTCTAGTCCTTTTATTTGACCTTCATATATGAACTACAGGCTTTGGAGGGACATTCAAGAATATAAGACATCTTTGAGCTGTTGCACACTAGTGGAGACAAGCATTTAGCCAGACTTTGAACTAGAAGAAGAACTTGGATAAGGAAGAAGAGGAGGTCCAGGAGGTGTGGCCTAGGCAGAGCCTTGGAGTTGGACCCTGTCCTTTACTGTGATCCAGTGTGGAGGCAAGTAGTGGCAAGTAGCAAGAATGAACAGAAGATAATGTTGCATGGGAGGATCACATGGGAGCTCTCTAAGGCTAAGATAACCAACTAGTAGTTTGTTCCATTAGCAGTGAGAACCAATAAGCTATTTCAGAACAGGTGAACCACAATAACAATACAAAGATAAGCCTTGGGGATAGATTAACTTTCTGCTCTGACCTTTGGAAGAGGACCAGTAAATGAAGTAGAATCAAATATCCAGGTAGGAATAAGCTGAAGAAGTCAGTGTGCCGTAGAAAACAAAATGTGAAATCTTACAGGACTAAGATTTGGTGTCACCAAATTGTAAAATGTCTCGTAGAACTAACATGTGTGAGAAAGGGTCATTGTTGAACATGGGTGGGAGATTACTGCTGACAGGCGAGAGCTCACAGTTCAGGGATGTAAAGTGGTGTGGCTCAGGTTCCCCAAAGAAGCACAACGGCAGGTGGAGATGACTTGAACTAAAAGTTGGCAAAGAAGAAAGGAAGGAAAACCCTCGAAAGGGCACAACCTGGCACTTGTACCCTGAGATGGAGAGAATGGAGCTGCATATTTTCAGGCAGAAAAGCAGCATGGATGGAATCAAGATGCTGGGAAGGAATGGTCAGGGAAGTAAAGCCTACGCGACCAGCTGTCCTCTTTAAATTGAGAAAAAAAAGATCTCTACTTTTGGGGTTGGGAAGCAATGGAGCACGTGGAATGGGCACCAGAGGGAAAAGGTTGGCTGTAGTTGGAGGCAGGGATTAGGGGTCAGGATGTTTAGAGGGAGTTTTGGAACGCCGTAGGGCATGTGCTAAGAACCCAGGGACTGCAATGTGGCACAATGAATACCTTAACTGGGGAGAACTGTGTCATGGCTGTCTCTTCACCAAACTATCTCATAAGAGTACAGCTCAACCAGATATCTACATGAATGACTGGCCTACTGGACTTGAAAAGTCATACTTGGCTTAAAAAGGAGACACAGCAAACCTTTGGCAGTGGTGCCAGAAAGGGTGAGTGAAGAATGGGAGGGTTCCAGCCCACTTCTTCCTTAAGAAATGATCCAGAAAGCATATTTAGTAATTATTTTGTAACTGTCCTTAGGCCACTATATTATTTCACAAGAGCAGATGTTGAAAACAGGGTCAGTTCCCTTTGGCCACGAAACGTTCATAGGAAATATCAAAGAGGTACCAAAATGCCTGTGTGGGAGAGGGGAGGGCAATCAATAGCTTGCTCTAACCAGCAAGTGATCATAATGGTGCCTCAATCTGTGTTTGGGTCCAGATCCTTTTATTTCCACTTGAGACCTTGATCCACTGGACCTAGAGAACATTCTTATAGAGTCAAAGTGGCATTGGCTCACAGCATGGGTGTGAAATCCTCCAGGCACCCTGGCTTTACAACAGATGAACCACACAGTGCCTGAAGGGAGAAAATCAAAAGTGAGCACAGACACCTGCCGACACCTGTCCTCACTTCTTGCCTCTTTCCTCCCACACTCAGCTGTCCTTTTACTGGACTCAAACAGAGCCGGTCTGTTTCCCAGGCCCTCATTAAACAGTTACTCTACCATACTGAGCAGATTGCTGTGGGCAGGTGAGTCAGAGTTCACAGCTTCTGGCCAAGAACCCTGAGTTCTGGGTTGGAAGCATCTATGCCAAGCCCAAGCAAAGTCCTCTTGAAATCTGCCCTTGAGAGAATTCTGGCTCTGGCTCCCTTTCTCTAAGCAGAGCTCATAAGAGCAGGAGTTTGTTTTGCTTGTATTTCTGCTGCACACACCCCTAAACTAAATGAAACAGAGTGCTGAATTGTTACTTCGGCTATTAGTTTCCAAATCAAACATTGGATCCCAATGAGGTTCCCAGGAGGTTTGGGAGCACTGTACCTTTGTGCTTTGATGGAGATGGGATCACCGAGTTCCGGACTTATCTGAAAGTTGAGGGTAGAGGGGTCTCAACTTCCTGAGGAGCAGTCACTCTGGTTTATAAATGGTGTTCAATCTACATTGTCTCCAGAAATCCAGAGTGATTTATTCTGGGCAATCCATGGTTGAGGTATTAGCGACCTGAGCTGTTTCCTTTGGAAAACTTACCCCTTCCCCACTTCATTCCTGTATTAGATCCTCTGAGAATTCCAGGGACAACCTTGAGTACTGTTGAAAAAAAAAGAGCTGCTTTTATGCAATTTCCCTGGAACCCACAGTTTGAGATAAATAGAGTCCCAAATGATAAGACACAAGGTTAGGAGTTAGTGCTAGCCAAGGCACCCTGAATCTCTTGAGTGGCCTTGAATAAATCTCTTAACTCATTCCCTGTGGAGTCTCAATGTGGGCTGGCTAAGAGCCTGGCTGCTGGTGGGTGGAATGCAGAGGCGCATGCCTGAGGCTGGTGGAGGCCACTTCGGGAAAGGACTTTTAACTTCTTAAACAGAAAAGCAAGATAAACAGTGTTGGTGATCAACATTCAGTGATGGCATAATGTTCCTTCAGGCTCTGCTAGAGCCCAGAGACTGCCTATAAGCTACAGTCTTCAAAAATAAAGCATTGAATGAACATTCCAGCTTCCTGAACCCACAGACTCTTGGTCACGTATCCCACAAACTCAGGTTCTTATGTCAGGAGACATTTACATTGATTTATCTTGATCTGGGTTGGTCTGGATGAAGTCACCTAGCCAACAGAGCCACGATTGTTTCTGAGGCCGAAGAGGCTCAAAGGCAGGTTGCTAACCTCTTAATTACTCTCAGTGGCAGGAAAACTGAAGCCTAGATTTGAATAGTAGATTTGCAGATCGACATAGCTTTCCTTCTGTTCCATCTCTCCCCCGAACTCTCAGAAGGCCCAGGCTGTAGATTTCATTAGATATCAGGAGGCTTTTTTTTTTCTATCTGTGGCTAGATAAGGGTGGTTATTAAGAAATCCTAATGTTTCCTAGTTTTGTTTTGGCTATGTTCCGTCTTTAATAAAATTGTTGGGCCTGACCTGCCATATTCTGAACTTTTGCTTCTGTCTTTTCCATGCACATGAAGAAAAAAATCAGATGTTTCTGCTATTATCTACTGTAGCTCCATGTAGACCTCCCCCCCCAAAAAAACCCCCCATAGGATGAAGAACGTCTGTTGCCTGGAGATGAGCTCTCATCTAAACAAACAAACAAAAAAAGGCACCCTCTGGATCAAGTTTCTGGGTGTCTCCATCTCCCCCACACTCTAGAAGATTCTTTGTATGGTTCTTCTCCAATCAATATTACACAGGGAGTGAAAATCTCCAACTGATTGCAAAGTCAATCCATTACGTGCCTATGCTAAACAAAGACAGGCAGTTATTTTTCAGAGAATGAAGAGTCATCTCTTTCCTGCTATTCTGGGTCCGGAGGCTGCATATTCTCCTGCCTTACTAACTTAGCACTTCCCTGTCCTGATCTACTGCCCTCCATTGGCAATGTGGAAGCCACTTCCAACACTGATGTGTAACTGGCATGGCTTTCAGGGTCACGAGGAGATGGCATGTTCTATTTCTGTGTCTCCTCGACATTTCTTTTTCTTCAAGTGACTCCAAGCCTTTTCGGTCATTTGGCCACAAAAATGTGTGGAAAGAGGAACCTATAATCATAGCCTTTATGTTCCCTCCTTCTGTTCACTCCTTCACTTCATTTCATGCTGGCTTTTGCCTCTGTCACTTGCTTGACAACTGCTCTGGCTAGAAGTCAGCTCTGACCTTGTGGCCAACTTGATGATTCGAGTAGGAGTTCCCAACCTAGGGGCTCTGAATCGGATGGAGAAAAGGCTTTCTTGTTGCTAACCTTTAACTGAAATTCAGCATTTTCTTCAATTATGGATGAAGCAATAAACCACACACTAGTGTTAATGTGACAGTTATTACAAATATCTTGAAGTATCATTTTCTTTCATCACCACTGAGAAGTTGCAGTATTTTGTGAAGCGTCTGCTGTTAATATGTTAACAAAAAGGCACAAATATTATTATGGTATAATGTCTTCATATTGTCTATCATGTGGGAAAAAGAATATACAATATGTTTGACTATAGAATATTTTGTTGTAGGGTCTTCAATTATTACTATATATGTATATATATTGTCTTTTCTATATTTAGCAATATTTTGAGAAGGAGTTCACCCAGTCTCCAACAGACTGCCCAGAAGGTTCATAGCACAAAAAAAAAATATACAAAGTGCTGGTATCTCACGTCTGTAATCCTAGCACCTCATGAGGCTGAGGTCTGAAGGTCATGATTCAAAGCCAGCTGGGCAGGAAAGTCTGTGAGACTCTTATCTCCAAATAACCACCAGAAAACTGGAAGTGATGCTGTGGCTCAGAATGGTAGAGTGCTAATCTTGGGCTGAAGAGCTCAGGGACAGTGCCTAGACCCTTAGTTCAAGCCCCATGACCCCTGTTTGACCCCTGCTCTTTTCTTGTGCCTGGGATTACAGGTATGTACCATCAACTTGGCTAATCACCTGATTTTTTTTTAAGAGAATTTTTCTGAAGAGCTTGTTGTTCACATGTCACAACTCTTTCCCCCAAATGCTTTTCATTACTCTTTTTTTTTTTGGGGTCCAGTCGTGGGGCCTGAACTCTGGGCCTGGGTGCTGTCCCTCAGCTCTTCAGCTCCAGGCTAGCGCTCTACCACTTGAGTCACAGTACCACTTCCAGCTTTTTTCATTTTGCTTATGTGGTGCTGAGGAATGGAACCCAGGGTCTCAGGCATATAAGACAAGCACTCTACCACGGAGCCACCTTCCCAGCCCCTTCATTACTCTTTCCTGGCTCTTTTATGAATTTATCCTTAGTTCATGTTTTAGAGTTAAGGTTATCCCATGGTACTTTTCTTCCTTCCTCCTTTCCTTTCACCTTATTCTTAAGAGTCCTTACGCTTAAGTAGCTGGCAGCCCTGTAAGGGTAGAGACAATGTAGGTCATTGCAATGCCGTTACTATAGGATACTTGGAAGGCACTGGGAAGAAATACCTAACCCAGTGTGGGAGCAAGGAAACACTTCGAGAGCTCACCCCAGGCTACATCCTAGAGATCCAAGTAGAGTTAGCTAAAGTTTGTTAGTGGGAACAGAGTTGTGACTAATAAAGACTGGTTAGATGGTAAAATTGTGGCTTGGGGGGGTAAGGGGCAGCAACACGTAGAGTACTTTTCAAAGCATGTTACAGGCAGCTACCGAAGAATTTTAAGATGACTCAACTTTAGAAAGATATCCTCTAGCTTAGGGTAAAGGTACAAGTTGACCCACTGCAACAATGAGATGTACAAGATGCTATGTCGAAAAACGAACTTTACAATTTAGGCTGGTGGGCGGGGGGTGGGGGGTAAGGGGGTGGGCCGTGTAGTCGTGGAGATGGGAGGGAAGGGATGGGAAGGGAAAAACAAAGGAGGAGGCAACAAGGCTGGATAAGAAATGTACTCATTACCTTGCTCATGTAATTGTAACCCCTCTGTACAATATTTTCACAATAAAAAGCTTTTTAAAAAAGAGATAGATTGGGAGGAGGAAGCTGAGAAGTGGGAGTCACAAGGCTGAGAAGCACTACCCTTCTCATTCATAGGATTTGCTCACAATCATACAGCAAAGACTTGACAGTTCCTCAGAGCCTCCATAGAATTGTTAAATCTCAGGGTGAGGAGGGCATCTGATATAAGTGCTTTTTTCTTTTTTCTATTTTATTGTGAAGGAGAAACCTGTTTTCAGAATTCAGAAAAGTTTTAACAGGACTTGAATTGTTTACTTTTAGTAAAATAGAAATCAAGATCTCCTTTTGTCTTTAGTGGACAAGAGATATTTTTCCAAGGATGACACAGAAGAGACTAAAAGGGGTCAGGGAGCATGAATAGTATTAGCCAAGGAACATGATGGGTTGAAGATAGAATCCCAGCAGTCATGCCCTAACAGTGAAATGTATTTGCCTGAGGTCTCTTCTCTTTGTGTATTAGTTGGGGTTCTCTGGTGGACAGAGCAGTGAAAATGTATAAAATTATAAGGGGGGTTCACTAGGTTGGCTCACACGATCTGGGGTGGATTGTTCCACAAGGGCCATCTGAAGGCTAGAGATTTGGGAAACCAAATCCAGGCAGCTGGAAACATCAGAACAGAGGACCAGCGCAAGTGCAAGGCTGAAGGCCTCAGGAACTTCCTAGGGAGTCTGGTTAGAGTCCACATTCAAAGCCTAAAGAATCTGGAGTTTGATATCCATGGGTAATGACAGCACAAAAAAAGAAAAAGAAACCCACAAAACAGCAACAACAGCAAAAGAAACAATAGCAACAACCACAAACCTCAAAATGCACCCACTCAAGAAGAGCCCAGTATGTGCTTGAAAGTGAGTTTCTTCCCACTTTTGTTGTTTTGTTCCATCTGGACCCTGAGCCTATTGGATGATACTGCCTTATTTGGGAAGAGTCCTCCCCCTTCATTTGATAATATACATGTCAGTTATCTCTGGAAATGCCCTCACAGCAAAGAACAAGTTGCCAATTATTATGTATCACCACAGGATAGGGGTGGGAAGCTATGAATACCCTGTCTGTCACAGAGATTTTCATCATGAACCTGGAAAGAACTTCAATAATTGGCAGAAAGGTGGAAGAGGTAACCCCTTACATCTCAGGTTCTAGCTGACATGGGTGGGGTAGAGGACAGGAAATCCAAGCACAGACTATTTATATGTACTTATTTATATTTAATTATCTATCTATCATCTCTATCTATCTCTATATTGTCTACCTTGTATGCTTCTTAGTTTTTCCCCATAATCAAAACAGAAAAAATGGTTCGGGTTCTTTACCTTGGTGTAGATGGTAGCCAGACACTAGAGAACTCTGAGAATTGAAAAGAACATCATAGAGATTGGAGGTTGGTCTTTAACTTTGCTGCATTGTAGGTAAAGGGCGAAAAGGCTTCTAGCTGGCTAGTGAAGATAATCATAGGCCCAGTTGACTCAATCCCTAGTAGGAAGATTGCTGATTAAATACCAGAATAAGCCTTCTTCTAACTCCTTCAAAAGCAGCAGTAAATGATGATGGTGATGGTGGTGGTGGTGGTGGAGTTAACTATGGAGGAGACAAATACCTTCCACCCCAGCCCTTCTGAATGACTGAAAATTAGACACGCCTGATGTTAAGTATTCAGAAGCCTGGTTTACACTGGACAATAAATTGGACATTTCTCATCTTCTTGCCTCAGTCAGATTTTGCACTTATTCCTGCAGACCTGCTCGTATTGAAATTTCATAAAGCAAGGAAGTCATTGGACTCTGTAGGTTAGAAAAATCAAGAGGTACAGCTTTTGAGTGCTGAGAAAGAAAGGGGGAAAGTCATGTCTATTCCCTGCTGCAGTGAAATGGGACTAATGGGCAAACTTAATTCATGGACAGGTTAGATAGAAGGTCGAGTTGATTAATATCCTTTTGGCTATTCTACAAGCTGGATTTGTTGTCAGGGAAGAGCTTTATTCTTCATCAGAAAATTCATGTGTGTACCAGTAAGAATGGGTTCACTAAATCTAGGATAGATTGATCTATGCAAGGTTTGAGTCTTCACAAAGCAAGGATAAGAAAATGTCGTGAATGAAGGAATAGTAAGGTAGTTCATCTATTGGTGGTTCAGATTTCTCATTCATAGTTCACTAGATGGGACAATCACCATGTGTTAGAAGTTTGCTGGTGGTTTATAATGAGTGAGTGGACAGATGCAAGGCTCCAATGATTTCTCCTAAGAAGGTTTCTTTTTGTTATTAGCAGAAAGTAACTACATAAAGTGTTTCAAAATGGTATTTATACACAAAATGCCTTCCTCCCTTCCTTCCTTCCTTTCTTCCTTCCTTCTTCATATATATATTTCCTATCTAATATACACTTCCTTCTTTCCTTGTTCTTTAAGTGGGGAAAGCTCTTGCCATTAATAGGAACACTGGAGTTTCTCTCTGAGCTCTTTAGGACACATTTTTTCCCCTATTTGGAAGTGTTGCTTCAGTCGGCTTTGTCACAACCTTAGCTCATAGGTGTCACAGCCGCCTCCTAAATGTGAAATGCTTTTCTTGGCATCTCTGATTTAGCATCAGGTTTTTGTCAAACATAGAAATGCTCTCTCAAGTCAGGTTCTGGACACGGTATGCACATGTGAGATTGTGGGGAGAAACTACGTGCAAATCCCAGACCAGTACAGGTCACCTCTCTAGATCAAACCTGTCTACTACAGCCTGCTCTGGACAGCTCCATCTGATGTGGCAGAAGTATCACATTTCATATAACATGCATGTCACCCTGTCCAACCTTTCTGGACTGGTTTCCTATTATGTTAACAGAACCACCTCCCAGGTGCCTAACTAAGCTTTCTTCTCTCCTCCCTTGCACCCAACAGATTCCTGCAACGTGAGAGAAAATATCTGCCTCCCAAATGTGCTGGAGTTGTGTGTGTCCTAAGTCTGTCACTGAGGCTTTAGTATCTTTCTATGCTTTAATGTTTTCTACATAAAGCCTTCCAACAAGTCATCTTTACCTAGCTCGGTCTCATTTTTTCATGAGAGCCTTCAGGCTTCTTTCTGATTAAAACCATCTGAATATTCTTCCTTGCCTTCAGAACACAGATTGAACTCAACCCAGGCCTCAGCAGATGAGATTCTGTAGGATTTGATTCCCGTGTGTGTGTGCACTACCTCCCCTGTTCATTTTTTCCTTCTTAATTTTGTGACTCTGCGGACGGACCATATGCTGTACCACTAAGCTATAACCCCAATCTCAACAATCTTCTTTTTCTTGATTCCCCAACTTGCTTGGCAAAGCTCAGTTCTCTTTGCCTTTGCCTTCACTGGTCCTTCTGTCCAGAATGCACTTCCCAAGTTTTCTCTTTGGAAAACTCCATTTGGTGTGTAAGTTCCATCTCTAGGCCTTCACCTTCCTCTCCTGGAAGATGATACCAAGCAAAAATGTAACAACTGATCATACTGGTTTCTGAACACATAGAACAGATGTCATGGTAGCCGTTGTCCAGGTCTAGCCCACCACAGTAGACTTGCCCTGTCCTGCAGTGCCATGAAAGTCCATGTGGAGGAACATGCTATCTGTCACGTATTCATTCAATGAACATTTAACAACTGCCTCCTCTATTTAGGAACTGGACAGGCTATAGGAGCACAAGAATTGATAAGACAATGCTTCTGCCTGGAAGTGCTGATCGTCTGGCCAAACAGCATTTTGTTGTTGTTGTTTTATGTATCTTTTCCTTAAGATCACGAGCTCCTCAGAGAGTGGAAAGCAGTTCTTTTCTCTCAGCATTTTGGTCCCTGCCTAACAATGTCTGTGATGCGGCATGTTCAGTCAGGATTTGTGTAGTGAGGGTGTCTGGCTGGGGTCTGCCATGTCTGGGCTGGTGGTTCAGGCTATCAGGGTATTCAATGGACTCAGGGAGTTGATTGGTCATGGGTTGAAAGGCTCTGGAAAAGGGCATCAGCGTTTATTTATAAAGGTATTCGGGGAGAGACACCGTTCGTTTGCCTTCTCTGTTCCTAACTTAGCCCTTTCCCTTGCTCTTCTCTTTCTTTTTTGAATGGAAATAATGTCACCCACTCACTAGTTTTATATAGCTCCCATTGAAGTAGAAGTCAAAGGAAATCATGCCTATTAATTAAAAACCCAGAATGTGGGCAGTTTTTGAGCTGCTAATGAAAACTCTCACCAATTGGGTTGCATTTGCGGTTTTCAGCCTTTTTCTTTTCCTCAACCTAGAACATTTCCTACTAGAGAAGATGACTTTTAAAAAGGCAGTAGCCAAGAATGATAGCTTTTTATTTTAAGAACGGTGTCAGGTCCTTCCAGTGAGATCTCAGGGACAGATGTTTCCCTCCCTCGGAGAAGGTTGTTAGTGGGATCTGGCAGGGACACAATTGACTTCCTACCCACCTTCCACTTTGCTCTCAACGATGGATGCCAACTTTCTTCTGTAGATAGCCCAGCAGATGTTTGTAAGAGCCTGAAGATGCCTTCTTTCTCAGGCAGATCAAAAGCAGAGTGTCTCACCAGTTTACCAGGCCTTGCAGGGCTCATCAGTGGCTCCTTCAGTTGCAGCTCCATCATCATAGCTGCCCTTGGGGTGGGTGAAGCAAATGGTAGGAAATTCTCAAGACTCTGGATTTGCTCCTGCTCTGCCTTCCTTCAGGACTGTGTTCTCTGTAGTCTATGAATATTGAGATTTGTTCCAAGTGCAGCTTTCTGGGCATGGTGCCAAGAACTCACCCATTCAGCCCAGGCTACACCCCAGCCTGACTTTTTTTGGGGTGTGTGTGTGTGTGTGGCTCAGCAGGACTCCCTTTGTAACTACAGTCAGAGTTTACATGGTCTCCCATGAGGTAGGCCTGCTTGAGCCATGTACAGAGGCTGTGACAAGTGGCCCCATTGTATCCTGGCCTGAGAGTACACAGAGAATGGTTCTTGTGATGGAGGAGCATTCATTGTGCGCCTGTAGGGCTTGATTCCACAAAGCCAGGCAAGGCCATGTGGTGAGCATGTGGTGGGGAACGTGGTTGGGGCCATCGGCTGGCCATGTGCTTTGAGTTTGGGTTTCCTTTCTTTTTCAGAAGGTGGTTGATTCATGCAAAATGCTTAACGATGCCTGCCATGCACCACGCGGGGGATTGGATCCTCTTTGATGTTCAGGGTCTTTTTGGAGGTTCCAAAAAAACAGTTCAAAAGGTTTACTTTGGACACCACACCTCCAGCAAATGTGAAAGTCAAGACCAGGCTCCCTAGGAAGCATGCTGGGGAAAACATCTTGTCTAGGCTTCATTGGTTCCTCAGATCTGTCTTGTGCTGAGCACAGGTTTTCAGACTTTGTTCTGTCTTGGTGGTACAAAGGGGAGATGAAGCAAAGGGAAACAATCAGCTCAGACTTTTTTCTTTCTTTTTGTTTTTGTCAGTCCTGCCGCTTGAGCCATAGTGCCACTTCCAGCCTTTTTTTTCTGACTAGTGTATGGGAGATGAGAATCTCAAGGACTTTCCTGCCCAGGCTGGCTTCAAACCACAATCCTCAGATCTCAGCCTCTGGAGTAGCTAGGATTACAGATGTGAGCCATGAGCCACCAAGCCCAGCAAGCTCAGAGCTTTTGAGCATGCAGAGCAGCAAAGTCACATTGTATCTTTCAGTCCTGCTGCCAGTGAGTAGGGAGAACGGAAGTAGATGGTTTGCGCGTAGTGAGGTATCCTTCTTCTTAGCCCCTCTGAGCTTAGATTTCTCCAGGGGAAGCCAGGCAGAAGAGAGGGCATTGTGCTACCCTGTGGGGGTCAGATCACAGTTATTTAACCACTGAAGGCACAGTGGTGTTTTCCTCTGCATCTCCTTTTATCCACAGTGGGTGCTGGAGGCACATGGGGACTTGCAGGCAAATCACTTGCCATGTTTCACTGTTCTGTTTCCTACCCTTCCTTGTCCCCCAAAACATGGGTTTGAGACAAGGCACCCTCAACTCTGTGCTCAGACTCGAGACTGGCAGCATAATAAGGAGGGAAACTTCCATAAGGTTCTCTAGAGAGAAAGCAAAGTAGAGGCTTGCTTTATCATGGATTGGCCAGGGCCTTAGGGTCAGGGGCTCTGGGAAGGAATTTTTTCCTCCTCCTCCTCCTCCTCCTCCTCCTTCTCCTTCTCCTCCTCCTCCTCCTCCTCCTTCTCTTCTTCTTCTTCTTTTCCTTTTCCTTCTTCTTCTTCTTCTTCTTCTTCTT
>NW_012267346.1:4916986-4959692 GCF_000151885.1 Dipodomys ordii
TTCTTCTTCTTCTTCTTCTTCTTCTTCTTCTTCTTCTTCTTCTTCTTCTTCTTCTTCTTCTTCTTCTTCTTCTTCTTCTTCTTCTTCTTCTTCTTCCTCCTCCTCTTCTTCTTCTTCTCCTTCTCCTTCTCTGTCTCTTTCTCCTTCTTCTCCTTCTCCTTCTCCCTCTCCTTCTCCTTCTTTTTCTTTCTAACTCTCAGGAACTCTTGAGTTCCTTGGCAGTGATCATTGTTCCATTCTGCAGCCTCCTTACCTACCAGCTGGGGTGGCTGCTATGATCAAACTGCTATGATCAAACTGCTGTGTGTAAGTTAGGACAGAGTTGGTGAACTCAGATGCCCCTAGTGTTAGGAGAAAAAAAAAAAAGCTTTAGCATCTACAAATCAAGGGTCAGCCCGGGCTCACCACAAGGACTCAGGGAGCAGTATCTGGAGTATGTGTCTGCGCAGGTACTGCAGGTGCACTATTGGAGAAGAGACAAGACACAGGGGCTCCCACAGCTCCACCATCTGTGCCCTTGGAACTACACTTCATTTCTCTCCTCGCTCAATGTAGGTTACTGGCCCTAGCAGACTCGAAACTCCTTACCAAAGCTGGCATCTCTGAAATGCCACAAATGCTTAGTTGGCCTCCCAAGTGATTTACCATAACATATGGAAGGCTCTGGGCCAATCCTCTAATAATTTGGCAAATTACAGGTATATAGAATCATAGACTGCTTTTTTTCTTTTAAAAATGCAGTTTACTCAGGCTCTTGTTTCACTGTCTTTATCTATTTATGTTTTCTCACAATTCTCCTTGACCCTGATAACTGAGAGTCATCTTCACTGGCAGCTGAAAATCATCCCACCATCTCCCTAGCACCTCTGTCTGATGAGCCTGCTCTGTTGTCCACTCTAGGAACACCCAGGGAATGGCTATTTTTCTTTCCCAAGTTCATGTCCTTGGAGATCCCCTCCAGTCTGAAAGCTCTCCGACACATTTTCCATCACTTCATGCTGCGTCTTTGCAAGTTTTCGGAAATCCTCCTTGGTCAGAGAAGATAGAATCATTTTCTTTGTCTTCTCATATCTTAGACTAGCAGCTCTTTTCTCCACATGACGCTGGGCTCTTATTTCCATTCTTTAAATGTCCACTTCTGATTGAGTTAGCAACTAGTGATTCGTTGCTGTGTGGCAAATGGTGTGCTAGGCACTTTCCTTTATCAGCAATGTACAGAAAAGCCCTGCCTTGCTGTTCCATTTTCACAGCAACAGACTGTCACTCGATAAAGTAGACTTGTAGCAAGTAACTGAGCAGCTCCTTTAACATGAAATAAGCTTCTCTTTTCTCTGTATCACATATGGTTCCCCACTTAGTTAGGTGGGAAGTGCTCTCAAATCCATATAAATCTGGAAATTTCTCCACTTCCCCACATAACTAGTTTGGAGACATAATTAACCCAAAGTGGTTGACGAAACACTACTGTGTGTGTGTGTCAGTGTGTGTGTGTGTGTGTGTGTGTGTTATTTAATGTTGGCCAATACTGTGGACAGATACAACCCTCCCATTTAGTGAACAATGACATAATTGATTAAAGACCAATTGTAGACTCCCTTGCTAATGACATATAAGGAGATCAATCTGTATTCTTCAATTCATAAGTCTGCATCCTGATTTTCTTCAAGGTTGCTTATATTTTTCTTCCCTAGATTTGGATCTGGACATCCTGGCTACTTTCATGGTCAATTTTCTATGGTTTCTGTAAAGAAAGCAGTCAGTTAGCATAAGGTACACGAAGGCCAATATAACATGAAGGTTTGCTATTTGGGTTGCAGGAACAGAGCTCTGAGAAATTTGCTCTAACATCAAAACTAAGTGTGCTACGGGCTAGGAAGGTGGTTCAGTGGTAGAGCGCTTGCCTTGCATGCTCGAGGCCCTGGTTTGATTCCTCAGCACCACATAAGCAAAAAAAGAAAAAAACCAGAAGTGGCACTGTGGCTCAAGTGGTAGAGCGCTAGCCTTGAGCTGAAGAGCTGAGGGGCAGCGCCCAGGCCTAGAGATCAGGCCCCACAACCAGACCCCCCCAAAAAAAAACTAAAAAAAACTAAGTATGCTATCATCCGGGTCCACTTCTGGGAACTCTAGGACTAGAGAGGGGAAGGAAGCCCAAATTACAAACCCATGGAAGAATGAGGACATTAATAGTCACAATGGGATCATCTCATAACAGGAAAATCTGAGATAACGTGATAAATAAGTGAATTGGGAAAGGGAAAACAGATTCAAACATCACAAAATTTTGTTTCAATGGGAATACCTCTTGAGCCTGGAACGCTCCTACAGATGGAGTTAAAGAAACATGGTTACATACTTGCCAATGATGCCACCTGTGTGGAACCTAATAATGAATGTGCAGAACTGTTTTGTGATTTTTTTTTTTTTGGTCCGGTCGTGGGGCCTGAACTCTGGGCCTGGGCACTGTCCCTCAGCTCTTCAGCTCAAGGCTAGCGCTCTACCACTTGAGCCACAGAGCCACTTCCAGCTTTTTTCTTTTTGCTTATGTGGTGCTGAGGAATCGAACCCAGGGCCTTGAGCATGCAAGGCAAGCGCTCTACCACTGAGCCACCTTCCCAGCCCTGTTTTGTGATATTTTTATGCCTATCTGATCTTTATGGTTAGAGCCTAAACCTCTTGAGGGGTGGATAATATATATCTCAGTGCCAACTACAATTGAGAGAAGAAAGGGGAACTGTTAGATTTATAGAAATTAAAAAGTGATAGATATATAACATGGGACAGATAACATGTGTCTCATCATGTCATTTGTTGTTCCCATAGTGCCTTGGGGTTCTTGTTCAAATGCTTCTTCCCACAATGTCCTGGATGCCTGACCAATGAAAACAGTCAGGGTAGCACATCCACATGCAATCAAGCCATCAGAGCACAAAGCCCGGAGAGGAGATATAGAAGGAGCTCCATACTAGAAACACCATCTTCCAGTAGGGCTCCATTAGACTCTTCTTTGAGGATATCTCCCCAAATGTAGAGTCTCACTACTTTCTTTTTGTGGATTTTCTTTCAAAGTCAGTATTGTAATGAAGCTACTTTTTCCATTTAAAAGTAGTTAATAAGCTGGGTGCTGATGTTTCATGACTGTAATCCTAGCTACTCAGGAGGCTGAGATCTGAGGATCAGGTTCAAAGCCAGCCTGGGTAGGAAAGTCTGTGAGACTCTTATCTTTAATTAACCACCAAAAAAAGCCATTGATAGAGCTATGACTTGAGCAGTAGAGTGCTAGCCTTGAGTACTAAAGCTCAGGAGCATCCAAGCCCTGAGTTCAAGCCTTAGGACTGGAATACACTATGTGCATATGCATACACACACAAGAGGGGGGAAAAGGGAGAAATCTTATATGTAATGGTCATTATCAAACTATGTATCTGAAGAGACTAACTGATGAAGCTAAGATTTTGAAAAAGCCATCATCATCCAAATATTTTAGGCTATCATATTTTAATAAAGTCAGTGACAATAATCGGTGCCTTACTATGAGTACAGAGGTGAAAAGTCTCTAAATGATTTATTAGAAGAATTAAATAAAGGCAGCAGAGATCCTTTCCCAGAAGCTGTCATTTTTTTAAAAGTTTCTTTAAAGATGGCAAGATAACTAAAGTACCTGCACCCAGAAAAGAAATGATTGCACGAAGACACAAACTCTTCAAATGTTCTAATTAAAGGTGATTTTGAAACAATCAAAATCCGTGATGCATAAGTTTCTCTACCATTGACTGAAAATATGAATGGGACTAATCCTGAGGGCTGCTCTATTGGTCCTGAGGCATGGAAACCCAAGGAAGCTTTGGAGCGAAAATGGCATTATTTACTGATAAGGCAGACATATCTTCCTTGGACCATACTCTGTGGCCAGTGATGACGTTACCACACACTGTAATCTTTCAGATGTTGATGATGCTGATGCTGATGAAAGTGACTTTGATGAGGAAACATACTGTGGATCTTTGGGAACTAGGCTACCTACGAATACAGAAGAATTGGATGACTCATATCAGAAAGTCACTGAGCTCTTCACTGCGTACAATAATGAAGATGCTGAAGGTCATCCTGCTGCTCACATAGCTGAAGCTTCAGAACTAAATGATGAGTGCTCATGTTTATGATGACCTCAGCAGAGCTGTATGACTGTTCTCTTTACTCAAATACATTCATAGAGTTCCAATGGTCTACAGGAACTGGACTCTCTGGAAGTGGCCTGATTTAAGACCATATCGCTGTAAGGATAGGCATTTGGTATTGCACTGAATTTTAAGAGGAGTTTGCAAAATGACACAGGTACTAAGATATTGCTCATAGAAACTTGAAACACTGCCAATCAAATTTTGTATACTGAGCTAGTATTGATTTGAATTGAGTGACCATGTTTTTATTAAGGGTTTTTCTCAGGCATTCTATATTCTAGTGGATCTGTTAAAAATTTGCTGTTTAAATAGTACAAAGCACACATTTGTACTTTCTCTAACCTTTCTTGGTATGTATATGTGCATATTCAGTGGTCACTGGGATTTGAGAAGAATATGACTCAGAAGAGTAGCTACGTAGGTGTTTCCAGACTCTGGTTATATCTTTTCTTCCTGTCACAGCTCTCCCCAGCTTTTTGATATTTGCTTTAATTTATTAAATACATTTTCTCTATTGAGATTCCTTTTTCAGTTTCTACTTACTCATCTGTATCTTAAGTATTTCATAGATGTTCCATAAGAATTATAAATGGGACAGTGCAGAATAAATGAGAGTTTGGGTGCCAAAAAATATAGACTATATATTTGTACCTTTGAAATGATCTATAGATACAATTTCTCCAAAAGCTCACCCTTTAAGTTGAGTCAATTGCAAAGCATATCTTGAGATGAGCCAGCTTTTATTTCTAACTATGTAAGGGCCTAATATTAATGCTTGACATTATGGTTCTCATTTATAATATCTGTAAGTTTCCTTGAAAAATGTTTTTTTTACTTTCACAGGCTAGCCATTTACATTTTATTTTTTGTATGAAAATGCTCCTTTTCTATAAATCCAATAGAGCAGAAAAGTAGAAGATCAGGAAAAATTCCTAGGTATCCTTTTAAGGGTGATATGATAGTGCAAAGATTAAGAAGTGCACCAGCATGAGTAGGTAGGAGACAGAAGTCTGTAAGATTTGTGCCAACAATCAGATTTTCGTGATTTGGAGTATGCACTCTACTGTGTGTTAACTGTATGACCATCACCCTATTACTGATTCTTAGTTTTCTCTTGTGGAAAATAGAAAAGCATACCACCAGTGATAGACTCCATGGTAGCACTGCTCCCCAGAATAAAAGAAGTCATACTGGTCAAGCAGACCAATTGTGCAATATTGTACAGACTGGTTTGCATAAGCTGCTTGATGAAATTTCTCCCCTCCTCCAGCTCTCTCTGCCTTCTTTTCTAGAAGAAAGAACTAGCATTATACCCCTAAGCAAATGGAATGAACCTCCTAGGTCATTTCCCTATGATTAACCTTGAATAGTCTCAACTAGGGAACAGTCTGAGTAACTAAAGAAAGCAACTCTTTGATTTTTTTTTTTAAGATCTAAACACAGGGCAGTGCCCAAGCCATTCCGAGGAGCTGTTAAACATGATTCAGGCAACTGACTGCAAAGGACAAATTTCCTTCTTTCTGTAATTAATACATCTGTCAGTGGTCTTGACCTTGCGGAATTGGAGAATCAGGAGCTGAGAACAAGCAACAGGTGTCTGAAGAGCTGCAGAACATCATACCTCAAGCCGCTTAGAAGCTATGTGAAGAAGCTGAGAATGTCTGAGACAGAGAGAGGTCCATTGTAAACTGGAAACAGAATCCACCTGAGGAAGGTTGGAGACATGAAAAGGAACACATATGGTTCCTGGAAGAAGGAGACTTGGCTTTGTGGGTTGGCCAAAACAAAGACAAGGGTAGAAAGCTCCTGCCAAGCTTTGGTTCCAGGGCCCAGCTCAGAGACAGGGCAGGAAGAGTGGATTTTCAGGAAAGTCTTCTCCAAGGCTGCAGTCCCAAGGCTACCTGGCTTCTGGCTCTTGTTTATAATATAGAAGGAGATATTTGCTTCTAAGCTGGTTATGCAGACTTGTGCAAGGAAGAGTGGTAGAAAGTCCTCAGGAAAGAGCTGTCGTGATGATACTGGTTTTAAAAGCAAATCCACTGAAGCCCATTCATGCCTGGAGGCAGGCTTTAAGGATAAGCACTAGCTCATCCTTCTTTTGGTCTTTTGTTCCCTCTTTCTTGTATCTCACCTACCTCCCCTTCTAATAAACTCTCATATAACTGATGGATTACTTGACAGATACTGTCCAAAGAGAAAACAAGGGCTGCACAAAGATATTACAATTCTAATTGAGGAGCACAACAATTAACCACCAATTGCAGTTAAAATATCTCTGTTCACTAATCTATACCTAAATTTCCCCTGCTAGACTGTAATAGCATAGATCTAATTGGCATTCCTTGGTGGTCAGAGAAATGATGTGGTGTTTTGCAAGGAGGTGTCAGGGAACAGAGAAGACCTCTGAACGTGTGTGTGTGTGTGTGTGTGTGTGTGTGTGTGTGTGTGTGTGTGTGTGTGTGTTTGTGCCAATACTGAGGCTTGAACTCAGAGCCTAGGTGCTGTCCCTTGGCTTTTTCACTCAAGGCTGACACTCTACCACTTGAGCCACCACTCTTTTCCTGGCTTTTTCTTGTTTAATTGGAGGTAAGTGTCTCATGGAATTTCCTGCCCAGGCTGGCTTCCAACTGCCAGCTTCAGAACTCAGCCTCCTGAGGAGCTAGGATTATAGTCATGAGTCAACAGTGCCTGGCTTCTGAACACTGTAAACCACTTGTAATCTTATAGGTATTATCAATCAACAGAGCTATACTCAGAATTTAAGTCTCCTCCCCTGGAGGTATATTAGAGTTGGAGATGAAATTAGATAATGAAATCTCTAGAAAGACAAAGGTGAACTATGGGAGGGCCAAAAGATTTCAGCTCCAGAGGTCTGCAATAATTCCTGTTGGCTGCTGGGCACAGTATAAGATGAGCACAGCATCGTGCAGAGTCTCACAGTGTAAGGAAGACTGACAGATGCTCTCTGTTCATTCCTTAAGCTTCTTGAGTTGTATTGTGATGGTTCACCCATTAAAAAGGTGGATGTTCAGTTTCAGAAGCACGGAATCTTTTTTTTTTAATTATTAATTTAGGATTTTCCTAGATATACTGTAATAGACCAGATACTACTGAGATTTGTTTTGGGTGGAATGAAAAGAGATTTAGACTTTAATTCAGAAGACAAGGCTAGGAGTCCCATCTATGACCACTGTTAGCCAGAGTCGCAGATCTGTGAACTGAGAATAATAAAGTCGATTTAGTGGCATTTCGGTTGTAAAATGTGTTACATGTAACAGGTCTTGGTCAACTTTCACATGTGATACAGATGTTAGATTATCCTGTAATTATTACTGTTTCTATTCAAATTGTCTATTCACTTTTTTAATTTAAAATTTTTAATTGTTATTATAAAGGTGATATACAAAGAGTTACATAAGTCAGGTAAAGAGTACCTTTGTTCTTGGACAATGTTACCCCTTCCATGCATCAGTTTTTTTTTTTTTGTCAGTTGTGAGGTCTGAACTCTGGGTCTGGGCACTGTCCCTCAGCTCTTCAACTCAAGGCTAGGGCTCTACCACTTGAGCCACAGTGCCACTTCTGGCTTTTTCTGCTTATGTTGTGCTGAGCAATTGAACCAGGGCCTCATGCATGCAAAGCAAGCACTCTACCATTGAGCCACCTTTCCAGCCCACATCAGTTTACTTTTAAACAACTTTGAATAACCTAGCAGTTCGTCATGGGCATTTTGCTGATCAACTATTAATTGTACAAAACTATAAAACTAATGTATTGGTTGGATTGGGACTGTAAAAAAAAAAAGTGCCTTTTGATATAACAATCCTCCAAAACATTTTGAATCTTCTTTAGAGATGTCTTCAAGGTTCATTTTCTTTCCCAAGGTATAAGACTTAGTTAATTATTTCGGCAAATAAGTTTAAATATTTCTGGCCAGTGGTAGTGAATACCATGGAAGATTTCTGGATAATAGTACCCGATTGTGACTGTTTCCTTCTTTCTCAGTGACAAGGCAGCTTGTAGAAATCTTGGATCTAGATGACAATTTGAAAAGTGATTGGCTGTTATTGAGGTTCACTTCTTTGGAGAGCATCTGAAGATATTATTATGTTATCTACAGAATATCCATCATAACACCAAGATCATAGAACTCCATAATCAGTATAAATAGCTCTTGCTTTGGCTGGTTCTTAAGGATCTCACCTGGAGCTGATGAGGGAGAAAAGCCAGGTGTATGTTTCTGGCCAAACATAGCCTAGGCATAGCTCATCTTTTCTGTGTGTCAAGTTCTTCCTCTGGGACATGAGAAACTCCTTTCTAAAGTCCTATGGCACCAGCTTGCACTATGGGATGCTCAAGACACTTGCATTACCAAGGGGAGAGAGAGGCTGTTGAAATTACCTAGCTTTGGTTTAGAAGCTGTCATAAGAGCCCCTCTGTGATTGGGAAGAGATGTGGTTCAAAGACTGGAATATATAAAGAATAATTCCTTTACAGCCTCACCTTCTAGGAACTACCTTATAGAAGGCTCTCTTTGACTCCAAAGATCTGACTAAGTAAAATTAAATAGAATTAACTCTACGATCTTGTAAATTAGTCTGTTCTGATGACAACAGACGACGATCAAGAGATTGCTAGAAGCTGTATAGATGTTCTCATTATTGTAAGCCCAGGTCTGTGGTTTTCATGGAGTTGCCAGGCAAAGTCATCATGCTCATTGTAGTTCTGCACATCAGTCCAGGCCTATAGTCTTTGGAATGCCAAACACAATAGCTGAAATGGGTTGAGATCTTCAATACTCACTCACAGCCTACTTGCAGAGACCTGCTGTGTTCTGAATTGCAAAATGTGGGAAGCAGAGAAGGAGGGTGGGGAAAATATTAGCAATAGTCAAGATAGGGAGATCTGTTCCTATTCGTGGCACTAGTCCAGACAGTCAAGCCTGGAAGTTGTGGGAATCTAGAGAGCCATCTTGATAGATTTGACTTCTTAGGCAAATGTAAGGCTGGCCACAGTCCAGGCACTTGGTTTTTGGTTCTTCTTGGTAAAGCCAAACCACATGCACTTGGTTCTGAGAACATTAACCATTAATCTGAGAACTAATTCCAGGAAAGGCCAGCTGACAGATCTATAGAGGCTAGTGAGTTTGACCATGCTACTGTAACTCATTATTCTGCTGTCTGCTCTCTGACTAAGGCTGGTGGGTTCTGTCTCTTACTGTAGCACAAGGACATACATGTTCTTGGGCTTTGAGCTCACTCATCCCATGACTCAATTCACACACATTTCTTTAAAATATGCTTGTGATAAGCTTGGCTAAAGTTTCCAAAGCCCATCTCCTATGCCTTTTGCCAGTAAAGATGAGTCTTCTCTATCACCTCTCCCTAGAGGACTTATGTAACAGGTCAATTTGGAAATGGATCTTAGGGATCACCCTCTAATCTGCCTTCCTTACTTTTCAGGAGGAGAAAGGGGAAGTCCAAGAGTTCAAGTGTCGTGCTAAGGCCATAGCTGGTCAGTGACTGAACTGACAGAAGAGTCTTGTTTCTGGTGTCTTCTGTGTGGACATCTTCAGGGCATGCGGTCTCTGGATACAGTGTGAGCGATGCTCTGAAGCTGTGTTATGATTCTTAGTCTACTATGATTTCAAGGTCATGCCTCTTAGATCATGGCCTTTTTATCCCCTTGTACTTTGCAAGGTTGTTGTGGCTATGATTTGAATGAATGTTATGTGTCCCTCCAAACATTCAATGTTGGATCTAAAATCCCCAAGTGCTATATAAAAAGAGATTGCTGTTGGGAGGTGATTAGTTTATGGGGGTGGGGGAGGCTCTAGTTATGTACACAGATAGATTAGTTTTTTTTTTTTTAATAAGGAGCTTTGGATGAAACAAGTTTGTCCCTTGTCACTTTTTCTTCTGCTGTGTGAGAACTCAGTAAAGAAGGTGGCATCTTGGAAGCAGAGAGTGAGCCTTCCCTAGATATTGCATCATCTGGCACTGGGATCTTGGACTTCCTGGCCCCCAGACTTTGGTAAATAAGATTTTATCATGGTGGGGGTGGGGGTGGGGGAAGGGGAGAGGAAGAAGCTGGGAGGTGGAGAGGGAAGGGATAGTAGGGGAAAATCAAAGGCAGGGGTAACAATGCTCAATAGGACATATACTCATTACCTTACTCATGTAATTGTAACCCCTCTGTACAGTATCTTTACAATAAAAATATATATGAAAAATTTTTTTATCATGTATTTATTTATGATACTGGTCAAGTTTCTTCTGCTTTGATAAAGTACCATAGATAAATAATTATTAGAGGGCATATTTTGCCTCACAGTTTCAAATGGTTCTGTCCATGATTGCTTAATTACAGAGCTCTGGGCCTGTGGCAACACAGTGCTCTATGGTGGGAGCCAGTGACCAATGGGGCCACTTGCCACATGCCTGCCAGGAAGTAAAAGAAAAGAAAGGATGGGCTGGGGTCCTAATGCCTCCTTCAAAGCCTCCCTGCCCAGTGACTGAACTCCTGGACTAAGTTGTTGTTGTTCTTTTTTTTTCAATGGTGGTACTCTGGTTTTGAACACAGATCCTAACACAAGTGATCTGCCACTTGAGCCATACCTCCTTTTATGTTTTTAGTTTTTAAACTTTCAAACTTTTAAACTTTCAAACTCCTACTTTTGCTCAAGCCAGCCTCAGGCCGTTCATTTTCTGCCTTTCATTTTCTAAGGAGCTGGGACTATAGGTGTGGGCTACCATACCCTGTTAGTCTTTGGCTTTAAGTTCCACCACCTTTGTATAGTCTGAGGAACAATCTTTTTAGCAGTGGACTTTTGCTCTAAACTCTAGCTTTCTGTTTCCTTAAAATAAGAGGCTGATTGATATTCATAAGATGATGAATGGAAAGTATCAGTCATCATTTTGGAGATTATGCTGGTATAGGACATGATGATATAAATGTCTACTATATAACATTATCATTCTTTTTTCTCTCTCTCTTTTGGCCTGAAGCTCCTTAATCCCTAGGCTGGCCTTAATTAATTTCAGATATATGATTAATGTGTTAATGATGTTCTCATTCAGCCCTGGGCATTTAATTGTCCTACAGTGTCTGGGCTACCAATTGAGCTCTCTACTCTTTAGCTCAGCAGGGGACCATCTACCTTCACCACATTTTGAAAATACCCATTCCAACAAAAAGATAAAGGGAAGGACTGTTCATAATTTTTTTTGCAAATCAGTTCCAGAGAACTTTTAAGAGGAAGCTCCGCTAACTCATAGGGAATGGCTGAAGTTACAAAAATTCAGTGAGCATGTGACTGCTGTTTAAAATGAAAAGAACAGGTTTAGTCTAAAATCCAAGGAAAGATTAACAATGGACTTTGGTAGGGTCAGAAAAGAGCTTAATGTGACCTTCATGACTAAGGACAAAGTATAATTTTCTCTTTTTTTTTTTTCCTCTGATACTGAGACTTGGCCTGGAGGACTCACACTCTCACTTGGCTTTTCCTGCTCAAAGATGGTGCTCTAATACTTGAGCTATCCCTTTACTTCTGGCTTCTGGCTGGCTAATTGGAGATAAGTCTCATGGACTTTTCTCCTTGGAGTGACTTCAAACCACAATCCTCAGATCTCAGCCCCCTGAGTAGCTAGGATTAAAAGTGTGAACCAGCAGGGGCCTGCTAACTTGTGACATCTGATAAACAAATGATAAGTCAACTCATGCAACTAGCCTTATCCAGCCTAATTCAACCTTCTTCCTTCTGATTTGCTCTTTGTCCACGCCATGGGTAAGTGGAGAGGCTAGTTGTCTATTACTAGGACATCTACAAGAGAAAGAAATAAGGAAATGCATAAAAACTATCGTTTCAAGAAACTCTTTCAGTGGGCAGCCCCAAGTGTCTGATGTCATCTTTGTTATTTTGCTCTGAGGCATTTCTGGCTTGACGGATAATCTTTTCGATGTGGAGAAATACTTAGACTGCAGAGAATAGTATCTTAGGCATTAGAAAAGCTTGAAGAATTCATTTTTTATACCTGCTGCAATGTGTTAATAACCAAAGGTTATACAACACACAAAATACTTGGATCTCTTGATACGGAAAGTTAGTGAAAATGCTTCATGCTATTTTCCATTGTAGTTCCAAGATCACACATCTGTTTGGAACTGAATCATCGCATGTGTGCTGGGGAACCTGTATGAAATTAACTTTTATAGCTGACTTTACAAGCACGATCTTTTATTGTCTACAACTTGGCTGGGATTCAGGAAGTTCCCAAAATGATTTATTGTCATATGTGCCTGTTCTGTGGCGGCTGATGAAACTGATATATTCTTGAACATATGCAGCCATTGTGGGTAGAGACAGAGATCATCTAAGCCTTTTATCCCACCAGATCGAAGAATTCACATTGTGGAAGGAAAAAAAAAAACCAGAGTTGAGTGTTTTGTTTTAAGTGAAATAATTACTTGCAGGAACAAAACATTTGTAACCAATCCTGTAATTCTTTTCTGTTTGGCAACATAGAAAAAAAGTAGTAAAATCTAGAATCTATTCTTGAAATATTGAAGGTAAAATTTCCTCACTTACTTTGTTTGCATTCTTATAGTATCTGAGAGGGTTTGTTCAATTTATTTGGTTATGATAATAAGAAAAAAGATCATGAATTTAAATTCCTTTCACGTTCCATAATACAACCTCCTCTCTCCAAACTGTCAGATTAACAGAAGGACATACACATATCTTATCCAACTATCATCTTTCATCATCTCAATAAGAAATAGCCAAAAGAATAGAATTTCTCTTTAATAGGAGAGAACCTCAGAACCTTTTTATTCTGATGAATCAGGAGAGTTTCCATATATTGACAATAATGCAGTCAGCATCATTGAAGATGATTCAAGTAGAATATAGGAAAGGAAACTACTAAATATAATTCTAGACTCTGCATTTAAAGCACCTAAACTTTTTAATACATGAGTGAAATCTAGACCTTCAGGATTCTATGTGATTTCTCCAGTCAGATAACAAATCCATGCATCCACATTTCATTTAGAAAAGAACTAAGAGCTGGGAGGTTCAGGTGGAGTTTGGAAATGAAGCCACAGACTTCAGACTTCATAAAGCTGTGTTATTGCCCAGGAAGACTTAAGTTTAATTTTCTAGTGACAAAACATTCCTAGATATTGTATAAACATTGAATAATGGATCCTTTGGAAGGCAAATTTGAGTATACTACTGCAGATGGAATTAGATTTACATGGGATTTTTGTTTGTTTTGTTTTTAGAGATAATCTTCCTTCCTCTGCCTCTTGAGTGCATGTATCACCATACTTCGATTCTCTCCTCCTTTGAGATATGCACCCACTTTTATTGGGGTGCATACATTATTCTGTGCAAACAGAATGTCTGCCTAGTCCACACAAGTCTCCTTTATTCCACAACACTTTTTGCCTAAAATAGAAATCATTTTCATAAACTATTTAGGTATCAACAGGTATCATTAAATGTCTACAAATAGAAAGGTCAAAAGTGAATTTAAAGGCTGGGAAGGTAGATCAGTTGTAGAGCACTTGCCTTGCATGCATGAGGCCCTGGGTTCGATTCCTCAGCACCACATAAGCAAAAAGAAAAAAAAGCCGCAAGTGGTGCTATGGCTCAAGTGGTAGAGTGCTAGCCTTGAGCTGAAGAGCTGAGGGACAACGCCCAGGGCCAGAGTTCAGGCCCCATGACCGGACTCCCCCACCAAAAAAAAGTGAATTTAATAGGCTTAACATTGACTACAAAACTATTTCCTAAAAGCCAGTCTGGGTAGTAAAGTTGGAGAGGCTCTTATCTCCAATAAATCACCAGAAAACCAGAAGTGGCTCTATGGTTCAAGTGGTAGAGCACTAGCCTTGAGCTGAAGAGCTGAGGGACAGCACCCAGGCCCAGAGTTCGAGCCACAAAACCAACAAACAAAAAACCAATTTCCTAGTATCCTCTAAATTATGATCATGGAACACGATTACATCATGGATGTGTCCTATTCAGGATTTTTTTTCCATCACTGTAACTTACTAGGCTGATGATTCCATGGACACATAGTAATAAACTTATTTTCCAGGCATGGAAGCTAGCATCAATAATGAAATGACCTCTTCCAATGGGGACAAGCCCCTAAACTCCAGGTAACCCTGTCCTGACAGTATGATTCTGTATCGAGATGGTCTGGGTAAAAGGGCATTTCTCTATTCATTCTAAACTTAAGGCTTGAAGCAAGCAATTCAAGGGCACATCTTACAGCCAGGCATATAGTCTTATGTAAAGAAGAATAGCACATTTTCAAAGGGCTTTTGAACTGGTTGAATGTGAGCAATGTTAATTTGGTGTAAAACTTCAAGTGGCATATTACTAATGCCAAAGAACAAAGCAATTGAGGATCTGGTAACTAATTACTAACAGCACTGTCACTATTCAATGTAAGTGTGAACAAGAATCATATGTTTCTTATAGTTCCTCCTTGTTGATGTACTTAGTCTCACTGGTGAAAGTGTGATAATGAGCAGCTAGTGGATCACTGAGAGTTGCCCTGGACTCTTCTCTGTTGCAATATTTTGTAGCCATGCCCAGAGGCCCTGGGGAGCAGTGGACATTCTTCTTTTTTAAACGGAACAATTTAATAGTTGTAGTGATTTGCAAAGCAGAACCACAGACTTGAATTAGGAGACCCTGCTGTAGCAATCTGAAATGAATGACATCTGACTTTGTGTTGCAAAAAGTGGCGGAGACTACCAAATGTAGCCTTCTAGCTGTCACCCGTAATGCGTCTGCCTGGAAAGATGGCACCTGATCTTCCTGTGGAAATAGTGTGGCTAGATATTGGTGAATTCTGGGGAACTATGTGCCTTCAGGATTCCAGAAGGAGGTGGGACAAGACCAGATCAGCAGCTGTGGATTCCTGTCTTATTTTGTTGGATTTATTTATCTATTTTTGTACACTAGATGTTTCGCTCAAGAATTTTGAGAAGACTTAACTAAACATTCATGAAAGGGCAAAATGATTCTACACAATTCTGGATGGTTGTGGAGTGGAAGAACTACAGAGCCCTTGCTCCAATGGTATATATATTTAAAAAAAACAAACAAACAGGGGCTGGGACGCTGCCTGGATATGGTTGTATACAAATATAATCCAAGTTGTATACAAATATAATTCAGGAGGCTGAAACATAAATTTTGAGGCCAGTCTGAGCTATATAGTGAGGCCTTGTCTCAAACAACAAATAACCAAAACAAAGCCCACAACAAACAAGATGATTTCCAGGAAAGCACCTATGATAATCCCAGAATTCTAAACTGTAGGAGGAGCTAAGACAGACCTCAGGGCAATTGCTCTCTCTGCCACTTAGTTGATGAGGCCCAAGAGCATTAAGATTCTATAGCTGGTTGGTAAGAGAACTACAACTACAACTAGAATTAGTCGCCAACACTTCCCCCCACCCCAGGCCCTGTCATTTCCTGAACAACTCTAGCTCCTCATCAGTAAGCCCATCCTCACTAAGAAACCATCTAAGTGCCATTTGATCTTTGGATAGATCACTGTGTAGGTAATTAATCTTGGGCAAGACATAGCTTATCATTCATTGCTAATGAGTAAAAATACTATCTCAGGTGAATCAGTCACACATACCTAAGCCTGCAGGAAGCTTCACCCATTTTCCTAAGGCCACTGGCTGGGATTCAGAAAATATGGCCTCTGACCTTGTTTCTGTCCAGTCACTTAATCTGTTAGGTCACTTCCCTTATTTATAAAGTTAAAAGAATGATAGATAATCTTGCATGACCCTTTCAGCTCCAAATTTTTTTCTTTTTTTGTAAAAAAAAACATTATTAAACAAAAAGGTTACAGTTACATAAGTCAGGCAAAAAGTACATTTCCTTTTGGACAATGTTACCCCTTCTCTCATTCTCTACCAGTTTTTCCCTCCCAGCCCCACCCACAAAGTTGTATAGTTCATTTTCAACATACTGTCCAGTAAATACCATTGCTGCATTTGTTCACCCTTTGTCCCTCCATTTCTGTACTTCCCCTTACACTCCCAAAGACATATATACATACAATATAAAAAGAAAAAAAAACACAAAAAAACATCATTTCCATTTCCTGAAGTGCATAGCTTGATAAGTATTATTTTGTATAATAAGATTCACATAGGAATTATATCTTTCTGTTTCTTTCCTAAGAGTATACTTTCTTTGGTCTCACTGTGTATAAATGTCTAGAGACCTGTATAATTTATCATGTCCCAGTGTATTTTAGATCTAGTTTCTGCATATGATAGAAAACATATACTATTTGTCTCTCTGAGCTTGGTTTACCTCACTTAACATGATTTGTTCTAAGGTCATCCATTTCCCTGCAAATGACATACTATTATTCTTTCTAATGGCAGTGTGAAATTCTATTCAGCTCCAAATTTCTAAGAATCTACTTAGATTCTTTTATTGGTATCTGTCCTGGGGCTTGAACTCAGGCCTCAAAATAGTGTTCCGCCACTTGAGTCACAGCTCCACTTCCAACTTTTTTGCTTATTCATTGGAGATGAGAGTCTTAGAGACTTTCCTGCCTAGGCTGTCTTTGAACCATGATCCTCAGATCTCAACCTCCTGCGTAGCTAGGATTATAGCTGGCTGGCTCTATTGAGATACATTTGAAGAGGAGTCAATAAGACTATTTCTGGGAAGGGTGGTGTGTTTTTATATGCAAATGTGCACTGTGAGTTTCAAAAGGAAGTGTAGATATGAACAGCTAGTGGAAGGGCAAGACCCAGATGGCTCAGCAACACCAGTAAGACAGTTGGAAAGATCTAAGAAGCCACTGAACACAATGGTATTTAGATGAAGGAATGTATACGTGTTGTACATTCCATATATAACAAACCCAGAAATGAATTGTGGGTTTTTTGTTTTGTTCTTTTCTAAGAAGTGGTTCAAAATTTGATTTTTTAAAAGAACTTATTCTTAGTATTTTATTATTTCTTCTTTTTTATTGTCAAGACGAGGTACAGAGAGGCTATAGGTACATAAGTAAGGTAATGAGTACATCTCTTTTTAAACACTGTTACCCCCTCCCTCATTCATTTTCTCCCACTTACCCTTCCTTAAACATGGGACAATCCTGAAAGGTTTCTCTTGGGTTCAGATTTACAGTTTTATTTTATTTTTCGGAGCTATCACTGACATTTTGAAATCAAAAAGGTTATTTTATCTTTTAGGTATATTGTATAATTTATCTACACAATTGCATTTTAATTAGTACTATTTAAACATGCAAAGATACAAAATTAGCTAACCACATAGGAAGACATACGGTGAAGGTGTTCGCCACTGTGAATAATCGAGCACTGCCTTGGGATAAGGCTTGCACCAGACTCAGGTTTAACAGTGTGAACCAGCTTAAAATACACCCATTTGTATGCATAATATTGCACATAAGGGTTAAGCTGCTTTAGCAATTGTTGATAATTACAGATCTTTGCACCACTCTGAGGATCTTTGAACATTCTTTGGGAATAAATCAGCCATTTTCACAATTAAAAATGAAAGAGTTTTATAGGGTGCATTTTTGCCCCAGTGGTTAGGTGATGAATCTGGGAACCCTAAAATCACATCCACATTCTTCTGCCTATGTATGTGGTGGGGGAGGGGGGTTAGAAAGAGCAGAGGGAAAGATACAAAGAAGAATGGACTTAATTTTGGAGAGGGGTTTATAAGTCTTTATAGCACAGCAAAATGCAGTAGCTCAGCATGTTATGTACTCAGGCTTGAACTTTTCAAAACCTTCAACTCAGCTACCAGGATAAAAAAAATCAAAGACAAAGGGAAGATAATTTTCCCTCTAAGGCTACTACCAGTGTGCTAAGGAGGCCCTTTGTGGGTTTAACAGATAGGGACTTTGCAGATTTCACTCACCTTTTTGATAGTGCCTCAAAGAGTCAGGTGAGCTGTATGTAGCTCAGGCTTCTGTTCAGACTTCCATGATTATTTATCCTCTATCAACTTCCACAGTTAAGTTGAGAGGCCAGTCATGGTGGCCCAGCTACTCAGAAGGTGGAGGTAGGATTGTGGTCTGAAGGCCAGCCTGGGTAAAAGAGTGAGACCCGATCTGAAAAACAAACTAAAAACAAAAAGACTGGGAGCATGGCTTAAGTGGTAGAGGCCCTGAGTTCAATCCTCAGTACTACCCCCCTTAAAAAAAACAAACACCCAAAGCTGATAACTAACTTACATCGTAGTTTACGAATATTTTTAAAATAAAATATAGTCATGTCTTTTATACCTGTCAGGCACATGTGTCTCATAAGATGGCAATGAAGCGGAGAAAGTCTTCTCATCTAGTGGTATCATAGTTGTGGTGACATTAAGGCATAAGTCATTACTCATGTGTTTGTGGAGTTACTGGTGTTAATGAGCCTATTGCATCATTAATCATATAAACAGTAGCATACACAATTAAGTAACAGTAAGATCCATTGTGGTAACAAACAACTATGTGGCTTGATTACATAATTCCTATAGTATATTTTCTCTATGACTTTAGTGTGTACTCATTCCTACTTTTCATGCAAAATCTATTGTAAAACAATATACCATGTACTATGAGTATCTCATATTTACTGCATTGCTTGATTGCATCAAGAAGTCCTGTAGAGTGATTGGCCTAGGTAGGTCACCTCATGGCTGTGCTATCTCGTTGAACAGAACAGATAACAGACTGAACAACAGCAATAATAATAACAGTCATTATTTTTATTTATACCTGTTATTATTAGTAGTACATATTATACATATTATTATTTAGATGTATAATTATATAATAATTAATATTATTTTATTATTTTGTGGCATTCAGAATCATATATCCTTGAAAAGCAAGCCATTTCTATTTTGAAACAACACACCAGGATACAGTCTATTAAAAAAAAAAAAGAAAAAAAACAACTCCTGTAATGATTCAATTGTTTCTAAATAAGAAATAGCGGTTACTCTCGTGGAGATGGCCATAGAATTCTGGGCCTTAGATATGACAAATAGCCAGGGAGACTTGACCTCTGAACTATTAATGCCTAAATAATGCACTTTCAACTCAATAACGGACGTAGCCCATGGCAAGGGCCCCACCTGATGACTTACTTGTCTTCTATCATCAAATTCCTCATAAAAACGAGGGAGGGGCAGACAACCAACAAGGGAGGCAAGCCAGAATCTTTGTTCATTCTGGGCTCTTCTTCGCAAGCTGACAAATGAGAGTGAAAGCCCACACTTCCTGGCCTTTCTCTGCGAGCCCATTAAGCCTTCTCTCTGGTAAACAGGCCTGTTGTTGCTTTTATTTAGTTTTCCTCCCTCCCTCCCCCCCCCATTTGTTTAAAGCATTGAAAGTCCCACAACTGTCAGGAGCCATCATTCTCTCAGAATACAACCTGCACAATGGCAGAGGACAATAGGAAAGGGAGGCTGCCTGAGTCCCTTTGTGTCTGAAGGTTTCTGGGAGTTTGTCAGGTCAAAGCAGCTCACTGTCCTTGTAGTACAGGGACCAGGCAGGTGGAACAGGTTCTCTTGGGACAATTTGCAGGAATACATTTTGCCTTTTCAAAACACCATCAAACAATGAAAAGAAAGTTCTTCATGTCCCCTCCCCATTCTAATAGCTCCTGTAATTCTGGCTTAGGCCCAATCAGAGCCTGTGCAGAGTGCTTGGAGCTATGGCACTTAGTACACACTGAGTGTGTGATTCTGGGCTTTGCTGCTGCTTGACCCCACCTGGTGCTTCATACAGCTCAGGTTGGAGGGAGGGGAAGGAAGATGATTGTAAAGATCAGAGATGTCTCATCAGTACCTATGGACAACCTGGACCTTGGACCAAAAATCTTCATAGTTTTTTATTTCTATACGTACCTGAGAGTAGATTGGTTTACCAAGAATTTGTGTGATTTTGCATAGGTCACTTAAATCTTCCTCAGTAAAATTAGACTGGTTTAGTGGTTTTCAAAATAGAGCCAGTTTGTTGTGTTCTGTGTGTGTGTGTGTGTGTGTGTGTGTGTGTGTGTGTGCTGGTCCTGAGCACTGTTCCTGAGCCTTTGTGCTCAAGATTAGCACTCTCTTACTTGAGCCATGGCTCCATATCTGGCTTTTTGGTGTTTACTTGGAGATAAGCGGCTCATGGACTTTCCTGCTTTTGCTGGCTTTGAACTGTGATCCTCAGATCTTAGTCTTCTGAGTAGTGAGGATTGTAGGTATAAGCTAAAAGATGGAAGTTTTTAATCCTATTTTTTAACCCCTTGACAGAGACATTCTGGATTAGTGCTGGATGGGGTACAGCTGCCTATATTCTTGCAACCAGCCAGAGACCACTGAGATGGAGGCCCTTGTATATTTCATCTAGCACTGACATTTCTTCTCCTTTTCTTCTCTTTCTCTTCTTATTCTCTTCCTCCATCCTCCTTGTCCTCTTCCTTGGCCTCCTCCTTTGCCTCCTCTTTCTTTCTGTCTTTTTCTTCTCCTTCTCTCTCTTTTTTTAAACACTAGAACTCAATCCTTCATATTTTCTAAGCAGTAATCTACCACTTGAGACACACCTCCAACCCATCTTGATTTTAGTTATTTTCTAGATAGGGGCTTTTTGCCTGGGGCCATCCATGCCTTTCATGAAGCTGGAATTACAGATGCCTGGCTTTAGCACTGTGATAACTCAGCATTGATTCAAGCTGATTCAAATCTGAATCTTTACACACACACACACACACACACACACACACACACTACCACCACCATCACCACCACCACCACTACCATTTTCCAGAGAGAGCCATGTCAAGTGTATCATCCTTGAGTGTCTACAGTCACACACACAAGAATTATAATCCTGGAATGCAAGGAAAGCTAGAGACCTGTGAACTAGCTTGACAGACTAAAATCTCATCTGTTCAAAGTTCTATATTGCTCTTAGGTTAAATCAAAATGATTTCACAGGAGAGTGAGATATCCCCAACTACTGTTGGAGTGCTGCAGGCAATACTTACTTCAATGTGCACATTTGCCTGCTTTGAAAAGAAGAGCACACTTCCCCTCTCCCCCTTTATCCAGTGATTAATTCTTTAATAAAGATGGTTCCAGAACACCAGTAATGTTGTCTGGCCCCTTGTGTCAAAGTAACTGCTATGCTGTATCAGGCTGTACTATATCTTACATCCTTCTGCAGTTGGTGTCAGTATTATTATAGCCAAAGGCTCCATGACAAGTGATTTCTTCTGCTTCTTATGAACCACCCTCTCACTCTTGCTCGCTTCTGTGCCTTCTGCTGATCTGTTAAAGCTTTCAAAATTGGGCTAGGAGCCCCTCTTATTCATCCCAGGACCACCTGTTCTTATCTCAAAACTGGAAACAAAACAATAAACAAACAAGAAGACAAAATGAAAGAATTCTCTTTTTTGCTATCTTACTGCTGAGCGTGCTCTTATGTCTCTGTGTGATAGACTCACTGCTGCATACTATTCCAGTGTATGTGTATGTTTCCCTGATTCATCACCTGACCAGCAGTGATGAACTCCCAGACTACCTCTGACTCCCACTTCCAATCACATACATTGCTACCAGAAGAGACTGGTAACCTATGACAGGATCCTTAAAAATCAACAACATCTATGTGACTTGACTGCTGGGAAGGATTGCTGGGTCAAAATGTATGCATGCATTTTCATTGGCTGAGTATTATTCCATCTTCTGAATGACTGGCTCAATCTTATAGGCTTTATCACATAAATTTTAGATTGTAGTCCCTGGTCCATTCTGACATTGAAATACCCTTTTCCAAAACTTTGTTAACTTTAGTCATGGTGTCCTCTGCTTAAAAATAAGATCCTCTGTTTTTCCTTGTAGCATTTCATGCTAAGCTAAGCTTTGTCCTAGCTAGATTCACACATAGATGGAATCCTGTGAATCTAAATACTGAGTGTCAGCATTTAAGCTACAAAACCTGTAGCTTAAACATCAACCTGTTGGGAAACACAAGTACAAGTGTTGTATGCAAGCATTACAGGAAGTCATGCATATTGTGATAAGACTGATAAAGAACCAAAGCAATAGAAAAGAAAGTCAAGAGAACTTGTGTCTTTGGAGCTTGGTGCCTAGAGGAATCAGAGAAAAGAGTGAAACTGGTTTCCCATTGGGTAGGCCTCTGAATTCTTCCTTGCCAGACTTCACAAACAACCACAACAGGTGGTCCCTGCTGGCTCTGTATGTTTTAGCTTGGCCAGCAGATAGCCTTTTAGAGTTAGCAGATTTCATGATGCCCACAATACACTGACCCTTGATTCTGAATAAGGGGAGTTTGATGATTTTATTGCCAGAAATTCACTGTTGAAGGAGGCAGAAAGAATGTAAGAGGCACAGGAATGTTCTTCTTCAAGGAGAGGGTTCCCTTCTTAGGATTCTGAGTGAGATTTTTGTTTCTCCCTGGCTTTTTCTCTTGGTCTGGAACATCAGTGGAAGAAAGTCTCTTACTCCAGGAATGCAGCCATCAGCTGGATAGCTCAGTTCCAGAGACAGGATGTTCATTGGTTGGACTATCAGGCACTCAGGCAGCAGTGTCTCTCCACATCTCTTTTCAATCTCTGCTTGTGTTGCTTACATTTCCTTGTTCATTATGATATCCTTATCTTCCCTCAGTCTACCTCTTAAGTCCTATTTTAAAGTCCTAGTGCTGAGAACTTGAGATTCTCACTTGTTTGTGATGGGTCTGGTACCTAGTCTTGTCCCTTGTATACCAGTCCATGGCAAGTGGATATGGCCACTATAAGTTTCCTGAAAGCAAGGCAGGAGGGAAAGGAGGCTCCAGGAAATACTATTCATGCAATGTAGCAGGCATCTTTCTGGGGCAATATTTACATAAGAAAAGGATCTGTAGGCAATACAACCTGATCTCTTTTGTGAAATAACCAATTCTCAGGCTGTGTTATGGGTCAAGTGATAGTAATATCTATTTTTTTCACCCTAATAGAAAAGAAAGGAGGGAGGAAGGAAAGGAGGAAGGGAGAGAGCAAAAAAGGAAAGAGGACAGGAAAGAAAAAGTAGGAAGGAGGGAAGGAGAAAGAGAAAAAGGAAGGAGACATAATTTGGACCATTTTCTAATAAGAGCTTTTGCTTGGTTGTCATACCTGTAACACAGTGGGCTGGTGTGTATACACTTATGTGTGCAGGAATAGAAATGCACATCGGGGCCCTTGCAGTTCAAACATATACTCTCCTGGGGATCCAGCAATTTGAGCTTTCCAGTGCACACCTCATACAAACATCTTCCAAGGAAAGCAAATAGTTTCAGGTTTTAAGGAAAAACAGAGATTTGTTATGATAATAGCATTCAACAAGTGTAACATTCTGGACTCAAAGCAAATGTCTTGTGTCAGAAAAAAAGTGCTAACAAGGCTTGATTGGGATTTTAATGAGAGTTTTTTTTCCCCTCTCTACCATACTCTTCTTTCTCCCCCACCCCCTGGTTATTTTCTCTAGCAAGCCAGTCAAGAGCCTTGCGCTTGGGAACCCTGGGAGAATGTTAACAATTCAACTCTACCAATTAATTGCAGGCACTTTCTGTATCCTGCTCAGCAGGATCTCTTCTTGCAGGCTGCTGAAAATGTGTAACAATGCACCTCAACCATTGTGAAACGCATAATGATAGTTCATGGGGGGGAGGGGGAGCTAACAATCCTTGGGGCTACGTTATCTGCTCTTTGGGCACACATTATAGTGGCTAGATAATGTCTTCCATGACAGTCAAATAAGAAGCAGAAATGTCCCCCTTCAAAGAGAAAAAGCAAACCCTAAGACAGGAAGGAAAGTATATGAGCACTGACTTACAATTCACATGTGAACACTTCTTGTGCCTCTGGTATTTGGTCATGAATGAAAGCACTCCTTCAGGAAACCAGGTTTGAGTTGTAGGGTACCCCTCACACTCTAATTCTGCATGGAAGTTGCTTTAGAAAAATAGTTGGCTAGTCAGCCCACATTAATATGTATTGAGCTCAGTGGTACAGCACTTGCGCAGCATGTGTAAAGCACTAGGTTCAATCCCCAGTACTGCAAACAAACAAACAACACCTAATATGAATATCAAACTACGAAGGCAGCACCTCTGTGTTGAGAGAGATGAAGAGGATCTGCCAGGTATAGTTCCTCACAGGCTGGCACTGGAGACCAAAGGCAGAGGTGAAGGGTAAACAGATTGAAGGGAAAACACACCGAGGCTGAAGAGAATCAAGTACCAAATCAGAATCACTAATAGTGAGCACTGCTTCTAGCCATCACTCAGTATAAGGGAGGAAGGGATTTGGAAAGAATTGGTTTTTTTCAAGAGGCCCGTGTTTACCTAACCAGGTATGATGATTGGTCAATGACACAATGACTGAGGAGAGAAAGTGATAAATCCTATGGTGCAAACAGGGACAAGTAAAGGGTCCCAAAGGAGATAGCTTTTAAGATCTAGCTAAATTGCACTGCTGTGTGATGTGTGCCTTTAAATGAAAGGTTCTTAACCAGGAGTGGTTGGTGCTGCTGAAGGCTGAGAGGGAGCCACGGACTGAAGGAAGGGGTAAAGCAGAAAGTCTAACTGGAGGCTCAGGAACATGAAACAATTGTGAGTGAGTGGAGGGAATGACTTCCAGAAAGGAGGTGTTTCCAACATCGTTGTGAGTGTCCATTCTGCGGGCAATCCAGTTCCTTTGTAATGGAAGCTCATACTGATCACTTTAGTCCCTGAGTTTTGCATTCTCAGTCCCTCAGTTTTGTATTCTCATCAGCTCCCTCTTCCTACCTGTGCAAGTTTATCCATAAGACAGAGGATCTTTTTCTAGGTTGTTCTTGCAATATCAGGGAGAAAGAAAGGTTTGGATCACATGTTTTCAATAGTGTTCCTAGGGTCAGGGGAAGAGTTTGGGGGAGGATAAATACTCCTTTCTCCTTCACCCTTACCCGGCCTTCTAGTGGACTCTTTCATTCAAACAAAACAAACCAGGAAAATGGAATCAGAGCCTCTGTTCTCCATTGGGAATGGCAAGAGGAAAGCCACTTACAGCAACTGTGATGACTGTTACAATACAAATCAAACCTAAGCAAGAGTCAAACACTTCATCTCACAGTCATGCCAGAGCTCATTATTGTGAAAGGGACAAGATCAAAGACGCAGAGCTTGTGGGGATGTCCTTTCTTCCCAGGAGATTACGTTGTGATGGCTCCAAAGCAAATTAATGCTTGACTTGGCAAGATGCTCTTTGCAATTATTAAGGAAATCAGTTGGGAGATAGGACAAGCCATCCAGTTTTGTTCTTATCCATGGGAGAGTTTTCAGGGACTGTCATTCTGACCAGTTGAACTTAGCATTTTGCAGGAGGCAGATTGGAACATAAGGGTGAGAGGGGCTCTTCCTGAAAACGAGGATGGAATCTACAAAAGGAAGGAGTAGGTACTCCATGTTGAGAGAACTGAAAAAGAGAAATATGGAAAAATAAGGCAGGATAAAAGACGGTGAGAAATAAAAGAGACATAACTTCCTAGCTGCGTGCTACCCCTTTACAGGGCTTCAGATCAGGGTGATTTCCTTCCCTTGTTGATAGGAGGAATAATTAAGTTAGACAAAAAAGTACTGATGTCAATTTCTGCTCTGCTGTATTGTCTGCTCACAATGAACTCAGGAAATACAGTATAAAAGGAAGATACTATTCCAACGATAGGAAAAACAATACAACATCGAGGAATTGATTTAACTAAAATTATATCAGATCTCTGTGGAACAAAACTTCAAGGCTCCAAATGATACATAGCAAATGTTCTCAATAAATATCATGTTCTTGGAGGAGCAATTTAATATTACAAAGAACTTGATTCTTCTAGTTGGACTCTTTTCATTAACTCAATACTTTGTGTGTGTGTGAGAGAGAGAGACAGAGAGAGAGAGAGAGAGAGAGAGAGAGAGAGAGAGAGGGAGAGGGAGAGAGAGAGAGAGAGAGAATATGAGAGTCTCCTAGGGCTTGAACTCAGGGCTTGGGCACTGTCCCTGAGCTTCTTTTGCTCAAGGCTAGTATGCTACTATTTTAACCACAGTTCCACTTCTGGCTTTATGTAGTTTAGTGGAGAGAAGAGTCTCACAGACTTTCTTATCTCAGCTGGCTTTGAACCTTGATCCTCAGAACCCATCCTCTTGAGTAGTTAAGAATATAGGTGTAAACCATTGGTACCTGGCAACTCAATGCTTTATCATCATCATCATCATCACCATCATCATCATCATAATCATCATCATCATCATCATCATCATTTTGTTGTGTGTATGTGTGTGTGTGTGCTGATACTGGGACTTGAACTCAAGGCCTTAACCACCTCTACTTCTAATATTATTTAGTTATTATTTTGCTGGTTAACTGGAGATAAGAATCTTATGGATCAGTCTGCATGGGCTGGCTTCAAACCCATATTCTCAGGTCTTAACTTCCTGAGTAGTTAGGATTCTACAGTATGAGCCACTAGCAACCATATCAATACATTCTTCAAAAGGAAAAAAAATCATACAAAATCTTCATCAAAGTTGTCAAGTCCATATTGCAAAAAGGGAATAAAAATAAAAAATTGTACTTACCCATGTATTAAAATATACAACAGAGCCATAGCAGTACAGATCATACACACAGATATGATAAGTCACAGGCACTTCACTGATATGTAATTCAATGGAACAAATTAGGAAGCTCAAAGATTTTAAAAACCACATTTTAGCACCACTTGTTATCAGGAAATCAAAGAATTGCTTAGATGACTGAGAAAAATGGTTCATTGTACAGGAAAGATGAATACAAGGCTCTTCACCTCACAGCACATAGAAGAAGAGTAAACTCTAAAGAGATTCTAGCTGAATTAGAGGTCTGTTCTAGAGCAGAGGTGAGAGGTAAGGCTATAAAGTTGATAGACAAAAATGTCAGGATGAGATCTTTAGGAGGGCAAAGTCCAAGTAAAATTAGATTTCTTTATATCATAATGGAAAATATTTCACAGACAGGCATTATAGACAAAGAAGACAGAAGAATGGCACAGTGAAAGAAGATATTTGCAATATCTAAAAAGTCAAGATATTAATATATAGCATATGTAAGGAAGACATGCAAATCAACTTCCATTGAAAAGTGAACAGAAAGTAAGAATAGGGATTTTAGAAACAAAAAAAATAACCCAAAAGAGAGGCTCATATTCCTGAATAACTAGAGGAATAACTAGAGAAATGTGAAGGACAATGATATTTTGCTTTGTATTAATTTAGCCAAGGAACACATTTAAAGCAAAGGGGGCCGGCAATCTCAGTAGATGGATGATGAGGAACGGTTTGGGATTATCTAAATTTCCTCAAACACTGCAAACTGGAATCTAGACCGACACGCAGCAAGCCTACATTACTCATAGCTTCTTACCTGTGGTTTTGAACAAGCACAGTGAATAAATAAATATAAATAAATAAATGCCGAAAGTAATTTCAAAACCATTCCATGGCTCTGTTGATGTGAAGAAGCTCCCAGTCTGTCCCGCATTATTGTCGGCTGTGTTTAAATCATTACATGATCTGCAGAGTGCCTTCCTGCCCTTGATTTTGTGAAACCCAGGTCTCCTAGAAAGAAAATACATCTCCCAAAGCAAGGTAAGAGTGAATTCACTTAACTTCAGTGATACAGTGAAATTTTGATATTTATCAAAAGGTAGAAGCCGGGTGACTTTCAAGGAATAAATGAATAGAATGCCTGTGCTAGTTCTGAGCTCTATGCATCTTGAGCATGCGTGGATTTTCCTCGCTGGTGGTCTCCTAGGATCCATGTACTCACAGATATCAAGGATCTAGCAAATAGCTAGGTAAAATGAGGAAAATAGGTAAAATGGGGTTAGATAAGGTCATCTATGTAAATCCTTTACAGCGATTACAGCAATAACTAAATGTACAATAGCAATACAAATTTCCCCAAAAACATAACACTGAAAAAAGTGGCCAGGCACACAGGGTTTTAACCCCAGTATTCAGGAGGCCAAGAGAGGAGAATTTAAGAATTCAAGACCAGCCTAAGATGCATGTGGTGATACCCTGTGAACAGAAAAAAAAAACCAAACTTTTGCAAGTAAAAAACAAGCATACACTAAACAACAACAATGTTTGGTAAGAAAACATACAAAAAGATGGATGTTAAATATGCTAGAATTGCTATGGGGGAGGCCAATAGGGATAATGATTGGGGACAAAGGGACTAGATAAGAGTCCATGTACAGGTCAAGGGTGATAATTATGCCAAGAGCGGTATCCATCAGGACATTGAATCTAAGACTGAAAAAGGGATTTGGACTTGGTTGCCAGTAAGGACTCCCCTAAATATCTATCAGAGTTGAGCAAGGACCAAAAGTCAGGAAGCCGCTAGGGGCAAATGAACAACACCCCTATTCATCTTAAGAGACAAAGAAACATAGCTGTGGGATGAGTGGAGGGCCCCACACTCCACATGGGTTAGTGAGTGGAGTCACTACAGGTCAGGGAAGTGGCAGAGAAAAACTTCCCAGCACAAGAACTCAGCCTTACTACCCAGTTACCTGAGTGCTCACCTTAGTTCTTTAGAAATACTCTTTGATGGAGAAGCAGGACACCCCACCTATTTTGTACTACAAGGTTAAAAATTGTAGAAGATTAAAAATCATAATAGAGGGGAGAAGGCAGGATGTTCTAGTCCTGCAGGGGTCAAAGGGAGACCATGGATAAAGGCATCCAGGGAGTCGGAAGAAGAGGAGAGGCAAGTAGTGTGGAGACCAACAGTAGGGGCACAGGTCTTGGAGAAGAAGGAAATGAGAGGGTGCAGAGTGGAGGCATGTGAAGGATTGGCCATAATTCAGTACTTCCAGAGGAGATAGGGCATGGTCCATGGCCTTGAATTCTCCACTCTGTTTCCACCTTTCTGTCACAGGTCGTACTAGACATACCTAGTAGTTTTTGACCTAAGCAATGTCGCTGTCAAATGTCCTGTCTGGACACTTAGGGTGTATGTGGACAGCAGGACTTGGCTTGTATCCTAGAGATCCTGTCTAGAAGAAGGCAGCAGATGTTTGTGTGCATCTGGAAATGCCTCTCTTTCATTTGTTCCTAAGCTCTTTCAGGAAACTTCTCTACTCCTCTTCCTTTCTCAGTCCTCTCCTTTTTTCTTATACATTCATGTTCTAGAGGTGTGTGCATGCATGTGTGTGTGTGTGTTTGTGTGTGTGTGTTGGGGAGGAGAGAGTGAGTAGAATGACAACCATGGCTTAGGTACATTGAGATCCTTCATGCTTTCCTAATGTTGAATTACAATGTCATTCTTCATGATGCTTTTGACCTTGAGGAAGGTTTGGGAAAGTCAGGCTGATCGAAAGTGTGGTTTACAGCTAATACCTTCAGGTCAAGTGACAATAGCATATATCTAGTGACACGTAGAGGAGAATGCAGTATGGAAATTGCACTTCAGTCTCAGTCCTGCCCTTTTGTCTGCCCTGCTGACCTCTCTCACATGAACTTCAGTGAACTATAAGTACATTGTCAAGTGCAGAAGTTTTCTGTGTCTGGGTATACATTGACTTTGTGCATGTGTGTGTGTGTGTATTTGTGTGTATGTGTATATGTGTGTATTCCTGCTTCAAAAACATTTCATTTCGAGATCCAAGAAGCTTCTTTCTGCTAGGTTTTTACAATATCTCATGGATGGAGACAAGTTCCACCAGTGCTTCTTAGCTTTTGCTGATGGGAGTCAGGGTGACCCTTTCACCCTCTCTCCAAAAGGGTATGTATACACCACATGCGACGCACATGTTGGACAGAGATTGTTGGAGGAGGCTGAATGCACAGGAAAAGAGACAGACCAGGCTGTCTGCAGTGCTCCTATTTTAGTAGTTGGTCTTTCAAAGACAGGGTACTACTCCCTGTCCACTGTGTACCTACACGTGTGCACACGCAAGCTATTTCTGAATGTTTTCTCCAGCCCCAGAAGTCAGAAGTTTAATCTCATGATCTTAAGAAGGAAGGAAGAGAGAAGATCTGTTGGGATGCCTAAGGAAGAAGTATTTTTAGCAGTGGGAGGAAGGTGACCTCGGGACAAGCCAGCTTACTGTGAGGAGAAAGGGCAGTGGTAGATGGGGTTTGTAATGCATCTTCATCCGCTCAGGCTGTCACGGCAAAATACTACAGCTTGGGTGCTTTAAACAATATGAATGTACTTTTCACAGTTCAGGAGGCTGAATACAGATAAAAGTGCCAGAATGAGGCATGATTGGGTTCTGGTAAGGGACTCTTCCTGGCTTGCCTTCTCAAGGGATTGCCTTCTCACGGAGGGGGAGGGGGGCTTTCACCTGGTCTATATTGGCTATGTGGCCTTCCCTCCCCTCTCCTCCCCTTCTCTCCCTTCCCCTCCCTTCTCCTCCCCTTCCCTTCCCTCCCTTCTTCTGCCCTCCCCCTCTCCCTCTCTCCTTCCTTCCTTTCTTTCTCTCCTTCCTTCCTTTCTTTCTCTCTTTCCTTCCTTTCTTTCTCTCTTTCCTTCCTTTTTTCTTTCCTTTTTTCCATTCTTTCTTTCCTTTCATCTTTTGTGGTAATGTTACTAATTTGGGGCCTTGAATTTGGTGCTTGTAAGGCTAGTGCTCTACTACTTGAATCATACCTCCACCCCTTTTTGCTTTAGGTTATTTTTCAGATAGGTAGAAAATCTCTCTGTGTGTCTCTCTGCATCTCTCTCTGTGTGTCTCTGTCTCTGTCTCTCTGTCTGTCTGTCTCTCTCTGTCTCTCTCTCTTCCTCTTCTTTAGACAGGATCTCACTATGTAGAGCAGGCTGATCTTGAACTTGAGATTCTCTAGCCTCAGCTTCTGGAGTACAGAGCTTAGAGGTGTGTTCTGTCATGCCTGACCTCTACCCATTTTCCCCTTCACTCTTTTCCTGGTGGCACAAAGTACTGTATAGGAGAATTCTTTCACCAGGACCATTTTATTCTAAAATGATTTTATTTTCAATTTCTCTTTAGCACTGTACTTATCTGTAGGTGTTGCTTCTAGTGTGGGGTTGAATTTTGCTAGGGGTCTCTAATGCTGGGCTTGTAGGGCTGTTGGGGAGTCTGGCACCTTAGTGATAGAGGTTGCATGCTTTGTGTTACCTGGCAGCCAGCACACCATCAGCTTGATTACCTCTCTATGCAGGGTGCCCATCCCCCCAACCCTCCTGCCAAGCTGGGGGGAAAGATGAGGAGCAGGGTCAGTTCATTTTGCATCAAAACCTTCTGTGGTATTTTCCTCCTCTTTTGTACTTGGATTTATATAAAAATTTGCAGTCGATTGTGACCCAGTACCCGCTGTGACTCTATGATGGATCCTAGAACCAGAAGCGAACTTTCTCCCCATTATTAGCTCATTTTTGCTTGAGACAGGGTTTCACAAGGTAGCCTAGGCGGGCTTGGAACTCACGACCGTCCTGCCTCAACCGTCCTGAGAATGGTCACGGTCACGTTCACCGTTTGAGAAGACAAAAGAGGCATGGAAAAGGGCCTCCAGCCTCCTTCCACGCAGGGAGGCCCATTCCCGCGGGCGCCACACTGCTCTCCCAGGCATTGATGGCTCATTTGCTTTGAGCAGATTCAGGGATTTGCAATTTTTGAACACAAATTCAATTAACACCTTCGTGTGTGTGTGTGTGTTTCTTTTTTGCCCTTCAAAAGTCATTGCTTCCCCCTGTCTATTTATAGATACAGGCTTTGGGGGAGCATTCCCCCAGCCCTGCGCTTCCTGGTGAGGAATTAAGCGGCCCAAGTAAGCCCTTTGCAGTCTCCATATTCACAGTGAGTGGAGGAAAGTGCCAAATTATCCTCCCGAACGTTCTCAGACCTGAGCTGACCCCAAATGGTGCTGTGAGAGGAAACAGATGGGAAGAGAAAAGATGTCCTTTTTGAAAGAAGACATCCTTGCTGATATCAAGAGGCTTCTCTAGAGAGAGCCATCCTCCCCCATTTCCAAGAATGAGGGGGTCTCAGAAAGCCCCACACAGCTGATCAGCCCCAGCAAGCTGCGGCAGAATACAGGTATCCCGCTCCATCGCGACACTGTAATTGCTTTGCAAACACATTTGCCAAATGGCCGCGAGCCAAACCCTCACGCTCCGCCTCACTTTCCATTCCAGAGGGCTTGTTCCGTCGTTAAAAGGCCTTTGCTTCTCTCCGTCGTCCACCCAACTTCTTCTGATGAAGTTAAAAAAAAAATCCTAAGCCTTTGTGATTGGGTGCTGGCTTCCATCAACTTCCACGCAAAGAAGAGAAAACAGAGCTGAGGTTTGCTTATTTTTATAGCAGAGGAAAAGCAGCCAACAATTTAACTTGGGTTGTGCAGAGCTGGCTCAAATGCCAAGCAGATTGGCTCGTCCTCAGGCTTTCCGTGTCACCACGCTGCAGTCAAAGTCTAATAAAAATAGAGGAAAAGATCGTCTTTGAAGGCCTAGGAAGTATAGGTGGGTATGAGTGAGCAATGTGGCTGTGTTCTTTTCTGGCAACAAGTGAGTGATGGCATTAGTTTCCTTGGGATTCGGTAGTCTTTTGTTCCCGGAGTACTTCCAGTTCAGAAAGCCACGCTTGACATCTTGTCCCCACAGAACAAGAAGGAATCCAAGGTGGGAATGAGGTTTCCATTCATTCTTGGTGGCTGAGATCTCTTGTTAAGACAGATGCTGAATGAGTAATGACATAATGTTGTGATGGCACTGGAGAATTATATTATGGTGTTGTGGGGGGTGGGGAGAGAATGGGTAAATGTGTGTCAGAAGAAAAGCAAGAACTACAAGAAGGCAGGAAGGCAGATTCTCCAATGTAGAGATTTGGGCCTTTGTTTTAACTTTTGTTTTATAAAGAATTGCGTGTGGCTATAAATATGAACGCAATTGGCAAAATCTGCAGATTAAGTAAAACCCGTGAATGGGATGAAATACTTTGTACATCTCACACATTGGGAGTGTCTATTCATAGGATGTAGAATGTGTCCTATTTTTCTTTTTCTTTCTTTCTTTCTTTTTTTTTTTTCCTGAGACAAACTCTTACTTATTATGTAGGTCAGGCTGGTCTTGAACTCAGGATCCTCCTGTCTTAGCCTCCTGAGTGCTGAGATTATAGACATGAGCCATTACTCATAACTTTCTCTCTCCTTCTTTTAGAGGCTGACTCATCCTACCTTTATGGGTATTTTTGTACTTTTCTTCTCCCTCCCCGTTTCAGAGATCTTATTTTGAGCAGCCAAACCCGGAGGTAAAGTAGGTAACTTTCAAGATCTTAACTGTTTAGATCAAAGGGCAGGGCCATTCCCTGATGTGGGCAGAGAGATTATTTCACAGGAAAACTTCACATTGTCAATATAATACGGGGGATGACATGACACTTAAGGAAAATAAGGTATAAGTCAATATTTCCTCACCAGTTTGGAGCTCTTTTTACAAAAGGTGCTTTTCTTTTTTCTTTGTCAATTACGCTGTTATTGGAACTGACACCTGAAAATTTTCAACTGCTATTTTTATTGTGTGTGTTTTTTTTTAACTTTCACTATCAGACTATTTATTAAAAATCTTGGCTGCAAGAAGGTCTGTGAAGCAATGAGGCCATTCATGTCTTCATGTACTGACTGCCTCTGTTCACAAGGCAGTCCGGGCAGGAAAGTCTGTGAGACCCCTATCTCCAATAAACCACTGTAGCTCAAGTGGTAGAGCACTCACCTTGAGCTGAAGAGCTGAGGGACAGCGCCCAGGCCCAGAGTTCAAGCCCCATGACCGACAAAAAAAAATGTTCTCATTACCTTGCCCATGTAATGGTAACTCCTCTGTACAGTATTTTCACAATTTTAAAAAAATGTATAAAGTTAAAAAAAAAAGAAACAATAGCAAGAAAGAAAAACCATTTGAGTCCTTATTTTGGGGTTCATTTTGCCTAACATCGACTTATCTGACTGCTTCTGCTTTAGTTGGTTGTGGGGCCTGAATCTGGGCCTGGTCACTGTTCCTTAACTCTTCAGCTCAAGGCTAGTGCTATGCCACTTCTGGCTTTTTCTGCTTATGTGGTGCTGAGGAATTGAACCCAGGGCCTCATGCATACAAGGCAAGCGCTCTGTCACTGAGCCACCTTCCCAGCCCTCCTTCTTACTTTTTATTCTTTTTCTTTTCTTTCCTTTTTCTTCTATCTTTCCCTCCTTCCCTCCCTCCCTCCCTCCCTCCCTCCCTCCCTTCCATTCTCCTTCCCTCCTTCCTTCCTTCCTTCCTTCCTTCCTTCCTTCCTTCCTTCCTTCCTTCCTTCCTTCTTTCCTTCCTTCCTTCCTTCCTTCCTCCCTCCCTCCCTTCCATTCTCCTTCCCTTCCATCCTTCCTGCCTGCTTTCTTCCTCCCTCCCTCCTCCCTCTCTCGGTCTCTCTCTTTCTCTTTCTCTCCTCTACTCTCTTCTCTCTCTCACCTCTCTCTCCCTCCTTCCCTCCTCTCTTTCTTCTGTATAAATGTGTGCCAGCATCAAGGTTGAACTCAGGGCCTCATGCTCTGGCTTGGCTTTTTTACTCATGGCTGGCACTCTATCACTTGAGCTGGTTAATTAGAGATGGAATCTTTCTGATTTTTCTTCCCAGATCCTCTAGGTCCTAGCCTTCTAAGTAGCTAGGATTATAGGCATCAAACATGGGTGTGCAGATTGCTTTTTAAAAAGTTATTTGATTGAGGAGTGGCTGGAAAGTTTGAATATCTACATCTCCCTGGATTTTTGCAAATCCAAACTTGTTAGAAGAATTCTTATGCCTTTTCCACAGGTGACATTCAGCCTAAGGAAGAAAGGGCAAACCACAACTACTGAGAAATGAGCTATTTAAAATCAAAGTACCTGCACAGAAGCTCGTCCCAGGATGGATTTTTAGCATTTAAAAGACCATGTAGATCTTAATCTTTAAAATCTTGGACCTGGGACCTGGAAGACAGTTTTGTCAGAGAAGGAGACATAAAGGTGAAGGAACATTTCAAATATTCTCCATACTATTGCTCCTCAGATTTTAAGGGCGTTGGAGTCCTGTGAGCATATTGTTAAAATACAGATTCTTACTTAAAGATAATATTTTAAATGCAGATTTTTTTTAAGTGCAGATTTTGGAAGGTGGGACCCGAGAGTTCTGCACTTTTGAAAGTACCGAGTGCTGCTCCTGGACCACACTTGGAGGCCTGAATGATCTCACGCATTTTCTCATTGGCATCTGAAGGGGGGATGAGCATGGGGTGGTCAGGTACAAAGGTTCTGGAACATTCCTCTGATGGCTGGCAATCTTACCAGCATCCTGCTCAGTTACAGGTTTTCAGCCAAGGTATTTGGAAGTGGGCACCCGTGGCTCATGCCTGTAATCCTAGCTACTCAGGAGGCTGAGATGTGAAGATTGCAGTTCAATGCCAGCCCAGACAGGAAAGTCTGTGAGACTCTTATCTCTACTACACTCCCCAAAAAGCCAAAAAGTGGAGCTATGGCTCAAGTCAATAAAAAGAAGCTTAAGAATAGTACCCAGGGATGGTAGTGGCAAACCAAAGGAGGAGGCAACAATGCTGGATAAGAAATGTACTCATTACCTTGTTCATGTAACTGTAACCCCTTTGTACAGTATTTCCACAATAAAAAACTTAATTAAAAAAATAGAGCAGTACCCAGAGTTCAAGCCCAGGACATTCTCTCTCTCTCTCTCTCTCTCTCTCTCTCTCTCTCTCTCTCTCTCTCTCACATACACACACACACACACGAAACAAAAAAAATGAAGAAAGAAAAAAGTATATTTGAAATTAGCTAAATAACTCCATTTTTCCAATCATTCAGCAGCCAGCCTGTGAGAGACGGGAGAGAAAAGATTCAGAAAAGAATGAGATAAGACAGATACAGGGGAAGATAAGGACTAACCAAGACAGACAGTCTCTCCTGTAATTTCTGCCTACTGTATCTTGTTCATCCTTTTCTGTTTTAATTTATTTTTCTTCACTTGTTTCCCTTCTTGCTTTTTCATCTGTTGTAAGATAACAGAATCATTTCACTAAAACTTGGAGACTGTGGGGGGCTTGGGAAACAAAATGTGAGCCCTACCTCTACCACTGGATGAAGTCAGACCAGTTATTTGAAGTGCTGGGGGAGAACAGTGGTCCTCAGTTTCTCTTTGTGTCTTATAAGCAAGCTTGATTAGATGATCTCCAGACCCGCTCTTGCTCTGCAGTGCCAAAATTTCCAATCCACCTAAATATGTTTATCTGTGACTCAGGGGCAAATCTATTCAACTTCAATGTAAATGAGTTAACTGTGATATGGTCAGGCTTACCAGAGTGCATAATTTTAATTTCCACCAGGCATAAAAAACGTGAGCTCCAGAAGCTCTGGGGTGGGAATGGAGCACCACAGGTGCCTGCCTATGTGTACCTGTCTGAAGAAAACTGCCCTCTGGATTGCTCAGAATTAAGAATCCATTCTTCTTTAGGGCTTTGGCGGACTTTGTCAATCCAACAAGTCTAGGAGATTATCATTATTATTATTCATACCATTTGAGGGACAGATTCTTATCTTGCATTACCCAGAGTCAGAACACTCACTTGGAAAGCTCCAAAGCTTGTCACTGGAAAGTCTGTTTTCCAAATCATGTTGTGTGTTGTTCCTTCTTGGGAAAGACTCTGCTGGTTCAGGAGATGGGGTACGGTACAGGGCAGGGTGAGTGGCCTGCTGCTTTTCTTTTGTTTCTCCTTTTAGTTATCTGGGTTGCTAGTGCAATAACCAACAAGTAACAAGGTACAAAGAGAAGTCAGGGCAGCATTACAGGGAAGAAACCCCATCTACTATGATATAAACAAGCCTGCCACCACCAGCAAGAGCCTGAGCCAGCTTCTACTCTCTTCTGAGGCCCCAAGTCTGTAGAAAATTAAACCAGCTGCGGGGAGAATTTGAAGTCGTTTGGCAGTGCTGCAGAGAAATAGTTTAGCACCTTCATTCACGTCAAAGAACAAAGCGACAACAATTTCTTATAAAGATCTTAATTGGTTTTATTTGCTATCCTGGACCTAGGGGGCACTTGATTCTGTAAAATGAAATAAATGTTTCTATGGGCTGAATAGAAGGGGTTAGTTGTATAGTCAGAGAAAGGCTGCAAAAAAGTAGAAACAAAGAGCAAAACATGGATTGGTTATTTCAGTTACCTGTCTTGTAGAGACCAGGAACAAAGCTATAGAAAAATAACTGATCAGGTTACCTTGATATGTAAGGATTAATTCATTGTCACACCAGTTAGAACCAGCCTGTCTGGGAAATTTGGCTCTTGATCTCTCTAATCCTGATTTCTTAGAAAAATCAGATGAAACAATTTAGTATTGGTGCCATGGAACTTTACTGTGATTCCATTTTGATTTTTTAACCTAGGCTGTTGGGCTCCGTACATGAACTTAGCTCAAACCAATGACCTCTTGTAGATTTGCTTAACAGAAGGTAGGAGCATTTTAAGATTGCTTCTTGGGAATAGTGACTAATGCTTATGGGGATTTTTCATCTGTGTGGTTGGGTTTACAGGTCTACGGACACTAGAAGTACCTTAGCTAAGAAAGGTAGAAACAGGATAGCAGTCTTGAACCCCAGCATCAATGAGCTGCCTTATAGCAAAGATCCTGTGAGAGTTTAGGTAGCTTTGAGCCAAAAGGCCAGGAATAGTTGCCCCTCCTTTTTTTGTTTTTGAGGGGGGAGCAAAGATGGCCTCAAATATACCATCATGTAGCCTTAGTATCCTGAACCTTGGAATTACAGATGTTTGCCACACCTGGCCCAACAGTTGCCTTTTGATGTATGAAGATACCATGGCAGCTGCCTATCAAGGATGCAAAACTGCCTTGTGGGAATCGTGAGCAAATCATCACCTGCCTTTTCAGAACTTTGACCCTTGTATCTCAGATTATATTCATGAATAAGCAGCTAGCAAATGAAACATGTCGTTGGGCAATTAGTTTCCAAGAACTGCTTCTTCAGAGAATTTTCAATACGTTTGTAGAGGTAAGAGATAGATACAGAAAAAGGAGCGGAGAAAAATAGCCTGCGTTGTCAGGTGGAGTGTTACTGTGCTTTTTCTCTTTACAGAAGGATTCTTTATGAGCTGTCCAAAGTTAGCTACCCTAGCTAAAAATGCTTTTAAGTGTTTCTGATTGCCATTCAGATGTAGTGTGTGTTCATTCACCTGATAACAGATTTTCTAGGGAGAAGGTTTAGAAATCTCTTAGTCGAAGGCCTTGTCTTGATTCATTTTCTTTTCTATCATCTACTTACTGGGGTGTTGAGTCACTGTTCCTTTAAGACTGATGCCTTAAATATAAAAATGTACAGCAAAGTCAGCTCAAGCCAAGGGACCATAATCTCCATCTCTACCATTATCTGTCCTTTTACAGCCACGGTCTCCGGCCTTTTTGCTTCTTTCTCACTGTGGTACTTGGGATAGAACTCAGGCTTTGGGGGCATATCCACAGCTCCCTTATGGTAGAATTGACAGGTCTCCCTGTGTGCACGTTGCCTTGTTCTCAAGGAATCTCCTCAATGCAGACAGAAGGGTTGGTTTGAACTGCACACCAGAACATGCCGCTCAGTGTAATAAATGGCTTTAATAACTTCTTATGGCAATTTAAAAATTTTAACATAATGCCTATGAATTCGTTGCTCATAGAAAATGGAGCACTAACAAGGATATTCATCTATGTATGAACACTGCACCTCATTCCTCAATGCTACCAACTTACTCTTGTGAGTCCTCTGTTTAACTATTCTCCTGTACACAAAAATACTTGCAGATATAAATGTATATGGTGTAAATGTATTTTGGAAAAGGTCATGTTAAATTTTAGTTACCTTTATCTCTGAAAGTTCATCAGGCTGTGTGCTATCTTCTGCAATGTGTTTTCTTTCATTTAAGCTATTGCTAGGATTCATCTGTCTTGTTGCATACAGGTGTGTATTTTTATCACCTTTAAATATTCCAGTGTATAAATATTCCATCACTTATCATTTAGAGTTTTGCTAATGCAACATACTGTTGTTGTTGGTTTTACAGCACAATCTACTATTGTAATATAAAGACAAAAATCCTCCAGTCCCTGCCTCGCCTGGCACCACCTTATCTCCATCCTCCATCCTCCTTCATTCTTATTTCTATTGCTTTCTCTGCCTCCCTTCAAACCAGTTACAGTTTAAAGAAACAAGATGGATATAGTCAAAAAATTGAAATAGGTTATTCCTCCTCTCCTTCCCTTTGTTAACCTCAACATTTCCATAAATTCAGCTAATCATTAATCTATACTTTGGCTGAGCTTACTTGATTTTCCAGAACAAGAGGTCAATTGCCTCTTTTGTGCTTTTATGGCTTCATAATCTTCTCTTTGGTGCCCTTACCATGCTATCTAACAGCAGGGCATTTTCACAGCCAGGAGATATACACCTGCTCTTTTGCTGGAATCTGATCTCTGAGAACAGGACTGTCTGCTACCATCATAATTCTAGATCTCAGAACCAGCACAGTGCCAATGCAAGAACTCAAGAAAGATTCTCACAGAAATAAGAATACCCTACAAGGAGCCTGGAAACCAATAGAAAATGCAGGTTGATCACATGACAGGAGCAAGTTACTAAACTCCTCCCTAAACTTTAGAGCAGGAGAAGCCACACATCACTAAAGAGCTGAAGAGTCAATATTTTAGGCAACGTCGGCCATGAATCTCTGACAAACAGGCTCAACTTTGCTGCTGTTTCATGAGAGCAGCCACAGATAAAATGTACATGAATGTGCCTGGCCATATTCCAATGTAACTTTATTTATAGACACTTGGATTGCATATCATTTAAATTTCCGTGTGTGATGCAATGTGATTCATATGTTATGAAATAGGATGCTTTTGATTATTTTTTTCAACCATCTAAAAATGCACAGGCCTTTCTTAACTCACAGCTGTAGGGAAGCAGGTGGTGGGCTGGACTCAGTCTGTGGGCTGTGATTGGCAAACACCACTCCAGCATAGCATAGGCTTTGCATGAGAAATGATCCAGGTTACAAGTCAGCCTTTAATCACGACTGTAAATCAGTACCTGAAGGAGATGGGGGGCAGGGGGCGGGAACCTAGTTTGATGCCTTAGTGAGAAATTTTAAGTTCCCAAATGCCTCCCTGATTCTGAGGGATATTGACACTAAAACTCAGCCACTGAATTGCGTAAAAAGAAACTACCAGACCACTGACTTGAAGGTGTTTTTTTTGTTTTTGTTTTTTTTTTCCTGGTCAAGACTTTTGGCAGGAAGTCTTGTTAGGGCAATGCAATGATGTTTTCATACCCTAGGTCCTGCTGGGCTAGCATTACCTACGTTAGTCTTCCTTTGTAAGAATGCAGGTGTGGGTTCACCGACATTATCCATAAACTGGCGAAGCAAAGCAAAACAAAACAAAGACTTCTGCTTTGCAATATTTGTTAATATAAAACCGTGTTGACATACTTTTTAATCTGTCAGCAGACAAACCCTGGAAGGTAGCCACACTGCCGGTGTGCTAACTTGTTCTTATTCATTGAGATGGAAATGTTAATTCATTGGATGAAATGTTCATGGGTACAGCTCTGAAAAAGAAGTGGTAGTATGCAGTGCTGGTATGTGCCGTCATCACCTGGAGAGAGGAAGGGAACAAGGACAAGGCATGGGTACCATTATCATCTCATGGCCTGACTTATTCAAGATGGTATATACAGATACTTGTCTTGACTTACAGAATGAAAACCATAAGCACCGTATACCCATAGAGATGCAGGATTCTCAGGATTCTGCCTTTTGTATCTAGAAACTCATCCAAGTCATTTTCTGGTCTCTACTGACAGGTCTTCAAATCCCAAAGTACTTGTTGGTAGACTGTTCCAAGCCAGCTTCCCCTTGCTGAGCAGTTCTCTGGATTAAGTAGCTGCTCATTTTCTGGTTTAGTTCTTTAAGAGGTCCTACCTGGCTAAATACTGTGCATCCCATCTCATAGTTGTTGTGATGATGTCTTCAAAGCCATCATCTGTATTTTCGCTTTTACTTTTGTCCTACCAATCCATTCTTCACATAGATACCAGAGTAAGCTTTGGAAAGCAGACATCAGATCTTATTATTTTCTTCCAAATGATTAGATTTGGAACAAAATACACGTTCTTTACTTTGGGTTATTTGTTAAGTTGTGCCTAATCCTTCCCTCCTACCCCCAAAAGAAGTTAAATACTATGTGCTATAAATGTAATTTCATTTGGAAATGGAGTCTTTATAGTGATCAAAGCAAAGAGGAGATCTTTCAGAGGGGCCCTAATCCAATATATCTTATGTCCTTATAAAAAGGGAAATGCAGACACAGAGAGAGCCATCCATGGAGGAAAGAGGATAATAAAGCAGGTGAGAAAGTCATTCACAAATCAAAAACTGTCTGAGAGCACTAGGTGCTAAGAGAATTGTGAAGATCTTCAGCCGTGGAGGAAACTTTGCTAGCTTTACATCACTGTAATAAAATACTTGAGAAAATCAGCTTAAAGAGAGAAAAGATGTACTTTGGCTCAGGGTTTCAGTCCATAGACACCACTTGGCTTGGAGGCTTTTGGGCCTGTACTGAGGCAGTCCATCCAGGCAGTTCATTGCAACAGAGGAAAGCTGCTCACCTTGTGGCTGTTGGGAAGCAAAGGCTGGGAATGCATGGGTGAGGGATGGAAGGGATGGACCTTATATCCCTTTCGAACTCCCTCCCTCCAGGATCTACTTCTTCCAGTGAGGCCTTGCCTTGTAAGTTCCTTCCACTCCTTAATAACGCCACAGGCTAGGGAGCAAGCCTACCACACCTCAGCCTGTGAGGGGCATTCCAGATGTGAATTATAAAGGATACCTTCACCTTGGACTTCTAGTCTCTAGAATTGTGAGTTAATGTATTTTTGTTATTTAAGCCTCCTAAGTTACAGTGCTTTGTTATAGCAAACCTAGGAAAATAATACACCTGCTTACAATATCCCAGGTGATATGGCTTCCCCATCCTCTCTGGCCTCCCAGGAACTATGTTGTAGTTTTATATCTCTCCACTGGGGCAATTCTACAGCTGCTTAACTATCACTAGGAAAATTGTGGCCAGGCATGTGTGTATGTGTGAGTGTGTATATTTTTGGTCATTAGAACCAAGGTTGGCATTTATGAGGAAGGGAGGCTGGGAATCTCTAAAGGGCATAAGACCCCATGTCACAGGGTATTGCCACTGATGGAGTCATCAAGTTTCTACACAGTGCTGGCTTTCCTCAATCCTGTGACTCTTTTTTCCTTCTTTCTTACACACATCTGTGTGTGAACTGCTCCTTCTACATGCTTTCTTTGACTGTAAAGAACTCTTACACATTAGTCTTTTAAAGCAATATATATATATATATATATATATATATATATATATATA
>NW_012267346.1:4959742-4979705 GCF_000151885.1 Dipodomys ordii
TATATATATATATATATATATATATATATATATATATATACATGGTTAGTCATTGGGCTTGAACTCAGGGGCCTGGGCACTATCCCTGAGCTCTTTTGCTCAAGGCTAGTGCACTATCATTTTGAACCACAATGCCACTTCCAGTTTTCTGGTGTTTAATTAGAGATAAAAGTCTCATAGACTTTCCTGCCTGAGTTGGTTTGAACCATGATCCTCATATTTCAGCCAACTGAGTAGCTAGGATTACAGGCGTGAGCCACCAGCACCTCCTGGATGATTTTTAAAAAATCTGTTAGGTTGTTTGCTTCCTCCTATTAAGAGAACCAGCTTGGTGAGGTTACTCAATGTGTGATTGCTCAGGATCTACAGCACCTACTGGATACAAATGCTGAATGCAGGAATGAATCAGGAATCTTGATATTGAAAATCAGAAAAACCTAAGAATCAGGACTGGAGAAAAGAGCTGTGGGAAAAGAAGGAATCAAGAAGGAATTGATGGGCATGGTGGCAGATATGTGAGGGCATTGACAAGGACAATGGATTTAATAGTAGTTGAACTTCCCAGACTAAGAAGTTCATTCAACAAGAACTCACTCCTGGAAGAGTTTTGGTGGGACATCTCCTTGTCTTCTAACAGCAAAACACAGGCTTGCAGAATTTCTAATTCCCAAGATAGTGGCAATGGGAGATAGTTAGTTTCCCTCTGATGTAGAGAAACTCATGGATGACAAGCTATCCTTTCTTGAGCTGTTAGTATAATTGGGACACAGGTGCAGAAGACTCAATGAAAAACTTGACATCAAGAAAGACACCTTCCTTACCTATAGAAATACCCTTCCTGTCATTGTGAGAACTGGGTATTGTGCTAGATAAGACATAAATGTCTCCCATGTGATCAAGCTCACTTTCCTTTTAGCTTCTGCAGGAACCTTCAAATTGGGTCACTTCGCAGGACCAAAACAAGGTTATATTTCTCAAGCCAGCTGTAGCTTTATTTTTTCTGCAGAAGCTCTGTCTTTTGCTTAGTTTTCTTTATATAAAGTTTCATCTTCCATTTTCCACACACTCAGAACGTTAGAGGTGAGGGACACGGCCTCTAGTTGGGTCAGGAATGGCCCAAGTTGTAATTCTAACTCCACTGCTAATTTGCCAGGTGACCTGTAGTGTTTTGCTTAACCTTGCAAGGGCCTCAATTATTCTATAGAAAATTCAAGGAGAATATGTTACACCCCAGGAGACAGGATGGTGAAAGAAGGGAGTAATATATATGAGATCATATCAAGGAACTTTCTTTTCCTTAGTTCTATTATTTTGACTCTCTCCCCAGGACCTTTCCTGTGGACAGCGTTTCACATTTCTTGTTACCTTTCTTTCATTTGTTTCCCCTAACTTCAGTCATTCATGTATCAAATTTACAACCTGGTATATTTGAGTTCTCACGGCTTTATTCATTGGTTAATATCTTCTTTAAGTGGCTTCCCCTTTTGGTTTATTTTAAATGGAAAAGTTCTATCAGTATATATGGCAATGAAATCATGTTTGTCAATTATATTTTATACAAATATAAATATTTTATATTTGTATTGTTATGTGATGATTGAAATTACAAAAAAAAACCCCAACACTTAGTACGGCTGTTATGGAAGACCTTACGGATAGTCCTACAAAATATTAAAAATAGGACTATGATATCCAGCAATCTCACTTCTAGGCATATTGCCAAGAGAAATAGACTTAGTATGTGGGAGAAATATCTACATTCCTATGGCTCCTCGCACCACAATTCACATGAGTAAATATGTGGAATCAATGTAAGTATCCATCAGTGGGTGAATGGCTAAGGAATAGGTGCCACCTACATAAACAATGACATTTTATTCAGTCATAAAAAGAAGGAAGTCCTCTCATTTGCAACCTCAAGGACCTGGTGCTAAGTGAAATAGGCCAGGCACAGAAAGACAAATCCTGTGTGATCTCACTTACATGTGGAAGCTGAAAAGTAGAAAATCTCATAAGTAGAACAGAATTGGAATTACCAGAGGCTGAGATGGTAAGGGTGGGGGGGAATGGAGATTATTGGTCAAAGGCTGCAATTTAACAATGTTTAAGACAGACAGTAAGAATAACTTGTGTACATGGTGACTGAGCTAATAATGACATTGATAAATAAAATCGCTAAGAATAGATCTTCAGAGTTCTCAGGGTGAAAAATGGTTAACGGATGTGGAATAATGGATATACTCATTTCCTTGACTTGCCCATTCTAGCATATATGTAGTTTAACTCATTATGTTGTATACCATTTTTAATATGTCTTTTCAATTAAAAAGAAAATTCAGTATCTGTGGCATTCTGGTTCAAGTACCTTCTAATCACTGTGAGCTTTCCTAGCTCCAAGGTTATATCCAACCCTGATTATAAACCCATGCATTCTCTTTTGTGTTGCTCTTCACATCTTCATTTAACTGCCACCTGATATTTTTCTCCTCCACTAGACTGTGAGCTTCAAGAGGGTAGAGCTATACTTGTATATGAGGATCTAGCATGGTATCTGGTAGGCAAAAAATATTAAAATCATTTTTGTAGAATTTAATAAAGTGTTCATCTCTGTACTGACCTAAGACTTTTGGGGCCATTAATGGAAACTGCTGTGTATGACGTCTCTTTTCTTTCAAACCCACATTGTCCAAACTCACATTGTCCAACATTTATGGTATCTGTAACAGACAGGGCAGAATGAATTCATTGAAAGTAGTAGACCATGTAAATAGATGTCTAAGTAGTTGCTTTATTGACTCAAAATTTAAAGATTAGAATCTGTAACAAGAGCTTACAGCTCTAAAAATTTCAAAACTATGTGTGAACAGGATGCATAAGCAAGGCTAATTGGCAACCTATTTTACAATCCGACAGACTTGTTTCCATAACCATGTAAGGTGTGTGTTCCCACAGGGAGTGTTTATTGTCCTTGATGCTGATTTAGGGCAGCATTTAATTCCCAGGGGGTCTTCACAAGAGGACCTGAAGCTTACTTGCAACTGTTTCTTTGTTGACCTCCCACTTCTGGGCCTACTAGAAGTTTCCACAAGATCCTTGAATCTGAGAAGCAGCAATGGTACAGGTGTTACTGTAGGTGTCTTTGCAGGTGCCTAGTTCTGCATGGGTACTAAGTGGTTGACAGTGGTTTTCTAGAAAAATGATGTGCTCCTTATCTATTTGCTAATTCTTTCCACATATCACCAGACTTTTCTGTAAATTCCCATCCGTCTTGACAAAGTTATCTTGTAGACGTATGTAGTGATTTTGATGGCTGCACAGAGCTGTTTGTCTTGTTCAGAACTAAATTAATAACACCATGATGGCACCTAGTTTAGCACCAAACTTCTTAAATTCTCCTAATATCCTAATCAGCATGTCAGTGGAATTTTTTTTTCTGGATAAAGACAAGCTTGGTGAAATGGATTAGACATTCACATGGCATTGCATAATTCAGTATGCCAGTACGGTGCATATGATTTGCATTAATGGCCTGCACTGGAAGCTGCCGTTCATAGGTTTCTCTCATTAGGTCGAATATGGAAGATTCCAGACTGTCAATCAATTACAGTAATTTCCTTTTCCATATTTATTCCATCACTATCATTGACAGCTACCATTAAGTGACATTAATACAATACAATATCATCTTGCATTTCTACAGAGCATCTCAGCATGTCTAATAGTTCTTCTCCAGCCAAGAAATCATACTACAAAGCAAAGAGTGCCCTCATTCATGAAAGAAACTATGCTTCCAACTCTAGGATACTGTAGGAGTTGTTGCTCACAATTTCTAGAGAGAGCTACTAATTCTGGTTAGGGGTGTTTGTATTTCTGTTGGCAAAAAAATTAACAAAAGTGGTGACTTTAGGGACAGGGCACATTTTGTGAGCAGTGATGACTTTCAACCATCTTCTCCCTTCCAGTCACCTGTGACTCAGGACATGTTCAAGGCAAGGCTCTTGGGGACCTTCATGGGGAAATTCTTTTTCTTAGATGGCCAGTGGTTGCTGCCAGCATTTATTTTGCAATACTTTTTCCTCCGTGCCTCCCTGATCTACCTGCTTTGCACAATCACTTGGAATGCAATTAATCTCCTTGACTCCATAGAAAGCCCTCCTGAGAGAGAGAGATGATTTGTATGTGCATAATGCCAGAATTGACATAGTCTCTCTTCCCTTCCATTCTCTCCAATAGTCAGGGATCATCAGAGCTCTTTGAGCAAAGGCCATCTCTGGTGTCCATATGTCGACTGTCCACACAGATTAATCTGTAATCCCTTGTTCAATTCTTGGTGACACACCAGTAGGGTGTCATTCAGTTATATTTGAATTTTATATAAACAATGAATGTTTACACCTATGTCCCAGATATTGCAAGAGACTTATTAAAGTACTCACTGTTTGTCTGAAGTTTAATTTTAACCAAGCACCCTCTATTTTTATTTGCTAAATCTGGCAACTGTACCCACTAGGTGACACAAAAGTCTATAAACAAAACCAACAAAAGTACTGAAATCTTAGGAGAAAACAAATTAAGGAAATATGTCTATAATGACCCCAAATATTTACCAAGTGCTGAGCTTACAGCTGTGTTAGATGTGGTAAGAAAAGAGGGATGGCTACAGGCCACAGAAAGACTATGGTGCTAGTAGCAAAAGTTAGTTCAGGACCTATAGAAAAGAAAATAATGGCCCAGGGGCCAGGTGCTAGTGGCTCACATCTATAATTCTAGCTACTCAGGAGGTGAAGCTCTAGAATTGGGGTTCAGAGCCAGATGTATTTTGTGGGATTCTTTTCTCCAAGTAACCAGCAAAAAGCCAGAAGTGGAGATGTATCTCAAGTGGTAGAGCACCAGCCATGAATGAAAAAGCCAAGGGAGAATATAAGACTCTGAATTCAAGCCCCAGTACCTGTGCAAACACATGCGTGTACATGCACACAAAATTATTGTGGCATTTTTAAAGGCCAATGTTATCAAATTTTCTCCTGAGTGCCAAGGAACAAGGGAACAACCAACGTTGGAGAGCAAGTCTTTCTCCCAGATGTGTGAGAAAGTGTTTGGGCTTCCAGGCTGTGGATCTCTCTGCTGAAAATTACTCTGTAGACTGTTCAGTCTCACAGATGTCTATGCGGACAAAGGCCAACCAGACACCCACCAACCCATCTCTTCTCACACGAGGCTTATATTCTGCTATAGAATAGAAAGAAACCTCTAGCCCAATTCAGTGTAAATGGTCACCTAGATCTCACCTGCCTCCCTCATAGAACTTAATTACAGTGGCATGTTAGAGATTCTTCTTCATTTTTTTTTTTTTTTTTACTTTTTACAATGGGCAATCCTTCTGGGAAAAGCAAACAAACAAATGGTATTTCAGGTCATGTCAATAAAATCACCAGGCAATTTGGTCAAAAGGGTGAACCATGATATTTTACAAAAAGAACAACTATAATCAAGTAATTGCTCACAGGAGCAAGCACAAAGAGAAAAGGAAGTATATATCATCTTTTAAAAAGATACAGAGATTTGTTTCTGTGGTAGATGGAAAGACTTTGGAATTATTGGGAGGAAAAAAAATATTAGTGTTGAAAATGACCTTGGTAGTAAAGAAGGGAGGTCAGATCTGGACATATTGGGCACACGGTGGAAGGTAGGATCTGGCATCTTGTCTTCATGCTGTGGGAAGAAAATGCCCCTGCCTCTCAGGAGATGGGCGTCCCTGGATCCCTGGAGGCAGGGCAGGCACTTGGCTGATAGGTTACTGAACCTGTCAGTCCAGTGCCTGGGACTGGGAGTTTCCTGTGACCCTGCGCCCTGACCTGACCCTATTTAGCCGTTACGTCATGCCACATGTCTCCTGTCTCCTGGCTGTTCTCTGGTCACCATGGCATCCCACTTCAGCTCTCCACTGGAGCTGCATTGGTTTGTTGGTCTTGTTTTTGGTCTTACTGTCCTCTCTGGCCTGTTTCCTAACTGCACTAAGTGTGTTGGGCTGCCGTACTTTCTAACAATTGGCTGCCTTCAGATGGCTAGCGCTCCAATAAAGACTCCAAGCTTCTATCCTTCAAACTGTAGGTTCTCTGATTTCTCGCCTTAGAATAGTACCCGTTACAGGTGCTTTAGGGCTTAGGGAGAAATGAATGCAATGATATCCACCTGGTGAAGTTTATGAGCTTATGGCTGTCACAGCTCTCCAGAATTTAGAAAGAAGAAAAACAAGAAGAGGACACTCATCCCCACACCCACGTCTTCCTCCCCTGCACTTTGGGTTCTTTATATACTTGCAACTTAAATAATTAAAAATGAAAGAGCACCTGCTGTAGTCTGGGTTTTTGCCCCTGTACCAGTCTTCAAGAGAGCTTTGCAAGTTAGCTTCTCCACGAAGAAAACTTGCTCCTCTAGGAAGAGAAGGCAGATTTTGTAAGAGGGAATTCATGTCTCATAGTGCTCTTTTTCCAAGTTGCCACTGGCTGTCCTTTGCCTATTTTATTCTCAGCTGTTTGTTTTTGAGTCTTTAAATCCTTTTTTGGGGGGGGAGGGGGTCAGTCCTGGGGCTTGAACTCTGGGCCTGGTTGCTATCCCTCAGCTCTTCAGCTCAAGGCGAGTGCTCTACCACTTGAGCCACAGCACCACTTCTGGTTTTCTGGTGGTTTATTGGAGATAAGGATTTCCTGCCTGGGCTGGCTTTAAACCAGGATCCTGGGATCTCAGCCTCCTGAGTAGCTAGGATTACAGGTGTCAGACACTGGCGCCCGGCTAGTCCTTTTTTTTTTTTTTTAACCAAGTAATTCCTTAAATTTTCCATTTTAGCTCATTCTTTCCCTTGTGGCTCTTTGTGCAGAGAAATATTTAACTTTTCCTCATCTCTTTCAGTTCTTGGTAACTGTTTCTCACATCCCTGAAGCCTAGTCTTGCACCTTATCAAAGCACCTCCCTAGAAACATATACCTTTCCTGGCAAGCAAGTTGTGTAACAACTGCTAAGGAACGAGATTTTTGTTTTGTGTTGTCACAGGCCCTAATGCACTAAAGCTCAGTATTGGGCAAAGTTTACCACAAGCTTTGGGTTTCTTCATTTCGAAGTTATTTGCTGTCTTCTTATCTAAGGCTGGAAGTTGGGCTTAGTGGCAGACCAGAGGAATGGAATCTTGTCCAACCACATTTTTAGGATGATATCGATTCTGTCTCCACTTCTAAGTGAACATTTCCAGTTGATATTCAAGGAGGAACTGACAGAGAAATGGGGGTTTGCTTTAACTTCTCCATCCTTGAGGAGTCACAAATAGTTTTTCCCTCTCTCCTTACTTTTGGGGCTGCACTCTTTAGGTTTTCCCAATATCTCTTAAGCAGACTATGAACTTGGGCTTTCACTGTGTGATAGTAGTTCTTTTATAACCTGACTAATCTCTGGATTGTAAAATCTTAGAGTTATTACACTGATTTTTAGATCTTATAGTCACAACATTCCTGGGAAACAGAAGATCCATGATTGCATGTGGTCATAGCTGAGAAACGTCTAGATGCTTACTCTAAAGTTGGTTTATTAGTCTTTTCACCCTGATTGCGATTCAGGCTCCTGTACTTATCATTGTGTTAACTTTTGCATTAAAGGTGCTCATTAAAACAATAAGGTTGGGCTGGGAAGGTGGTTCAGTGGTAGAGTGCTTGCCTTGCATGCATGAGGCCCTGGGTTCGATTCCTCAGCACCACATAAGCAGAAAAAGCCGGAAGTGGTGCTGTGGCTTAAATGGTAGAGCGCTAGCCTTGAGCTGAAGAGCTGAGGGACAGCGCCCAGACCCACAGGTCAGGCCCCATGAACGGCAAAAAACAAAACAAAACAAAAAACCCCCAAAAGCAACAAGGTTTTATTTATTTACCTAGTTAGTTTTTAGTGCTGGTCCTGGGGTTTAGACTCCGGGCCTGGTCACTGTTCTAAGCTCTTTTTGTACCAGACTAGCACTCTACTACTTGAGCCACAGCTCCATTTCCAGCTTTTTGTTAGCTAATTGGAGATGAGAACCATGATCTTCATACCTCAGCCTTCTGCACAGCTAACATTACAGGTATGAGCCAATGGTGCCTAGCAAGCTCATGGTTTTAAAGAGATCAGACTTAGAATACACACTCAACTGTACCAGGATATAGAAAAGATTTTTGTTAAATTTGGGAAATGAAGGGTGTATTATCAGGTTGTAGATTTGTAGAGATTTGCCTGTCCAGAGGACCATGGGTTTTGCTGTTCATCATTATTCTTCCCTGAACAATTTTTGGCTGACATTTTCCAAACCTAAGTGAGCTATTTTCTCCCTTGGACTCTCCTACCTGTGATACTCACTCATCATGTCATTATTTGGTGGTAATTCTGCTTATGCTCCCTAATTTTCCATCTTTTTTTTTTTTATCAACATACTGACTGCCTTCCTTATTCTCAATACCTTGTCCCAGGGCAGACATTCCTAGCCAGTCATCATTCTCTTGTGTGAAGCTTTTCACATCCTGAGTAGCATCAGTTGCTGCATCTGCCCCTCCCCCCACTTCCTTCCATCCCCACAGGACCTTGCTATAGTTCCTTCTGCCTTCTTCACTCCATTTCTTCCTGCCCCTGCACTTCATTTCTGCCCTTGTCATTCAGGGGCAATAGTTCAATGATCTTGTCCCTTCTCTGCCCACTGAGTTCATTTACAATGTACAATCCAAACAGTTGCTGGCTGTCAGCTTGCCTGACTGTGACCTCTAACATTTACTCTGTCCCTTCCCTTAAGTCTTTTTTGTTACCCTTCATCTCTGGAGTTGTCAATATCCATCCCACACTGTTTCCTTCTCTATCCTTCTTGGCTCTTTCTTTACATGTTTATTCAGAAGCATTACCGATTTGAAAAGTGTTGCAGGGATCACAGAGGTGATCCTGGGGGCCCTTCACCCAGTTTCAACAAATGGTCACATCTTAGGTGATGATATCCCTATGTTAAAATCAAATAACTAATATTGGTATAATGGCATAATGATAGCCATATTAAAATCAAGTAATTTGTATTGGTATAATTGGTAAAATGCATATGATTGTATAATGCATGCGTATTGTTCAGTGCTTCTTTATTACACAGGTAGGTGTATTGAGATATATATATATATATACAACGAATTTATCACTACCAAGGGTTTATGGTTTGGATAAGTTCCCATCAAAAGATCATGTGTTAAAAGCTCAACTATCTGTCTGTGGTGTTATTGAAAAGTGGTGGTTATTTGAGAAGCTGGGGCCTAATTGAAGGGAGTTTGTTCATTGGGGGATATTGGGAAACTGCCCTTCATCTTCCTCTCTCTCTTTTCTTAGTGAGAATAAGGTGAGCAGCTTTTCCCCAACATGTGCTTCCATCACTATGTTATTCCCAAAGGCAACAGGACTAACTGATTATGGACTGAAATCTCAGAAACCATGAACTGAAACTAGCTTTCTTTGTTAAGTTTATTATCTCAGATATAGAAAGCTTATTAACACAATATCTGTTTATAATCAACACCCCCAATCCCTCATTGTGGCAAATACTCTGTTCTTCAATCTACTTTGTCATTTTGAGAGTGCTGTGTCAGTGATATCATACAGTGTATGATTCCTATTGAACTTGATTGTTTTCATTCAGCATGATGCCCCTGAAGTCCATGAAAGTCATTGTAGATCTTAAGAGTTCATCTTCTGGGGCTGGGAAGGTGGCTCAGTGGTAGAGTGCTTGCCTTGCATGCATGAGGCCCTGGGTTTGATGCCTCAGCACCACATAAGCAGAAAAGGCTGGAAATGGTGCTGTGGCTCAAGTGGTAGAGTGTTAACTTAGAGCTGAAGGGCTGAGGGACAGCGCCTAGGCCCAGAGTTCAGGCCTACAACTGACAAAAAAAAAAAAAGTAGTATCCATGGATGTACCACGTTTACCTACGAGAAGATATTTCAGTAACCTCCAGTTTGGGGCTTGCAAATAATATTTGCTTGCTCTTTATCACTTTTTCTTTCTTATAGATGGTTGATCTTTGGCAAGAACTCTTTAGGAAAAAACTCTTTTGGGTCAGGTGCTGGTGGCTCATGTCTATAATCCTAGCTATTTGAAGGAAAGTCTGTGAGACTCTTATCTCCAATTAACCAGAAAAGAACCAGAAGTGAAGCTGTGGCTGAAGTGGTAGAGTGCCAGCCTTAAGTGAAAAAGCTAAGGGGACAGTGCTATGGTCCTGAGTTCAAGCCTCAGTACTGGTACATAAAGAAGAGAAGAAGGAAGGAAGGAAGGAAGGAAGGAAGGAAGGAAGGAAGGAAGGAAGGAAAGAAGGAAGGAAAGAAGGAAGGAAAGAAAGAAGGAAGGAAAGAAAGAAGGAAGGAAAGAAAGAAGGAAGGAAAAATCTTTTTTTGGTAAAGGAAGAGTTACCATTGTTTGTTCTGCTTCATCCAGGCATAGGTTTAACCCAGAGTTATTGACAATGAAACTGATTTCTTTCCAGAAGTGACCCTGTTGTTTTGGCATCTGGACTGACACCTTTGTCCCTATTTCTGTTTGTCCATCAATGCCAGCCTGAGTTGAATACTTGGGGAGGGGGGGTTGGTCTTACCTCCACAGAAGTGTTCCAGTGTAAACGTGATCACAAATCAAAATCAAGCTTAGTTATTTATGAGTCTAATTTTTCAAATGAGTTTAAGGGTCAATATTTTGTGAGCCTTGCATGGAAGACACCTATTGCACTGGTTTTACTTGGTCCTAGTAAATTAGTAGATTCACCTGGCATTTTGGCACACAAGGATGAATGAGGGTTGTCACAGCTTCCTCTGTGAGTAGCTTGGCTTTCTTTTATGTTTGAAGAACCCACATATTTGCATAAAGCCCAAGTTGAAGTGATTATATGGCAAAGACATGAAAATGTAAATATTTAAATAATACAGGATATTTTGTGGTCTTTCCAAATGAAAGGGAGGTTTGAAAACCTGTGAAATAAGAGTCTGGATAGGCATATCAGGATTTTCTAATTTTTCTTTCATAAGGCTGATTAGAAAAAATTGTTAACATAGCAATCAGAATCTCCTTTATTTCCTGAAATTTCTAGGTCTTCTTTGCTTTGTCGGGAGCATTTGGTTTGGGTTAGCATCTTTGGGAAAATAAAATATACCTTTCCCTTATCTCTGTACTCCAAATTGGAATGCTACTTAACCCCTGTGAGATGAGGTATCCTTGTATGTATATGCCCCGTACCAGGCAGAACTGGAAAGGCTTTATCTAGTGGAGCCCATTTCCCTTCAGGTAGTCAGAGGAAGGTGAGCTATAGATGGCCAGGTGGAGCTCTGTATAGCAAGCACTAAGCCACTGATTTGAGTCACAGGCAAGATGGACAGAGAGCTTTTTTTCTCTAGCTCACATGCTCAGCCTCTGTTTTGAGCTTTTGTTTTTATAACATCCCAACCCTCTCCAAGTATTTTATGAAGTCACTGTAAAATTCATATATCAAATTTGAATGAATTGCCACCACAAAACAAAACAACCAAGCCACAATCATTTCTGGAGGGTTTCTTAGGATGCATCACACACCAGACCATTTGCAGCAGTGCTTAGTGTGAGACACATCTCATTTATCTAATTTGTCTCTCTTTTTTCTCTCTTCTTCCTTCTTTCTTTTCTCCTCCCTTCCTTTTTTGCCTCCATTGCTTTTCTCCCCCCTTTTCCTTCCATTCTCTTTCCCCCTCCCTCCCTCCCTCCCTCCCTTCCTTCCTTCCTTTTTTTCTGTACCAGTCCTGGGGTTTGAACTCGGGGCCTGAGTGCTGTCCATGAGCTTCTTTTGCATAAGGCTAGCATTCTACCACTTGAGCCACAGCTCTACTTTTGGCTCTTTTTTAGGGGGGGGTGGTTCACAGGAGATAAGAATCTCAGAGACTTTCCTGCCCCAGCTGGCTTTGAGCTGTGATCCTCAGATCTTAGCCTTCTGGGTAGCTAGGATTACAGGCAGGAGCCACCAGCTCCCATCTTCCTCATGTTTTTGAAGGGTCAAATCCTAGAGCTAGGCCATTTAGGAAGAAGGAGAGAGAAAACCCAGGGGTCTCTTTTTCAAGGAAGTTGCTCGTCAGAATTTTGGGCCTTATTTTTTTTTAATAAAAGTAAAACTGTGAGCCTTCTGTCATGTTGCTTTCTAGCAATCCAAATCCTTTTTTTAACCAGTCTATCTGCACATGAGAACTCATATTGGCTACGTTATATCCTATATCAAATACCCTGAGTTGACTTGATCTTGATTGAAAAATTTCCTGTGTTTATAATAAGCAGTGATGACATTTTTGCTGCCCCTCTCTATTTGAATTCCTTGACCAGTGCAACTTTCTGGGACTAGCCTTAGCAGTGGTCTGATGCCCTTGATAACGTTCCATATCACTGTAGCATGCAGATCCCAGTTTTACCCTGATTTCAGTACCTGCTGGGGAGTGAGACTTCTACCCCTTGAACTGCCTGAGGCTGACTGGACCTAGTTGTTAGCAGTGGGGAAAAAAACAAAACAAAGCAAAAAAGCACCTCTTTGAAGCCAGGAAAAGTATCTGTGAGAGACAGTACGCAAGCTGAGAAACAAGACAGGAACTTGGGTTTATTGAGTATCGGTTATGGCCTAAGTACTGGGCTATGACTTTCAATGCATGTGGTCTCACTTGCCATGTAGAAATGACAACTGACAAAGTGTTGGGAGCTTTATTAGGGGAGGTCTTGGATAAAGTAGTTTCAGAAGGTACCTACAGGAATTAGGGTGTTTGTATTGACAACTTATTTTTAAAAAATGTGAAAGTGATAGAGCTCCGGAGAGGTTGGTAGCTGGTATAATGATGCTTCTAAGTACCTAGGTTGTCTCTGTGTCTGCATGTGTTATGTTGACATTATCCTAGAGCTGGCTTTCTTGGTAGACACCTGATGATTTCCAGCTCCTTAGTATTAGAGCTCCAGTATCCATGTCTAGAGAGTGAAGGTGAGCATAAGAGATAGCTGGTTTCTAATACTCTTCCCAGAAAAACAATGAACTTCCTTTTCCTGAACCTCTTTACTCCGTTCATCTCATTAGCCAGAATTAGATTGCATGGAACATCTTCAATGGTGATGAGAAGTCTGGAATTATCCTTCCATGATTAGACTACCAAGGATGGGAGCTAGGAATGGGAGCAATGCCTGTCTGAGAGAAAGATGTGTTGAGTGGAAATTTTGCTTTTGGGAAGAAGTTGCAAACGCTGAGCTACATAAGGTGAATTGAATTCATAATGAAATGATAGCTAGAAAGAGATATATGAGCTAGGGTTGATGGTTCATGTCTGAAATCCCAGTTACTTGGGAGGTAGAGGCAGGAAGATTTCCTGGGCGAAGCTGGTGCGACCCTATCTCAAAAACTAAAACAAAGAAACAAAGCACAAGGGCTGGGGGTGGGGGGCATCGTTCAAGTAGTAGAGCACTTGCTTGGCAAGGATGAGGATCTAGGTTTAATTCTAGTTCAGAGGTAGAGGGGAGAGACAGAGAGAAAGATAAAGAGTCACAGAGATATGAGTCATGAAAAAACATGTAAATGATTTCTACTTTTATTGAGAAAAGCAACAATTACCTGGAATACTCATATGCTTCACTCTTATGCTCATGTTTGGTGATCTTAGGCTTTTTAAATCCAAAATATTTGAAATGGCACTTACCATTTTTCTTCCTCCCCCATCAATCATGCTCTTCCTACTGGCTTTGCTCAGTAACACCAAGTCTCAAGTCCTTTCTGGGCTGGATTGTCTTCTCCTCTGCTTTCTCTCCAGATTCTGTGCTCCACATTGCTATCTGGCGAGCTTCAATTTGGTGTCTCTTGCCTAGTGCTAAATTGGCTTTCACTTGTTCCTTCAGAAGTATCCTGCTCCACTTCACCTTCTTTTCTGAAAGTTCCTTTGCCCCCTTTGGCTGGTTTTGTCCAATGGTGGCACAGGTAATACAAAAGAGAGGGGATCAACACGAGAGTCACCTACCCCCCTAACTCAAGGCTGGCTGCCTACCAAAAGTGATGCTGACAGCTCCCCCCAGGTGCGCTTCCTGCAGCTCTCTCCACCCCATTTCACTGGTCATCTTCCTCCATATCCAGAGATATAGCAAGATTCCTTATATTCTTCTATACTCTGTCCCCACCACTGAACAGAATCCCTTTTATCAACTCTTGTTCAATTCCCAATGCTGTATGCCATGCCTGGACCATGACACATATATCCATGCTCAAAGCAAGTTACTGGCTCCATCTTGTCCTGAGGTCAAATAGGCAGTCCACACTAGGGATGAAAAGCCAGCCTTTCTGCCTTATTAGTTCCTTATATAGTCTCTCTCTCTGTCTCTCTCCACAGGGTCATGAATTTCCTGTATACTGAGAATGCTGTGTCTTTTCTTCTTAGAGGCTGTAGAGCAATGATTTCTTCCCAGATCTGCCTAGGCATTCTCTTCTTCATTCTTCAAGATTCTTCTTAAACGCTACCTATTGCTTGTTGTGTTTGCTGACTTCCCCTGGTGGGATTAATTGCTGCTTTCTTGGTATTTCCTCATCATGCTATATGTGGGTTCATAGGTGTGCTTATCATGACTATAATTATTTGTTTGTATGATAGTTTCTTGACTGTCTTGCCTCCTGATTGCTGTGTATCCTTGTGGGTTTAATAAACATTATTTGAATGATTATTTTTCATGTATCAATTATGTTCTTCCTGACTCCATTCAGATAAATTAGAAATCTTCAATGAAATACCACCTTCATCTATGCAACTGTGTACACCGCAGTCTTCTGTTTTGATGAGTATTATTTTGTTTTATCCTCAGGGTAACTGCAAGATGGTAGGTGTGGGGACATGGGGTAAATCCTTCTCTGTCACTTAGCTTGTTAGTGGCAGAACTATGTCAAGAATCTAGACCTCTTGATTTGGATTTGCTCCTCTTTTCATGAGGCTATTTTGTTTCCTGAGATGCCACATTAAAAAAAAATAAAATAAAATCCTAGGGCAGGCTTAAATAATGACCATCAACCCAGCGGCCACTTCAGATAGACAACAACTCAAGCCGCCATAGAGATAACTCCATATGATTATAAACACATGTCAGGAAGGCTGTTTAGAGAGCGTTTGTTGTCAGAAGGGTCCTAACAAATGGAACTGGTCACATTACCGGAACCCAACTTCCTGTTGTGAGAGAATTATGTCTCCTGTAGGCTCCAGGGACAATCGGCAGAACATAACACTCGGATTAAAATTAGGATATGAACATCAAAAAGAAGTATTCTGTGACCCTGTGGAAGGGCTGGCAACCAGCAAAGGGAGGAATGGATTGGTGCTGTAATTCAAACCATATCCCATGAGCAAGTAATTTATAGGCAGCAGCACAAATAAAGATAGATTTGAGAGTATTTGGAGTAATTTCTGTTATGTCAATAGATGGCTTAAAGGTTCCTCCTTCAGGGAAGGAGTGTTACATTGGAGGCAGGGTTAATAATGAAGCTCACTTGTAAGGAACACTGGCAGAGATACCATCAGAGAATTTCAGAAGGACAAGGGACTTTAAAGGTTGTCTGGTGCTGAGCTTTTGACTTTTGGATATTTTCCAACAGAAAGGAAAAAAGGAATGAGGTCTGAATTCTCCAGTTGGTTGAGGGTCAGGACAGACTAAATCTTAGCTGTAGAGGTTAGGCTCCCTGTCACTTGAGCTCTGCAGCTCTACAGGTGACGGGAAGAGCATTGGACCTTGTATCTGGTCTATGTCATAACCTCAAAAGCCACTGTGACAGACTCTTTTTTTGTTCTTAAAGAAAAAGTATATTTTAAATCGCTGGGAGTTTTGGAAAAACCACACACACATTGAAAACACATTCAATTGCATTGATCTGGTCTTTAAAAAACAAGAATATTTTCATGTAGTATTGCTTAGCTTTATTCCTTGTAATACTAACAAGATAGATCTTGGACACTCTTTCCAGCTTTAAAAAAACTCTCATTATTACATATTGCTTCTCCTTTTCTGTTTTTCAGTATAATACTTCTGGTTTATGATTCTCTCATATGTATGCTTTTTCAACAGCACCTTTATTTTTCTGCAACCCAAATTGATGCCCATTTAAAATTCCATGCATTTGCTAATTTAGGTAGCTGTGTTCTCAATAGTTTTATTCCTATCTGAAAGACAAATTTTAGCAATATTTTACAGAAAACCCAACTCAAATAATTCCTGAAAATGTTTTTATTGCATATGAAAGTATACTTCAAAGAAAGAAAAATTTGTATTGTATTCCAGAATATTGGTCTTCCCCCCCGCCCCCTTCTTTTGAGTTAAAGTTTATTTTCACAGGCTTGCTTTAGTTCTTCTCTCTATAATCACCTTTTTAGAGTGAGGAACATTTAGGCTCAGGCTGGAAATACAATGTTATTCACCGAGTTTCAGGTGGGTATTAGACATCCTCCTACAAGTTCCCTTCAGTTCTAGTTCTGTCCTGGAGCGCACATGAGGAGAAACGTTGATTGGAACCAGCATGGCTGGGATGCAGGAGCAGCAGCAGCGAGGACGTGGATTACAGCACTGTATTAAGCTGGAAGGCTGTGAGAGCTGGGACCCTGGAAGGAAGAGAGATGGGGCAGGGGGTTGTGCAAATGAGACTGTCTGGAAGAGTGTATGGGGAAATTCCCTGAAGGATTTTGACCAATGAGATGGAAGAATTTAGGCCATACCTATGTTTCAAATTAATTCTATCTTGAATTGGGCTCTTCATGCTCAAGCTGTGACCAACAGCTTCATGGTGATGACTGAAATCAAGGTGATTGCTGAGTTCCTGGGACTGTGACCTCCCACTTCTCCATCCAAGGGAAGGAATCAGATGGAGAAAGTTGGCTGTGGCCAAGAAAAAGCTGAACGAGTTGCAACAGAGGAACAGCCCTGGACTCCACGCTGGAGGCTGAGAAGTCCTCAACCAATATTGCAGAGATGGCATCTTCTCATCCTCCACCCAGTGGAAGGGCCATTATGACAGACAGACTCTTGATAAACCAAGCCATTGACCAGTTGTTTGGATCTCTGCCACTCCACTGCTACTCCATTCTCCCTTGAAGAAAAAGAGGTGTGTTATCTCTCAAATAAAGGAAATAAGGAGCATGTGTGCATGTGCATCCAGTCTTCTCTTAAACTGTTTTTGCCAGTGTTCTCAAACTTAAAGTTGGAAAAGAACTATATAAGTTGACAGAATCAAATGGGATTGCTCATGTCAACCCTAACAAGAATAAAAAGTAAATAAAGTTGGGGGGGTGTTTAAAGATAGGGTTCTTACCCCATCTCCTTATAGCTATTACATTACATGATAGTGATGACCACTAAAGACTGCTAGAGCTACAAGCTTTCACAAAGGCTGCCACAGCCTTAGATAAAAAGCATTTCTGCCTGACATCTGCCTGACAATTATCTGTTCAACCTCACACCAAGGGCTGCTCATCATTAAGCTTTGCAGCCCAGGATTATTATTTCAGAGTACCTGATGTCATGTGCCTTATTTTTGTCTTTAAAAGTGTTTCCTTGCTGTTTCTCTAAATATTCATGGTTTACTGTGGTGCATGTATTCCTGTGATAATGCTCAGCTATTCCCCAATATATATATCAATGTTCTTTAAAGATCTCTATGATAGCTTTTTATTTATACTGCTAAACTATTCCTAATATTCCTGTCTTTTGACCCATTGACTCAGTTTTGGAGAATTTTATCTTAGGAGTTATAATAATAATTGTTGACAAAGAAACCTAACTGTCCACTAACAATGGATTTGTTGATTAAATGTTATGATAGGATATTGTATTATTTACATGTTTGAAAAAACATTTGCTTGCATCAAACATGCATATGATATAAATGAGAAAAGCAACATCCAAACCTGTATCTATGGTAAAAGCCTTGCCTTATTTTTCAAAATCTTTTTCTTTCTAAATAGAGAGAAATCTGACTAGACACCTATCTCTATAAATAGAAAAACTCAGAAGGAAAACTATTAAAATGTCAATTATGGTTACCTCTGGAAGGCAAAAATTATAGGTGTATTTTTATTTTCTTCTTTGCACTTAATTGCTTTCCCAAACTTCATCAGTGATATAAATGAGGAAATAACTTTAAACAATATTGCATATTGCAAATCCTTGGTTGGTTTTGCCTTCATTTCTCAAATAAAAGCCAGACTCTTTAGCTATAAAGGAGGCTCTTGAGTTCATGGCTGCCTACTTTCTTGACTCATCTTTCTCCGTGTCTCTCCTCTTGTTCTCTGTCTTGATGCCTGGTGAAGGACCTGTTGCTGTTCTTTCTGCTGAGGACACTTTGCTCTTTTCAATATTTTCATACTCCAGAAGGCAGCTCAGATGTCTTCTTTTAGAAAGACTGTCGAGTAGATGCTGCAGTGTGCTGACATGTATTCAGGTTGGAGGCTCTCATTCTCCCTGCCCTACCCGCACCCCCTCTAAGCATCCAGGTAGTATATGCTGCTGGCTCACACTTAACACTCCCCCTCCCTTGCCCCAGGGATTTTCCTAGACAATAATAATAATGGCTTTGTCCCATATCTAGCAAGTGGTCCACTCAAGGTCCCACAGCCTGGATTCTTGATCTCAGTGACATCCTAGCCGCAAACCATTCTTATTGCATCAGCTAAGTCTCTGGCAACTGCTTCTCTCATTCATTCCCTTACCAAGTTAGTACTTTCTAGGAAATCTCTTACATACAGATCTTTCTCTGAGTCTGCTTAGGAACCAAACTTTGAACCCCTTCTGTGATCCCTCACCTCTCTCCCTAAGTGAGGGCTTCTCAAGGTTTTTGTTCATCTCCACTTTAGCACATCTCATGCTGTGCGGTAAATAGCCAGAACCTTAATGTCTCCCCAGTGCCTGGGATGCCCCTTATTATTTTTGAATTTGAATTTAATTTTTTTTTGGGTCCAGTCATGAGGCCTGAACTCTGGGCCTGGGTGCGGACCCTCAGCTCTTCAGCTCAAGGTTAGCGCTTTACCGCTTGAGCCACAGTACCACTTCCGGCCTTTTCTGTTTATGGGGTGCTGAGGAATCGAATCCAGGGCCTCATGCATGCAAGGCAAGCACTCTACCACTGAGCCACCTTCCCAGCCCAACTCCTTATTATTTTTAAAAAATATCTTTATTATCATTTAAGTAATTGTACAACGACGTTGTCATTTAACAGAGGAATTTATGATTACAATGCATCTCAATCAGTGTCATTCCTTTCCACATTCTCACCCATCCCTCCCGATCCACCCTTTCCCTCACTTTTCTTAACTTAGTAGTATATACATTGAATTATTGACTTCATTCCTCTCCTTGTCCTCTTGGGATGTCTCTTAGAGCCAGAGTCCAAGTCTCATCTCTTTGTGTTTGTGGCACCTGACATAGTGCCCGGCTCCCAGAATATGACAAAGAAGCCAGCAGAGAAGGGAACAGATAGAATAATGAGGCAAGGTTGACATAGGAAATCGAATGACAGCATTATTGACAAAAATGAAATGACACAGGTCCTTTTGCATTCTTCCCATTGTAATTATAGTTCCCATTCAGCCTTTCAAAAGTGTCCACAATCAACAAAAGTCTGCCTTTGAAGAGGTTGGCAGCTCCTTTGACTATTTTGGAAAATTCCAACAAGAGCTAAAGAATTCTGTTCTTTATTTTTTTCTCTCCTGATATTTATTTACAAGACTAATACTTCTTTGTTCTCTCTTTCTTCTCTTCTTCCTCCTTTCCCCACTATTTTTGGACGAAGGCCTAAAATGGACTTATAGCCTATAAAAATATAAAGCTGGGGGCTGGGAAGGTGGCTCAGTGGTAGAGCGCTTATCTTGTATGCTCGAGGCCCTGGGTTCGATTCCTCAGCACCACATAAGCAAAAAGAAAAAAGCCGGAAGTGGC
>NW_012267346.1:4979755-5012167 GCF_000151885.1 Dipodomys ordii
GGAAGTGGCAGTGTGGCTCAAGTGGTAGAGCACTAGCCTTGAGCTGAAGAGCTGAGGGACAGCGCCCAGGCCCAGAGTTCAGGCCCTACGACCGGACCCAAAAAAAAAAAAAAAAAAAGCTGGCCAGGAACTGACCCACCAGTAAGTCTCAGGCTTCTTCAAGAAGCCAGAGAGTGAGAAGCGGTGAAGATAAGAGCATTTCAGTCCAAGATGGGCTAGAGTAAAAGCAAGAGGCCCCATCTGAAAAACAAAGTAAAAGAAGCTATATGTATGGCTCAAGTGGGAGAACTTCAGAGCATTTGCCTGGCAAGCTCAAATTCCTGAGTTTTAAGCCCAGTACCATGAGGAAAAATCAGTACCTTTTCCATGTGTACATTCTCGGCCGAATAACTCTTGAAGTCTCTGGTTTCTAAGGAATGATTCAAGTACATCTTCCCTAATGGCTTGAGGGGAACTTTCCCAGGTTTCAGTTATCGGTGTGATTAATCATCTGCATGTATTAAGCCCCTGGCTATGTGCTTTCCAAATGGAGTCAGTAACACCCAGCCTTTAAGCTGCAGTTGGAGAGTCTCTCCCTGCCCCTCCTTCTCTCTCTCTTTTCCCATCTGTTTTCACTTTGATCAGGTCCATTCTTGGATGAATTCTCTGGTGCTGAAAAAGTTCTGTGCGATGACAAAGGCTGCTCTACATTTATCCTATTTTTAAAAGAACAACATTACTAGTTTTTCTTAACATGGAGTCATCTCTGTTCCTATATAGAATGGAGCTGAGCTATGCACAAGACTTACCCCTTTTACACAGGAGGCAGGACAGGTGGAAGGATTCTCCAGCACATTAACAGTAGGCAGAGCATTCAGCAGACAAGTGACCTTGAATCATAATTGCACTGCTCAATGCCAGCACTAGAATTGGAATTCAAGGCCCAGATGGGTGTGCCTGAGCCTCTAGCACTTGCTAGCCTGTGCTGAGGGTGGTTCCTCACTCCGGAGCTTTTCTCCCATGAATCTGCTCATTGCCCTCAGTCTTAGATGTCACCAATCCCAGAAATATAAAGCGTGACCACGCTATTGGTTGGGGTGTGGGGTGGTGGGGATGGGGATTGGTGTGTTTGCTATCTCAGCCCTGAAGAGGCTTAGCTGTCTCTGCTGCCTGTTGTAGGAGTGAGATGGGAACATTTATTCCTCACTCTTCTCCTTTCCATTGGGGACTTGTTTGCAATGAATAAATCTTCTGGGCTCTCTGTATTCTGACCTTCACGTCATTGAAGGAAGAGGAAAAATAGTCTGGGAAAGGCAGAGTATGTATGAGTCAACTTGTGTTCTCTGACTCTGTCTGTCTCCTCTCTGTCTCCTCTCTGTCTCTGTCTCTGTCTGTCTGTCTGTCTGTCTCTCCCCCTCTCTCCTCTCTTCCTTGTTTGGGAATAGCTGGAGAAAGTAATTTCATGTCTTCTTCAAGCTCTTAGACCAAATTCTGGGTTCATACTTTTCAAACAAGTCTTTGCTAATTTAAATAATGGTGATATTTGTTTCCCTTGTCTGTCCGACACCTGTGCCTCTTAACTGGTACAGAACATAAGCAAGGAAGAAGAGTACATTGTATTGGCTACCCTAAAATCTCAGCATCAGAGAGGCTACTCTGTCTGGTTGTCTTTCACAGGCACTTGGTTTGGGTAAAGACCCAAGATTTTGGGTCGAGCAGTCAAGAATTTGGGGAAATAGGTTGGAAGGAGAACACAGGTAATCTTAACTAAGAAGGCAGCTAGGATAAGGGGGTTCTATCTACAGTTTCATGACAAAGGGGAGGCTTGACTCATTTGAGGGTTATGAAAGAAAAAGAGGGGACCTTCCCAAATAAATCATCCATGCTTCAGGTGATAGTCAAAGTAATCACAGAAAAAACAACAAGATTTTTGCAGAGGGTTCTTCCTGTTCTCACAGATGTTCAAGTTTGAGTAACTAGAGAGCAAGGGGGAGTCCCATGGGGACCATGACAGTTTTCTTTTGTGTAATGGAATCCAGTTCAGATCTGTCCCCCGTCACCCTAACTAATCTATTCTATCCCAACTTTTATACCCAGCGCCTAGAACTTATGTCTGAGGTCTGTTATTCCTGATTCATTTTATAATCATTTTATTGTCATGTGATGATTGTTCTTGCTCAGTCTGCGTTTTATCTCAGATTAGTTAAATTTAAGAAGACTGTATTATGCTTATTGATTTTTTAAAAAAACAATTTACCCTATCCTCTAAGAATCTAACACAGAATGCGCTTACATATGGTAGTATGGAAAGAAATGAAGACTGACTGAAAAAGAGCAAGCAAAGATAGTTTATTCAGCGCTTATTGTAGCAAGGGAGTCAGCCACGGTCACTTCTGTTTTGGCAGTAACTCAAAGGCAGGGAAGGCATGGGAAGACTTCAGGCGTGCACCCAGGGGAGACTGCGGGCACTCGGAAGCCAGGGGAAACTGACTAGAAGTCAATGCAACTGCTTACTGATACATATCTGACTCTCTTTGGTTGGTTCTGAATTGGAAACAGAGACAGAACTTAGAGAAGCTGTCAGTTGTTAACCAAATTCTCACTATTGAGAGCCAATTATTAGGATGTTATCATTTGGCTTCCTGGATTGTCAGTGACAGTGGTCGGTGACTTGGGATGGCATGGCAGGTTGGTTTCCTGGGCAGGTTGGCTTCCTAGATTGTGGGTCGACATTCTGTTTTAAATATAGGCCAAGCCATTACTCATTGCTTCTTAGTTGGCATCAGCAGATATTGATTGATGAATTATTGGACTGCTCATTTGAATCAATGTTCTTTTCCTAATCTCTTACTACTTGCAAAGCTACTCAACAAATATTTTTTTCATTTTTCTTTTCTTTTTTTCTTTTGTGTGTGTTTGTGTGTGTGTGTGTGTGTGTGTGTGTGTGTGTGTGTGCCAGTCCTGGAGCTTGAACTTAGGGCCTGCGCACTGTCTCTGAGCTTTTTTTGCTCAAAGCTCACATTCTATCACTTGAGCCACAACTCTACTTCCAGCTTTTTATTATTTTTTTTATGGTTAATTGATAATAAGGATCTCATAGACTTTCCTGCCTGTACTGGCTTTGAAACATGATCTTCAGATCTTACCCTCCTGAGTAGCTAGATAACAGATGTGAGCCACCAGTGCCGGCTTCATTTCATTTTTATAAGAAGATCCTAGGAATTGCACAAGGGAGAAGGATGCTATATTTTTATCCCTTTCTTAATCTCTGTCTTGAAGTTTAAAGCATTGGTGAAAATGGAGTCAGAGTTACCAGTGTTTCAGCATAAAAATCACTAGAGTTCAAGCTCTTCATTTTACAGATAAAGAGAGGGAGGTTTAGAAACTCATCAATGATAAGCTCCATGATAAGCTAAGACTATGGGGGAAGTCACCGTGGAGAACAAATAGCTAGCCAGTCTCCATCTCTCAGCTGTGGAAACTACATGTTGAAGTGAAAGGTGGAAGAACAATAAAAGCCTTGTGTGATTTTGTAAAAAAAAAAAAAAAAATAGAAAAAGGTCAAGTTTTGGAGAGTAGATGACTTTCAAGACTTGCTTTGGAAGCTGTGAGCAGGATAGCGTGTACCACAAAGGTTGTTCGTCCATCATTATATATGATGTACAGAGTTCATCTCCATGACTTCCATTACAAAGTACTTGTGAACAGTGAGGCTTAAAACAGTTGACATTTATTTTCTTCTACTTTTGGAGGCTTGACGTCTGAAATGAAGTTGTCCATGGGATTAGATTCCCTTTTTGAAATATGTAAAAGACAATCCTTCACCTCTTCTAGCGTTGGGTATTTTCTGGCAATCCTTAGATTATAGATGCATGGTTCCAGACTCTGCCTCTATTCTCACATGGTGTTTTTCCTGTAGGTCATTAAATTTTCCAGTCATACTGAATTAAGGGCCCTCCCTATTCCAATATGATACCATGTTTCTAAAAGAGTCATTTACCTCAACTGAGGTATTAGGCCTAGGACTTCCACATGTCTTTGAGAGAGTTGGAGGATGTAGTTCAACCATAACCCATGCCACCATGCACATCTGTCTCCTGTCTATGGCCCTCTGTCATCATTAGCTGCTGGCCTTCCACCATTTCCGTTCCAATTGGCAGCATTTGAGGACACTGTGCTTCTCTAAGAGAGAACCATGATGACTCCCAGTGCTGCACACAGGCAGCCTACAGACGATTAATAGGAAATGATTGATTAGGATAAAGACACTCAGTTCTTTTTCAGATCTGTGTCAGAGGGCATTTAGAATCATCATCTCTCCCACCCACTGCTGCATGTTGGTGGAACTATTAAGCAAATTACACATTCATGCCTTTTTTGGGGGTGTTTCTTATTCACAGTGTTCCCCAATCCCTGTTTGTGTGAGGGAGGATGCTCACCCACCTTCCTTTTAGCATATAACTTTGCCCGTTTCTAAAGTTCATGCTGTCCTGAATTCTTTTGCATCCAGCCTGTCACCTCTGTTAGTCATCTCCTACCACTTTTCTTTCTTTTCCCTCTTGCAGGAAATCATGCTTTTGCTTAGGTAGAAGTGTTCTGCTTGTTTGATGACTCATTCCTTTGCTTCCTGCCATTTCTAAATGCTGGGGGGCGGGGGAGGATTACATTTGTTAAGGACGTTAATGAATGGGCATAGTAGTCAATGGGGTGTGAGAATGCAGTCTCAAGGCGCCTCTGATGTCAAGCAGTGGCAATCTTGCTTATCTGACTTTCTTAAATTTCTAGAGAGTGGCACCATGGTTCTCACGCCCACTGGAATCCATGAGGCTGACTTCCCTGGTGAGAGACTGCCTTCTAATGATGTCACCTTCTTCCCACTTTCCTGTGCTTGGCTGTTCATGAATCATGGCAAGATGGGTGTCATTTTGAGCATTCCACTTACCTCACTTGTGGATCTGGAACATAGGCTAATGGTGGATTTGAGTTGAGTTTGCTCAGTTGAATAACATGCCCCTCAGAGAGTATTATGAACTATGTCATTCACACATGCACACACACACACACACACACACACACACACACACACACACACACACACACACAAGATCTACTCTCAACCCTGGTATCTCAGAATTGACATGATTTGAGGACAGGGTCTTTAAAGAAGTAATCAAGTTAAAATCCAAATTTGTATTTGGATTGGTACTAATCTAATCTAATCCAATCTGACTGCTGTTCTTCCTGAGACAAGGACACAGAAAGGTGGTATGAAGGCCCAAAGAAAAGGCAGCCATCCTACACACTGAGGAAGAGACAGAAGAGATCACGCTGCCAATGCTTTGATCTTGGACTTCTAGCCTCCAGAAATATGAGGAAAGAAATGTTAAGCCACACAGTTTCTGGTATGTGTTATGACAGGTGTAAGAAATGAGTGCAGAATGGAGACAGGTTAAACATATAAAGTAGAACTTTGAGAAGCTTAGTCTACCAATGGAGCTCTAGGCCAGGGTCCTGACTACCTAAGGTCTTGATCCTGATCCAGCTCTTCCTCTTATTTTATACTATGAAATTGTGTTTGCTATAAAAAGGTTGTACTATCCTACTTCATTTTATGAATGCAATTTCATTGGCATTTCCTTGGTGGTGTCAATTTTTTTTGCCATTTTCTGCAACACTAAAAGAGAATTTTCAAAGCTGTTTTTTTTAATAAGCTACAAAGATGACAAATGTTATCAACGAAATCCAACCAGAGTGTATTTTCATCCCTTTTCTTCCCATCACGAGAAGCCAGAAGTATTTGTTGCCAGAAATGGAAAACAGTTTGCTCATCAGCCAGAAGATGATCACAGCATTCAAAGTTCCACTCCTTTGCCATGTGTGAAAAGTTAAGAATTGAAAACAGACAGGCTAGCTCTGCTTAAATCAACCATAAGCTCTACAAAGCAAGGGAAAGAGAAGTCGAGCTGGGAGATAGCTGCAAAGATTGGTGTGCATGGCAAGACTGGGCATTGCTCTGAGGTACGACTGCAAGGCTGATTTAATGGTGGGTATGACCATTCACCAACAGGATGACAGATGAATCAAGGCTTATCTAGTCCTAGAGGTTGCCTTTGTGTTCTAGAACAAACTCCAGTGTCCTACACAAACCTGGCTCTTGAGCTTCTCCTATTATCTGATACCATGTTTCACGATGTTTCAGTTAACTCTTCCTAATGATCTGCATTGGCATAGCTCTGTAAGTCAGTAGCAGAAAGCAGAAATGTACTGAGTCTGAGCTTTCATTAGAAACAAGACTACCTGTGACATCTCCAATTATTCTGTGGTTGTTCTGCTCTTCTGAAGAAATAAGGGAAGGGTATTGAAATTTTGGGTGATTGTGTTGTTTTTAAGTTAACATCTCATCATTGTAGTATAAAAATCATGTTTGCACAGCAATTTTTGATCATTTATGTTAATCTCTGTTTGAAACTGTGGAAAGGATTTTTTTTAGACTACATAGAGCCATTTTAAGCAATAAAAATGCAGGCTTCCAGAGGTCAAATGATTAACTCCACATTACCTCCAACCAAACCAGAACAAAACAAGGGGGAAAAAAAATGAAACAACAAAAAAATACCGGAGAAAAAAATCCTCCAGATCTGTACTCTGGGGTTTCATGATAAGGTTTCTGGAGGTTCACATCATGACATCACGTTTCATTCACATCATTAGGAATCATTTGCAGTTCAACCTAGATTCCCTCTGCTATCTGCTTCTCAAGTTCTTGGAAATAAACCTGACTCATGGATTTGTCTACTTACGTGAGGCAAAAGCCTACCCGGGCTGATTCTTCTTTCATTGCCATCTCAAAATAGAGCAAAATACAAGAATTGTCACAGAAATAACAATGCTGTTTTGAGTCCCACCTCCTCTCTGGAAATTCAGGCCTGCCAATTTGTCTTTAGGACAGTTGTGAACATTATTACTAATTATTATTATTATTTAAAGCAAGCATAGAGACAAGTGATGGGGGAGGAGCAGGAGGGAGAAGACCTGAAGATGCACCTTCTTCTTCTTCTTCATTTGAATCAACTCCATCTTACTCCATCCGTGGCTGTCTTATCTCTTGGTCTCAGGTTTTGTGTTGACAGAGTGCTCAGCAGTAGACCACAGCTTTCTTCAGATGAAAAGGACAAATCAGAAGGTACCTATTACATGTCTGTAGGCCGAGAAACAAAGGCCGGGCTGCTGACACCCTCCCACTAACTTGGGTTTTTAATGGTAGGTTTAATTTCCCTGGGCTAGCTGAAAGGAAGGGGAAAACCCAAGTGGGGAGAGCCAGGGTGTGAGTGGCGGCTATGGTGGGGAGGCGACAGCTGTTGTATTCATGTTTAATCAGGTGTGTCTGTCTTTGTGTGGCATCTGTCTGCTACTGTTGCCGGGCCACACGTGAAAGGGAATGGAGGGGAAGGGCCATTCATGTTCAAAGCCACGAGCACTGACCTCTGCTTCGTTCTCCTCAGGGTAGGAGAGCTTGTCTATTTAACTTTCCCTATTATAGGAAGCTGTAATTCTACTCTATTAGCCCACCCTAACCATTTTGGCCTGACAAATGCAAGCTGCATCCAGAAGGCTGTAAATCTGCCCAGAGACCCAGGCCTCCTCCCTCCTTCTCTGCTTTCCCTTTGAGATTCTATTTGCTTTGTCAAATGAGAAGCTCCAGGAAGAGAGAAACAAATGAGAACCGAGGGCATCCTGGTTTGCCCTCCACCTCAAAAGCCATCTGACACGCATGTAGCTTTTGCAGCTGAGCCGAGATGGCGAGGCCTCCCTGCATCATGCGTAGAACATCGAGATCTGTTTGGCTCACAGCCCACCCTCCCCCTCACCCCTGCCCTCCCTGGCTCCCACGTGATGTTTGCATCAGACCTGAGTCATCTCTGGCACCAAATTCTTCCTGTGTATTCCTCTATCCTCCACCTTCCTGTCCACCCATGTTCAGAGGCACCGAGGAGGAGGAAGAGGAAGAAGCAGAGGAGGAGGGACAGAAGGAGGAACAAGAGGAGGATTCTGGTCTCCACTAGCATTAGGCCTGTGCTCTGGTTACTGCTGCTCAGGCCTGCCAGATTTGAGTCTCCTTGGGCAGTGCAGAAACAGTCGAAATGGGATACCCTTCTGCCTTCACCCCTATCAAATGGCATTAAAGGATAGTTTCCAAATTCAATGTCTTCTCCAGATAAAAGCTCTGACCCAAACTCCTGCAACTTGATGCTTTGTGGGCTTTGTCTTACTCCATTAGGGATGCTTTGCTTGTGGGCCTTGTGCTTTGGGGTTTGAGCTTGTGTTTCTTGGAGCAAATGGTCATTACCATGGGGAGGGGTAAGCTAGGGGTGGGGAGGGGGGTCTGGCTCCAATTTTGGCTCTCCTGAGAGCTTGCCATCCAGGGCTTGCCACCTGCAAGACTACTGACCTTCCGCCCCTGGCTTCAGTTATTCTCACGCTGAATCTGGGGCTGGTTTGGGGATGTGATGTGCTCCTGGGTGTGCACACATCTATGTCTGCCTTCAAAATCCAAGTGGTAACTTTCCCAGGACCAGCGCCAGCTGTTTCCTCTGTCCCCCCACCGGCCCCCGGCCTGTGCTGATCGCCATGGCTGCACTGCTGACCTGTAGCTTTGAGGTCAGGAAGGCTTTGTTTCCCTAATGTTAAAGGGACACTGGGGAATGGTCCTTTCTCCACTGCCCTGTGCTTGGCCCTCTTCCTCTGCTACCCATTGGATCTCCAGATTTCAGTGATGTCAATGGGCAAAGAGGAAGCTCTCTATGAAAGCTCTGGATCTCTGCCAGGCTCTCCAAGGTCTTTGATGAGCCTGTCAGCTTGTGGGATGCCCAAGGCTCTATGAATCAAGTAAGCCATATAATGGTGTCTAATGTACATAGAGAACAGGGTGCCGATCCTTGTGTGTAGCTTGATGAGTTATTTCTAAGGGAAGCTCCTCACAGAACCATTACTCAGGTTAAGAAACAGAGTGTTACTACAGATGGGAGCTTCTTAAATTTCCATTTATGTGGGCACACTGCTACATCTACCATAATTCTCCAACACAAATGGGATTGAGATTTCATTCTGCCTGACATGGGTACAGAAGTTCAGAATGGGAAAGTTCCCATTTGGGAGGGATTTGCCATGGAGGATTTAGTACGATGTGATTTGGCCTCTTGGACTAAACTTTAGGTGCTACCGGTGGGCTGGATGTATGGTGCTCCTGTCTCTGGAGGAGGAGGTAGAAGATTCTGGCAACTCTTCTCCCTTAAAAAAATTAGTGATTAAAGAATATATAACATGAATGTAGCTGTCTTAACCATTTTTAAGTGTGTAGCTCAGCAGTATTAAGTATACTTAGGTTGTCCTGACACTAATTATCAGTAATCTTTTCATCTTATAATCCTGAAACTCCTTAACCATGAACATCTTCCCTGAGCTCCTGGTACCTATTATCCATTTTTTTGGTGTGTGTATAGTATGTGTGTGTGTGTGTGTGTGTGTGTGTGTGTGTGTGAAAGAGAGAGAGAGAGAGAGAGAGAGAGAGAGAGAGAGAGACTATTCCTTTGTGGTACTGGGGTTTGAACTCTGGGCCTCACAGGTACTAGGCAGGCACTCTACCACTTGTGCAATATCTCCAGCTCCCCATTTTCCGTCTATAAATTTGACTACTCTAGATACCCATGTAAGTAGAACAGTACACGTTTATCTCTTTGTGACTTACTTATTCAGTTAATATAATGTCCCTATGTTTCATTCATCTTGGAATCTGTGCCAGAATTTCTTCTGTGTGTGTGTGTGTGTGTGTGTGTGTATGCTCGTGTAAGTGTGTGTGCTTGTCCTGGGGCTTGAACTCAGGGTCTGGGCACTGTCTTTGAGCTGTTTTTCTTAAGGCTAGTAATCTGCCATTTTAGAAACTTAGCTCCACTTCTGGCTTTTTTTCCCCCCTTCGGTTATTATTTGGAGATGAGAGTGTCAGACTTTTCTGCCTTGGCTGGCTTTGAACCATTATCCCCAGATCTCAGCTTCCTAATTAGCTAGGACTATAGGCCGGAGCCCCCAGCAGCCAGTTTTTCTTATCTTTCTCCCTTTTTTAAAGTGGAATAATGTCCTGATACATACATATACATACACACATATATATATACACACATATACACACATACATGTACACATAGATATGTGTGTGTTTGTGTGTGTGTGTGTTTGTGTGTGTGTGTGTTTATCCACTCATCCATTGGTGGATACTTAAGTTGCTTCTAACTCTTGGCTATTGTAAACGGTACTGGTGTGAATGTAGATAGACAACCATTGCTTCCACTTCTGACTTCATTCTTTTAGGTACTTACTTAGAAGACTTTCTGGGTCCCTTGGTGACTCTCTTTTATGGAGGTTTGCCATAGCAGCCTTACCATTCTAGCCTTTTCTTTGCCAGGATTTCCTTCCAACCAGCCTCCTGGGTGATGTTAGAAGGAGCATCACCCAGGATTGAGCTGGTGGTGAAGTTAGGGTTGTGGTAGGAACTCTATATGTGGCCGTTTGAGGGGGTTTAGGATGGACAAAGCAGGCTAGATTAGAGGTCAGTTAGCAGAAGCTGAAGAAGAAGGTTAAGTTTTTATGAAGTTTTTTGCTCAGCTAGAAAACCCAGCTGTACTTCTCAGGTAATTGAAGTGTCGAGGTGATGCTGTAAGAGAGGCTGGATGAATTTATTCTCGGTGGCCTGTGTGTGGCTGCAAATTGAGCTGCACAATGGCTGTTTTCAGGTTAGGAAGACACCAGAGCAGTGCTGGGGGCTTCTCTTTAGAAGTGACTCTACTAACATGCAAAATCAATGTCACTGAGTTTCGCTTATGTTACTGCCATTGACACTGTTTGATCCTTACATGAAAGAGACATTTGTCTTTTGGCAGGACTCAGGCTGGGCGAGATGGTGGAAACTTTCCCTCGTGAGGTTGCAGGAATGTCTGATGACTCGCCTGCTTACGTTTTTGTGGCAGAGCCTGGGTGGCTAAGGACCCCATTATCCTTTGGCTTTGGTGACTTACTGTTCCCCATTTCAGATATCCTTCATGAACTTCCATTATCTTTCCAACGTTGGCAATGCCCTCTACCCATTTGTACCTCTTTTTTCCCTTTATGTTTCTTTTCACTGTCCTTCCTGCGAGTGTCTGTCAGCTGTCTCTCCCCTTTTCTTGTGCCCTGGGCCTTCTACTGACCACTACTTAGCCACAAGAGTCATACTTTCCTAGAGCTAGAGCATGTGAAGTACACAGAAAAGTCCACCTGTAGCTGGGTGCCAGTGGCTCATGCCTGTAAGCCTAGCTACTCAGAAGGCTGAGATCTGAGGATCCCTGTTTGAAGCCAGCCCACATAGAAAAGTCTACGAGACTCTTTTATCCAATTAACCACCCAAAAGCTGGAAGTGAAGCAGTAGCTCAAGTGGCACGGCACTATCCTTGAGCATAGACACTCAGGTACAGCACTTAGGTCCTGAGTTCAAGTGTCAGGCTGGGCCCTAAAAAGAAGAATGCTACTCTATGTTCCACGAGATGCTTGGGTTAGCATTTTAACTCTCAGTTGGAGTATAGGCTGCCCAGACTATGGAGAGAAATAGACCAAGTTTAGAACTGAGAAATTCTTATTTTCCCAGGGACCAAATAGGTTTTCCTGGTGTTTAGGGGTTATATACCTTTGATTGATTTTCTTTTCCATTTCTGGGACCTGCTCGTTCTAGCCCAATGTCTTCTACTTCTAAGAGCAAGGCTGATGGATGATTTGAGACAGTCCTGTGGTCACATCTCAGGTTATAGGCACTCAAGAAGCAGGGTGGGTGGGCTGATTATTTGATTGACAAGGCAGGAATTTTGTTATAAATCTATCACTTCTGAAAAGAGATAGCACCTGAAGTGGTTTCTTTTTGGGGGGGGGTTGGTTGTTGTTTTGAGATCTTTTAAAAATGCTTTCGACTCTTTGCTGTAGTGAGGTTCTTGCATAAATCTCTGAGTGGGCCCATGCTTTTCTGAACTTGTTCAGATCATGACTTTCTATTCTCAAAGTGGAGAATATTTCACATTTTAATGTAACATTAAATAAGATCCCGTTAGAATATGTACTGGAAAAAATATACACACACAAATTATAAGAAATAAAAATAAAAAATCAATTCTAACAACAATATCATTGTCATCTGGAGTGACAGAGTCTTTGGTGGTAGATAACCATATATGATGTACTATTGTGAAAGGTAATGGGGTTTTGGTAAATGTGTTTTGAGGGCTCTTGGCATCCCTCAAAAGCTCATAAGCTGCCTTGATTCTCTGTAGTGCCTAGCTCACCTATGGGTCAATAAACAATAGCATTTAACGCTTTGTGTTGTGTTGCCAGATGTCAAGAATTCCAGTGGAAGAACTACTAAGTTGTGTGTAAGAGATCAATGTTCTCAATCACGGTGTCCACACCAGGTATGGAAATGATGTGTTTGCCAGTTAATAATAGTTGAACTATAAAAATAATTGAGGCCAGGCACTGGTGGCTCATGCCTGTAATCCTAGCTACTCAGGAGGCTGAGATCTGAGGATCATGGTTCAAAGCCAGCCCGGGCAGGAAAGTCCGTAAGACTCTTATCTCCAATAAGCTACTCAGAAAACCGGAAGTGGTGCTGTGGCTCAAGTGGTAGAGTACTAGCCTTGAGCTGAAATGCTGAGGGATAGTACCCGGACCCAGAGCTCAAGCCCCACAACTGACAAATAAATAAATAAATAAAATAGAGTACTTTGTTAGTGAACCTCAGTAATAATGATCTTCTGAGGATTTTGTGTTTTGTTTTGAATTCCTGAGTTGGAGAGGAAGGGACAAGTGTGTATATGATCTGTGGACATGGTTCTGGGCCATATTGGTATGTGCTGTTTGATGGGTCAGTCTGAAAGAAGGTCTACTGGGAGGGGTCACAACTCCACTATTTAGGCCTTGGACACACATGGTTGGTTTGTATTGGAGGATGACTTCATTCATTAGTGGTAAGTAGTGAAAGAAGGGAAGGGTATAAGGTGGGGTATGGAAACGTGGGAAACTGTAACCCCAATGTAACAATCTGGATGAGTGAAACTTATATTTAACTGGTCAATGTAACATGTAACAAACCAACATAGGCTGTACTCATTAGATATTGGTTATCAATGACCTGGACATTTGTAGCCAGAAAAGACAAAATGGTCTTCTATAAAGGAAAAGAGCTGAAAGTTATATTTTCAATATATGTAGCCATTTCTGACAGAAGATAAAAAGCTAGTATTGCTTCTTTGACATCAGCCACACTGAACAATAGGGTCACCCTTGCTGGGGCTTTCTCTTCTTTCTTTGATTCATAGCACTCATTGATTTATTTTTTTGCCTCCCCTCAGTGACTTTTACAGAACCAACCTTAAGTAGTTAACTTACCTATCAATGTTTTTGGGAGAATGCTTAGAAGGGCAATTCACACTTACCTTGAGAACTCTCACACATACCATTTTCCATTTTATCTAAACACAGGAGAACTCCATACTTCTCCAGTTCTCTACCTAGCTGCCATGAAGCTGGGGTGGCTGGCCAGGTGTGGAGGTAAGAACCAAAGCTTGGATATGTACTCCAAGTTCTTTCTTGACCTTCTTCCCATAGGCTTAGTCTTGTTATCCTGGAGGTGTAAGTGGAGGATCTTGTATTTGGGCATCTAGTTTGTCTATATATCTCTCTTGGATGACTTGTGAGGAATTATAGTATGATGACAGAGGCTAAAGCCACAGGCATAATGTAGAGGACTGGGAAGAAATCACTCGCAGTGTTGACTATGTGGCAGAGGCTGTGAACATGTAACATGAGTGAGCTAGATCTTTGTCTCAAAGGGCAAGTGCTGATAGGAGAGATGTGTACACTTAGACTCAGGCATGTGAGTGTCCACAGAGGAGGGACCCTGAGCTACTTCTGGAGACTGCAAGGAACAAAACAGACCTTGGATAAGTACCTTGGATAGGTTGAGGATTTCTGGTATGCATGTCCAGGCAGGAAAAGAAGCCCAGAGCCTACTGAGCTCACAGCTGGGTAACTAAAGCCTGCTGGAAATGGTGCCTGCCTCTATTCTACCACTTTAGTGGCCCCTCGCTGTTCCTACTGCCACTCCCTCTTCTTGCTCTGAACCTCATGACCTCTGCTTTCTGTGTGATCTAGGACTCATTGCTTTACTCTTTGCCACTTTTCTGGAAGCCTCCTGGGTTACTAGCTGCTGTCTAGCTGTTCTTGCTGGTGCTGCTGGTGCTGGTGCTGCTGCTGCTGCTGTTGTGTGTGTGTGTGTGTGTGTCCAAACTCCAAGGAACAGAGAGGTCATACTGTACCTATGAATGTCATAGGTACAGAAGGCAATGTCTGGAGAGTGAAGATGCTATCAGACACCAAAAACCCTTTGGATAGGATAACCAAATGAGTGGATGACGTGGAAAACCAGGATGCCAGGGACAAGAAGGGGGAGGATGGATGGTGCTCTGTGGAAGACAAAGGGACGTAGGGCTGTTGACCACTCAGGGACTTTTGTGTGTGAGGATGGCCTTGCCTGGAAGTGGAAAGCATCCCTTAGGGACTCTGCGACAGTTAGGGAAGGGATGCAGGAGTGATGGAGAGAGCCAGACACTCAGTTTCAAAACCAACCTCTCCCTAGTGGAGCCTGCTGGGAGACGTGATAAAATGCCTACACACAAATGCTCTCCAAATCTGCTTTCCTTCCTTTCTCTTTCTCACTTCATTGTCTTCTACTCTCCCATTCCCTTAGGCGCTCTGTTGTGAAAGGTAGACAGACCTTCCATAAAGGTTTTGTTAAAACCCAAGCTTGGTACATACTATGAAAATGAATGAATGAACACCAAGGAATGAAGCTGTGACGGAGTGGAATTTTAAGATTGCGCTGGTGTTGGTCACCTGCTTCCTTTTGCCTGTAATAGGAGTCATGCAGCTTAAAAACCCTGACTGCTGATTTGAAAATTTACCTCATGCAGTGATTGATAATAGAAGCTTTCAAGAATGAATAAAAAAAGGGGGGGCGGGGATGGCAAGCAAAGGCTGAGGAAATGTGAATAAATGTTCAGATGTTGAAAATAAGGATGATTAGAATTTCAACCGTTTGTCTTCATCTGAGTGGGCTTCAGATGTCCCAAGTTCTCCAAGTCTGTGTGACAGGAAGGGAAACGGGCACAAGAAAAGAAAAGGAGTCTGCCAGCTCTCAAGTTTATCTTGGTATCATTTTCTAAGCAGGTGTAAGGACTCAGGTCCCCTCTGGAAGAACAGTGAAGCCTGGTGTTCACGTTGGGTGTGCCATGTATGTCTGTAAGAGTTCTTTGACCATCCGTCAGTTGTTGCTGTGAACAAGAGGCCACCCTATCCAAAGAGCTGAACAAGGCCGAAGTTTCCAAACTAGAACAAAGCTTGAGATGTTCTATCTGACAGGAATGTTCCAAAAGAAAGGCACTCTGGTGTCTTCCTCTACTCATTTGCAGCAGATCTTGTCAGCTTTTGAGAGCCTTCAGTGGGTTTGATACTTTCTTAGGTCCATGCAGTGGTTCAGGGGTTGGCAGAAGCATGTTAGGTGGGTCTTCTATTGTGCTTGGAACAAAAGTGAGCGCTATGGTGCCTTTCTGCTCACTGTTGTCAGGCAAGGGAGGAAGGAAGAGAAGGGAGAGGAAGGAAGGGACTTAATGACCAACTTGGAGGTCTACCTTATTCTTAGAAAAACAATCTTATGGGTCAACAATGGCTTTAGCATCCTGGAGAGAACTGGTAATTCTACAAGTGTGAGTTTCTGAAGTGCAACCATATAGTCAAAGCAGTTGAAATCACCTATAAACCTAGCTACTCAGGAAGTTGAGATCTTGTGACCTTGGTTCAGAGAGCCAGCCATGGGCAGGAGAGTCTGTGAACTCTGGTCTCTAACCACCAGAAAATCAGAAGTGGACCTGTAGCTTGGTAGAGCTCTAGCTTTGAGTTAAAAAAAAAAAAAACGCTCAGGAACAGTATCCAACGCCCTGAGTTCAAAAACAAAAACAAACACAAAGCAAACCCTAAACCAATCAGACAAACAAAACAGTGGAAGAGCTTAAAAAAATATGTTGTCTGGGCCTATTCCCCAAGATGCACTCTGGGATGAAGAAGGGACATCAGAAGTTCGCGAGTCTCCCTCTGAGACTGTGATGTACGGCCAGGGGTGAGACCTGCTCTCCATGGCTCCCTCCTAGCATCTGGAAACAGTGTTTGGAATCGAATCTGTCTGATATTGTGCAAGTGTTGGATGCTTGTGTGGGAAAGGCATGTGCTCGCTGAACCCTTTGAAGAGCTTTGATACCTAACCTGGTGACCGTGGAAGGACGTACTTGAAAGACCCTTCCCCTAGACCTGCCAAGGAGAAGGCCTGGATTTCATACTCAGGGCGCAGAAAGCAGTGTGCTTGTTGCCCTTGAAAAGAACACGCTCGGCCTATGTCCAATCCAGCCTCCTTCTCTCCACTGCTGTGTTTCCTGGGCTTACTGATCTGTGGTTTGGTTTCCTGAAATGACCTAGCCCCTAGAAAGGGAGCGCGCAGTGCAGGCAGCTGATCTCAGTGCTTGGGCCAGGAATACAGTAGAGCCTTATATAACCCCGTAACTGAGCTTTTGGAAAGAAAGGCCTGCCTGATGTGAACATGCCTAATGAGCGGTGAGCCATTAATGAAGGACGAGGCTCTGTTCCCAGGCTGACTTGGAGCGAGTGGTGCCTGGTGCGTGGGGGCCCAGAGCCCTCGCAATGGAGTGCTCATCCGTGACTCAACTGTGGCTCACCCAGCACACGCACAATGACAGGCAATCCAGATGTCCCGATAGTTTATCCTCAGACTTGGGTTCTGTTTCTATCTTGGGCTTGCCCTGCAAACTCAGTTTTTGCATTTTGGAAAAGATTTGCTAATACCAAGTTCTGTGTGGATGTAGTTCACATTTAGCCTTGTGGCTAGTATAAGTCTAGAGTGTTGACCCAAAGGAAAAGAAGTACCAAAACTTGACTATTTAAGCATGTTAATACAAAGAAAGCCATATTCGTTTGAAGGTATGATTTATAAACCTATTTCACATAAGATGCCATTGTAACTTCTGTAAAAGAGAATGAATAAAAATTCAGTTCTCGGGGCTGGGAAGGTGGCTCAGTGGTAGAGCACTTGCCTTGCATGCATGAGGCCCTGGGTTTGATTCCTCAGCACCACATAAGCAAAAAGAAAAAAGCCGGAAGTGGCGCTGTGGCTCAAGTGGTAGAGTGCTAGCCTTGAGCTGAAGAGCTTAGGGACAGCGCCAAGCCCAGAGTTCAGGCCCCCATGACTGGACCCAAAAACAAAAAAAAAATAAAAATAATTCAGTTCTCTTTACTTTGGGGTCTTAGGAGCCTAATAACTAGATGAAAATGACAATAGCTTTTTGGGGCGGGTAGGACTGCAGTTTAAACTCAGGTCCTCACATTTGCTACGCAGGTACTCTACTACCTGAGCCACATTCTCTTAGCTTATTTTGGAGATAAAGTGTCCCTAACTTTTCCTCAGGCTGGCTTTGAGCCATAATCCCCTCATCTCTTCTGAGTACTGGGATTACACGTGTGAAGCACCATGCCTGCCATACCTTCTGTTTTTCAAGACCCTACGACAGGATTTGGTGCCAGGACTCTCTTGCCATGAGTGCCCTTAATTGTCACATAGGACTTGTGTGATTTGCGTGATTGCCATTCCCATGTCACAGATGAGGACATCCGTCTTGGGTGTTATGGCGGGGGTGGCCGGGCAGGGGGGGGGGGATACTGCCTCAGAAAATCCAGAGCTCATGCAATTGGGATTTGTTTCTATATCATTCTGACTAGAGCTTTAAGGGCTTGAACTCAGAGTCTCACATTTGATTAGCTTACTTATTTGGCTGGCACTCTATCACTTGGCTTTTTTTTTTCTGGTTAGTTTGGAAATGAAGTGTTGCAAACTTTTCTGCCCAAGCTGGTTTCAAACAATGTTCCTGCGAGCCTCCTGAGTAAAATTCATGTGCATAATGTGTGGGTTTCATCCCTAACCTAGGTCCTCCTTAGGCTGGGGTACACAGCTGCCTACCAACATGGTCCCATGGATGCTAGCCAGCATTTCATGCCTAATGACTAAGTGAGAGTTCCAGATCAGTCTGTCCCTCATCAGGATGTCCCTCATCCAATGTCTCTACCTTAGCTCATCTCTACTCACTCAGAACACAGTGTGGGAGGCGCCCTTGACTCCTCTCTTTCACAGCCCACATGTAAGTCATCAGCCAATCCAACCTGGCAACTGTATCAGAATCCAACCACTTCTTCCTACCTCCCCATTCACTGCCCTCTTCACAGCACCAGAGTGAGTCAGCCTTTATCATTCCCTTGTGGTCTTCTTGTCTCATTCAGTAAAGTGTGTTAGTTATTGTCTTACAGCTCCAAATTCATCCTTCTATGCTCATTTTATGTTGCTGGTACTGGGTCCTGAAAAAACTCCCCATTTTATGTTGCTGGTACCCAGCTCCTGAAAAACTCCCACTTTTCCTGGTCAGCAGGCCCCTGCTTATCTAGTAGTACTAGAGAGAGCTTGTGCTGCTGGAACATAGCTGAGGGTCTTGCTCCTTCTGGTTTTGTTTCCTATGGATTTCCTGTGGGCCCTGAAGCACCTATCAGCAGCAACCTAGCTTTGAGTCTTTATCCGAGCAGTGTAGGTTCCTCCCTGTAGCAGCAGTTCAGTTCCCTTTGTAATTTTGTCCAGAGTGGAAAAGCATCCTTCGTGTGGCATTTCAGGGATATTGACACCAGCTACTATGGTCCCCTCTTTGAACTCTGGGTTTCAACCTAGTAGGAACCTCCTCTGAGCTTTTACATTTTTATAATCCAACATTTTTCTTTTGTTTATCCAACCTAATGGGTAAAGGCAGTTTCCTGCAGTGTCATCCCCAAAGTACTGTAGGGTTCTGTTTTTAGCTTTTCAGTTACCTGGCCAATAATGTTATTCCTAAGGAGAAGATTTTTTAATAGTAGGTTAACCCTATTGAAAAACTGGGGTGTCTTCTGTCTCCTGACTGAGCCCCACTGGATGTGCTGAGTCAAAGCCAAAGCCCTCAAGGTAATACATGATCTGGATGCCTGCCATCTTGCCTGTTACAACCCCTTGCCACTTTCCCCCTGTATCTTTCTCTTCCAGACTTCTGGTCCATTGGTATTATGCAAACATAACAATCTCTTCGGCCTTAGAGCCTTTACCCTTTTTGATCCCATTGCAGAGAAAACTACCTCACAGTTCTGTAGGCTTCTTTTTATACCTTCCTGTAATGTCACCTTCTGTGAACTCTTCCTGGACAGGCTTCATAATCCATGTTCTTCCCACTTGTGGGAAGTAAGTGTGCTGCATCTTCACCGTACTACCTATCACCATTTGAACTAGTCAGATTTATAACAAAATGCTCAAGATAACCAACTTATAAAGAGAAAAGATTCATGTTGGTTTATTTTTGCAGATTTCAATCTGTTGTCACTTGATTGTGTGCTTTTGGGTTTGTTGAAAGGCAGCATATCATGGCAAAAAAGTCAGTAGGCAAAAAATTTACTTCCTGGAAGCCAGGAAGTAAAGGGAGAGGAAGGGGAGGGGCTAAAGTCCAAATAACACCATTAAGAGCATGCCCCCAGTGACCTAACTTCCCTCCACTTGCCTCCACCCTCTAAAGGTTCCATTACCTCCCAATGGCCCCATAGACTGGGAGCTATGCCTTCAACATATGGGCCCATGGGGCTCACTCAAGATAGAGACTATCCAACAGTCTATTTACTTGTTTGCTAATTGTGTCTCTCTTTGACTAGAATATGTGCTACTAAAGAATGGAGACTTTCCCTTTCTTAGAGATCATTGAATCCACGACTATGCAATCATCTCTGGCACACAGTAAATGCTTGATAAATATTTGTAGAATGAATAAATACATTGAACTCTCAGGACTAAGACTGTCCCTGGCCAAAGCCTGATGCATAGGGAAGAATTCTAAAAAGGATACTGGCCTAACAGGAAAATGGCTACAGATGCTTTCTTTACCAGTAAGTAAGAGGTCTCAGGACTGGTAGTTCAGCATCAATATTTCTGAGGAATGACTGATGTCTTTTTCCTCCTTTTTCCAAATTGTTTTTGCTGGTTCTCAAAAATGTCTATAGACATTTAGAAGTTACTTGATCTGTGGCATCTTAACTTTACCTTCCATTTGTCCTCTGATAGCTTTTTGAACTGTCTTAATAGACTATTGTCCTGAAAGTGTCATAGATTATCCTAAGTGGTTACCAATTCTATGTCCTACTCACAATGGAAGAGCCTGCTCGTTGGGTGTTGTTGGCTTTTTGTGGTCATCTACATGGACACTGTGCCTGTGAAAACAAATGTGTTGTGGGGATTACCATACCTCACCTCTAAATTGGGCACTAGCTCGCTAATTCTGTGGAGCTAGCAATATTTTTGGACTAGGATAAGGCAAGAGAACAATTCCTTATTAATAAAAATTGCTGAAAATGGAACTTCAATGGGGTTGGGGGTGGTTAAAGGTTGAATAGGCACTAACCCCAATGCCTTGCAGGTTACACCCTGTGCAGTTGCATTGTGGGTAAGCTCCCTGGATTACAATGGCAGCTGCTCAGCTCTCATGCCTGCGATTCATCTATTCAGTCTTGTTTGCCTTGGATTTCAGCCACCCTGGTTTCAGAAGGTGCTGAGCTGGCCAATGTTCTTGGCTGCTGAACACAGGTGTGATTGGTGCCATGTTAAATGCTAGCAGCAATTACGGCTGCTGATTTGAAAGGAAACTGAACGGACTAGCTTTCATCGGGTCAGCTTTGCTTGGTTGCATGCAACTTTCCACTTAGGGAAATGAGGGCTGAATTCTTGATCCAGACATGCTCTTTTAAGGTGGTGTGTTTCAGCTTTCAGATAATGAAATGAGACAACCTTGTGAAGTTGGGGGTTGTCTGTACTGCCATTGAACTTGGTACCCTATGAAAGGAGATTCTTAAGTACACAAAAATCTTCCCTTCAAGGGCTTAGATTTTGTTCATGTTGGACCCCAGAACTTGCTCAGTTTAGAGCTATTCTGAGCTTAATGGACTATGCCATAGTTGAGATGAAACTCCTAAATTATGTTTTAACTCTTAAAATGGGGAATGCATACAAATACCAGGTAATGTGAAAGCACCCTCAGAACACTGAGCACAAACTCAGAGACTTTATTTTTGGACGCAGGAAGCTCCCACTATATTGGCGAACTAGGAGATGGACACATTCACAGACACACCAAGACAAGCACTAGAATGTTGATGCAGACAGGACTGCTATAGAAACTGAGAGAGTGAACAGATGATTGGTGATCTGTGTTTTCTTGAATATCCTTCAAATGTGAGGTGGCTTTGAAGAAAGTGTGGGTGCTTGGAGTGATATGAAGAAGGGGAAAGGACCACAAGGCATCTGAGCAGGGTTTGGTGGCAGGACTATTCATGGCATACATGGTGTTATGCAAGTGGATGAAATCTTTCCAAAGGTGCCATTAGAAAGTGAGATGAGCAGATGGGAAAGGACGGAGCCTTGGAGGACACCCAATCTGGTTGAGTAGACAGGAATGTGCAAGGAAAAGAAGAAGCCAGACTGTTGTTTGTGAATTAAAAATATTAAAAGAGTCAAAGCAAAATGATAAGTAACACTTGGCAATGGATCTTAAAAGCCAAATCAAAGATCCAAATAAGAAAGGATAAAGAAACACCAGGGCTAGTTTTGGAGAGAAGTGCATAGGTGGAGTAAGTTTTTACTCTTATGGAGGAGCAATGGGGAGAGGCTAGAGATGTAGGGAAGACAAAGAGGTCTCAAGGGCAAAGCTCTAGAAGGTGTCTAGCTACTTGATTAAAAAGGAGCTGGGTAGCTGGTATGGGGTTCATGCCTATAATTCTAGCTACATTAGGAGGCAGAGATCTGAGGATCTGAGCATCGAAACCAATCCTGGGCAGGAAAGTTTGTGAGACTCTTATTTCCAATTATGCACCAAAAACGGTGGAATTATGGCTCAAGTGGTAGAGCAGATTTGCAACAGTCTTGCTGAGGAAAGCGCCCAAGGAAGGATTGAAGAACAAACATTAGAGAACAAAGCACCTGCAAGGGCCAGTAGGAATTTGCCTAGTGTAAGCCTGTGGTAGGTCAAGTCTGAGGGTTATGGGCCCTTCCTTACATAGTTGTGTTTTGGAATTCAAAAGATCTGCATCAGGAGGATGAGGAGTAGGTAGGGCTGATTGGAAGGGAAGGTCATGAAGGATGGAATGGGGTTGATGTGGAAGGTAATGTTTGTCCGGTTGACTACAAAGTCTTCTGGATTGGGAAGACTAGGGAAACAGGAGAGCCTGCTGGGTTTCAGGAGACTTGTGGTGAAAGGGTCAGTCTTGTGGTGATGAAGTCTTGGGGTGATGTTGCTGAGAGAAATAAAGGGAAGAGAGGAAGAGATTGTTGAAGAAGGAGTGGAATATCACGTGCTTGCTTTGGTTATGGAGGTTGTCAATTGTAGCATGAATAATATGATGGTGATACAAAATGTAGAACATCTCAGAACCAATTAGTCTTTATGTTTGATTCAATCACCATGGTTTTCTGTTCAACTTATTGATTTCCTTTTAGTTAATATTCAGAGGTTGAAGAGCGGGATGACTGTGAGTTTGGAGACTCAGCTTCATTGTTTTCTGATCATCAAATCTTGAGCAAATAATCTCAGTGCATTTTCTCATTCTGGTTTGCTTATATGTAACCATTTTTCCATGGAGCTGTTGAGAAGATGAGGGTTAGGGTCCCACAAATAGAGACCATGGTTATTTCAAGTCACTCTTTGCATGGACTTTGCATATTTCAGTGGGAGGTACTTGTCCAATGTTCAGTTTGGTCCCCCTTTTCTATTATTTTTAATTTTTTGTTGTCGGTTGTGGGGCTTGAACTCTGGGGCTGGGAGCTATCCCTGAGCTCTTCAGCTCAAAGTGAATACTGCTTGAGCCACAGCACAACTCCCTTAGTCCCCCTTTTCTATGTCTTTTCTCTTCCTCATTCCTCACTGACTGAATAAACATGTCTGCTTAGAATTGTGGCTGGAGATGTGAAAGGCTGAGCCCTGGTAGCCAGAAGTAAGCTGACATTTTCCCTCACTTGCCTCCTTATGTCCCTTGTAAGCAAGTAAGAGAAGAAATGAACCATAGGACCTAGAGACCTTTGTCACGGAACCCTTCCTCAATTTTCATTGGCCCTGATTATGGTGTCCTCACCTGTGGATTGAGACAGGGGTTGCTGTGCATGGAATAATGTACATTTGCCACCATGAAAAGTAGGCAGATCAATTAGGGGCTGTGAGCATGGGGTGGGTTAAAACCATGTGGATCCATGATCAACTTGATGTCTTAAGAATAAGAAAAAAATCAGAAATGAAAACAATGCAGTACTGATGGTCCACACTACCTTAAAAATATACATTTCCTCAAAAAATAGCCCCTAGGACTGTGTCTGAGTGTGTGAGCAAAACAAAGCTAGATGCAGCCAACACTTCCTTATATAGCACCGCATGGCCACTGCACTGACTTTTCTAAATGGAGCCCTTCCCTGCACTTCTTGGGAGTGTGACCACATGTGAAGGAGCAGGAAATGGTGCAAAGGTGGACCCCAATGCAATCTGTCTGCTTGTTTGCAGTGTCTCACCCCAAATGCCTAAGTTAGGACTCTCTCCTAAGCAGTTGTTTGCAAACATTACCCTCACCTAGATTTCTGCAAAATGGTATTAATGCTGACTGACAATTGTTCCATTCCTAGCTAGGAATCAGGCTTTTCTCTGAGCTGAGGAACCTTCTGGGCAAGGAGGCAGAGAGCACCCATGTGTGAAACACATGGCTTCTTCTAGTTGGATATAGTCCTGCACAAAGCAGAAAGAAGACTTGGCTTTAGTTCCTACTTGTGCCCTTTGTAATTTACAGACTGCCCAACCATATGGGTAGGTAACCCAGTAAGAGTGGTAACTAAGGACTGGCCAGAAGACATAGGGGGTGAATTTCTGCTCATGCACAGATCGCTGTTGTGCATTGAACTTGGAGTATACTGATCTTCTGCACTGACTGCAGGATGCTGGCTTCATAATCAGGCCAACAGAAGCCCAGGGAGAGAAATTACTTACCAAGAGGACCAAGGAATCCTGTGATCTTGCTGGGACCAGAACCTGGTCTTTTAACTAGTTCTATAAATCCCCTAGTGGCACTCGACTGAGATTTAATTTAGTTTTTTATTTTTTTAAGTCTTGGCAAACTGGACACCGTGTGTTTGTGTAGAGTTGCACCATTTAAAAGGGTTCTTGCAGTTTAGATCTTGCATGTAATTTGTTACATTAGCTTTGGGCAAAAATATTTGCTTTTCAGGCCTTTGTGGTTAAGTTTCTTCTCAGCACTGACCTGGCATGTTGGAGGGAGCCGCGCTGCGGGAAACAGCAGGGGTTGGGAGTTGAGGAGAGAGTTCCATGCAATAAAGCTTGTTACTAATGGCAGCTTTTCAGACTGTAGGAGCTCACACGTGATTTTCCTGGTTTAGTTCCTTGGTTGTTTATGCATTTCGGATATTACACTGTTGAGATTAGGAAACAGAAGCGGGTCAGATGAAGGTTTTGAATTTAAATGAAGGTTGGAAACAATTTTTTCCTGATATGTCGGATTCAGTAAGAACATCACTATGGTTATTTTTGTTGGTTTATTTTTTCCCCCTCAGAGTGACATTTATAGTACTGTAGTTGTTCCCGCACCTCCAAGTTTGGCCATCTTTGAAGTGAACACACACAGGAGGGGTTATTCAACCAAGAATTCAGCTATATTTGTTAGATTCTCAACTCTGCAAAATCCATAACACTGCAGAATGGATCACCTATTAACTAGTTCTAATTCATGCATATTCTTCTGTGACAATTAGAAAGAGGTACGTAATATGTTCCATTTTACAAGACTGATAGCAAGACACGAAAAAGGAAGCATGATTTCAGTTACCTACAATCAACAGGAGTCAGAAAAATATTAAACAGGAAGTTCTTAGAATAAACAATTCATCAGTTTTATTTATTTGTTTGTTTGTTTGTTTGCTTATTTAACAGTGCTGGGATTGAGCCTAGAGCTTTTTGCATATTCATGGAAGTTCTCTGCCACTGAGCTATATCCCAATCCAATTCATAAATTTTAAATTATGCATTGTTCTGAGCAGCATGATAAAATCTTGGGCCATCCTGATCTATCCTGCCTGGGGCATGAATGATCTCTTTATCCAGTGTATCCCTGTGATACAAGTTACCTGCCCAGTAGTCATCTAGGAGCTATCTTACTTAAGAAGTTCACCATCTTGATATTAGAGTGTTTATGTACAAGTAACCCTTATTTGTCTTGATAATACCCCGGAACACCAGGGTAGTTCCTGGATAGGAGGCTGGTAATTTGGATATGGCAAACAAACAATAACATGCTCCCATTAAGTGAAAGTTGCTGCTCCTCCCTCAATCCCTCCTTCCTTCCCTACCTTTTTTCTTCTTGGCTTGCTTGCTTGGCTCATGCTTAACTACTTGAACTGCACCTCTTGCCAACTTTTTGCTAGCTATTTGTAGATGGAGTCCTGCTGACTTTTCTGGTGTAGTGTCAAACCATGATTCTCCAGGTCTCAGCCTGCTGAGTAGCTAGGATGACAGGTATGAGGAACAGTGAGTACCTGGCCATTTTTTGTTTTCTATGACACTGAGGAATTGAACTGAGGGATTTGTTCATACTAGATAAATACTCTACTGATGAGCTACATCTTCAGCCCTTATTGAACCCTTCTTTCTGCCTACTTGATAAATTAAGCTTTATTATAGGTATATGTAGAACAAAGCATCATGTATACAGAGAGTTCAGTGCCATCCTTAGTTTCAGGCATTCCCTGATGGGTCTTGGAATGTTTCCCGTGAGAATAATGTAGGACAACTATAACTGGTTCCATTATAAGGTGAATCTTAAAGCAGAACGTAGTATGCTGGAGAGAGTCTATAGGACAAATAGCTTATGAGGATAATTCTTACAGCTTCTATAATTGTTACCACTTTCAGTTTTCTTTTGTCTTTCTCTGTCCCTCAACCTCTGTCTGTCTGTCTCTGTCTGTCTGTTTCTCTCAAATAGTAGACTACTCTCTTCAATCTCGGTGTACAGACATTGGCATCATGTCATATTAGAGAATTTGGTTCTAAAATAAGCAAGAAAGGTAAGAATCTCTCTATATTTTAAAATTGGCCCCCGAGAAACTTTAATTTGCTCATTTCATGTAACATAAGTAGTTTACATAGCACACATAGTTAATGGCATATAAAAATTTGTGTACAGTGAAGACTGCATAAGCTATATTTAATTTTACAGTGCCATATCTTTAAACATTAGCATCTCACCAAAAGGCTGTGAGAGATAAGCCAGAGTGAAGATTGATTCTGGGCAGAATAGATTCGTATCTCTCATCTGCTCCTTCCAGGCGGGACATTTGCTGGCTGAGTGAAATACTTGATAGAATTGCCTACATACCTGGAAAATTCTTCATCACCTCTCTCTCTTTCTTGGCTCCCCACCTTGTGTACCTCTCATTTCCTTTTTCTCTCTACTTTGTCCCCTGAATGGCTATAGCTGAATTTGATGAAGTTAAATATACTTGTATGTACTATCACTTTACTGTGCATTTCATGGATGCTGCTGGAAATCAATGAACACCATTATGAAATACAAGAAAGGGGAAGGGAAGCCTTTGGCTTGTTGGTGCTCATTAGCAGAAAAGTGGACTTCATGATTTTGTTTGTAGGAGCAATCTATCATTGGAACATGGGTATATGATTAATGCTAAGTTTTCCAATGGAATGTTAAATTGTTTAATCCATTGAGACTGATGTCCTTTGGGGAAAAAACAAACAAAAACAAAACAAACAAGGCTATAGTTCCAGTCTGGGTGCAGTGGGCCAGGAAAGCCTTCCTGAGAGCATGTGTCACCCATAAGAAGCAGCTAGAGAAGACTGCTGAAACTTCCACAACTGACCTTTCTACAGCAAGATCTCTCTATGGCAGCCCATTTTATCAGACCATTTATCAACAGATTTCCTCTGCTACCAAAAAGCATCTCTACCTTGCAGCAAAGGGTGATGGTAGCAGCTGAGATAAAGAACTTCAAAGAACTCATAGAGCAGGAGACATTCCAGTGGAAAATCATGTCTGAAGCTGACTCTAAGACCGTCTGCTCCATCCATGATCTGTTTGCTCTCACAATCTCTGCTGTTCATATTGCAAGGCACTGACCCTATGAACAATACTTACAGGTGGCATTATCAAGTGTTTTTTGTTTTTTTTTTTTTTATTAAGCTAGGTTTGCCCAATGAAGGCCACTGGAGCAAAGGAGAAAGGGTGAGGCCTAGTTTTCTGCCAGGGATAATGCACTCAGAGATGACTGGGTATTATCTGTGGAGCTACTGTGGCTCTTTCATCCTGAGCACTGATAACATCACCCCTTCATTTATTTTCTTACCCTAAGAAGGGGTAGTAACTTCCTTGTCATTTTCAATCTCTAGGCTGGACTGATTTACAATCCCATTTGGGTCTGTAGAATATATATATATATATATATATATGTAGAATATATATATTCTCTCTCTATATATATTCTCTCTATATACACACATATATACAATAAATACATATATATGGTGGACAATATGTATAGACACATATATATGTGCAGGTGTTTTAACACTGAGCCACATATCCAATCTTTTTCTATGCTGGCTATTTTTGAAATATGATCTCACTTCCTGCAGGGTAGGCCTGAGACATAGTTTGCTTTGTTAGGCTTCCCATTAGAGCTTAGTGTAAACAGACACCAGCCACTGCACCAAGTTCTTGGTAGAGCTCTCAGTTTTATGTCTCGACTGACCTTGAACTATGATCTTCTCAATCTCAGCTTCCCAAGTAACTAGGATTATAATCATGAGCCATGGGTGCTTCACTGCAATACATTGACTGAATTCTGAGGTAATGACTGTCACAAACAGAAGAGTCCTTTAATATTAGACTCAGACCTCTGTTTTTAGCAATGAGGGCAGTAATTCCTAGGATGGGTGACAGTTTTCTCAAAATGTCCAAGTTAATGATGGGGAGGGAGGAGAGAAGAGAAATTTCACACTTGTATGTAGATCAACATTGTTGGTCCTTATTTACTGTAACATTTGACAGAGATTGATTATCTGATGACCTTCCTCACTCTTGGGCCTTTGTCTTCAAAGAAAATGCTTTGTCCTGAGTGGCAGAAATATTAACTAATTAATTCCCCTTGTATTTATTGATTGTTGCTAAGGATAAGGCATGATATCTAATGCTTTGGGAAGGATTCATGTGAACCGAACCCGAAGTGACCCATGTCCTCAAGATACTCTCTAGGAAGGAATGTGACATACATACCAATGGTTCATATACGCATTATATATGTCAAATAGAAAGATTTAAGAATTTGCCCCATAAAGAGGTACAAATAATGTAAAAATTGCTCATGGCTGAGCAATCTTAGAGAAAAACCCCACAGTGCAGGTGGTATTTTAGTGACATGAAAAGCACTGAGTTATATACATGTGCAGCCTGTGGGAAAGGCATGGTAGAGGAGTGACAAAAAGTGAGTAAGGAGGTGCTGAGTGGCTCCCTGTGGCTGTGAAGCTGGCTGCCTGCAGGAAGCTACAGCAATAATAACACAACAGTCATTGCACACATGTAATGGGGTTCCTACCATGTGTCCAATCACATTGCTGTGTGTCTTTTTGTGCTTTGCTTTAATGTATAGATGGATATTGTTATTTCTGGCTTCCAGGAGAGGAGAAAGTGAGGCTCCAGCAAGATCAAATAATTTTCCAAAGGCACCAAGCTAGCAGATGATGGAGTTAAGATTCCACCCACGTGTATCTGATTCTATGGATTAATTAGTTAATTGATTAATTGCTAAGCCAAATGGACAACCCTTAAGGAAAGCCAGCGTTTCTTTTCAAGTCCAAAGCTAGAAATGGAAATTGGAGGACTGAGTTCTAGAAAACTCTTAGGAAAAATGAAAACACCCAGATGTAGAGATCTAGAAACATTACCCTTAGTATATGTTTAGTATGACTCTCAATGCAGTGAAATAAAGATGAAGTACATAAACTGTTTTAGAAGCATCATTTCTATATAGCAAAAATTCTTTAAAAACACCCTTTCTTTGCTTTCATGAAAATAAGAGGCTTTTAAGTATTAATCATCATGCCTAGTAAAGTTTTATTGATCCTGGATCAGCTATCTACATGATTTTAAGTATAGAAGGTTGATGAATATTTGCTTTCAGATTCTCTGTACTTTTCTTCAGTGGCCTCATGTTTACAGTGGTTTCATTCCTTTGCCTGATCTTAGGTCACAGTAGACATTTAATGCAAGGTGACTGCAGGAAATCACTAGTGATTGTGAATATAAGTCTTTGTCTTCAGGTTTTTCTTTTTCTTTTTTTTTTAAATTCAGGGCCTAATGTTTACTCAGTTTGCTTGTTCAAGACTAGTCCTCTCGCCTAGCTTTGCTAGTTATATGGAGATAAAGTCTCTTAGACTTTTTTGTCTGGGTTGGCTTTGAATCATGATCTTCCTGGTGACTAGGATTACAGGTGTGACTTGCTTAGTACCTAGCATGGAGGTAACTTTTTCTTTTTTTTTTTGTACTGGTGCTGGGTGTTGAACTAAAGGTTATATGTTCTTGCTTGGGTTCTTTGCTCTACCACTTGAGCTATGCCTCTACTTCTAGCTTTAAGGTTTTTGTTTGTTTTAATGATTTGGAGGGCATTTTATTCGTTGACCATTTGAAAATGAAACTTTCAGTTGTTTGTCTTCTATTTTTCTAGTTCTGGGGATTGAATCCAGTGCCTCATGTTTGCTAGACAAGTACTCTCCAACATGTGAGCTTTACCTCCAGCTCTCTTTTTGGATTACCATTTTTAAAATTATGTTTTATCTAAAAATTATGTATTATCTAAAAATTCAAGACTGACTACTTAATGCTTAATATAAGGTAACATACTACATACAATATAAAATGTAATGATACATACAATATAAAGAATAATGAATTTCCTAGACCAAAAGGTATAAACATACTTGAAATTTGGGATGCCATGTAAAAGAATAATTGGCTCAAGAGGAGAAAAATCAAAATTCTCTCTCATTAAGCCATTTATGACATTTCAGTTATTTTTAAAATTTTTACTTTATAAACAGAGGAGACTACAGCTATACAAGTCAGGTAATGAGTCTATTTCCTGTCATACAGTATCTTTCCTTATTTCAGTCTCTTCCACAGGTTGAATAGTTCACTTTCAACACAGTGTCCAGTGAACACTACTGCTGCACTTGTTCACACCCTTTTTCCTTCGAGTTCTGTGCCTCTCTCCACCCTCTTAAAGACAGACAAATGAACATACATAAATAAAAGTGAACACAACAACAACAACACTATTTGTTTCTATTTCTTGAAGTTCATTTGATATATATATATACACATATATATATACATATACATATATATATACATATACATATATATATATATATATACATATATGTGTATATATATATATACATATATACATATAATTTATACGATCAGTGGCACATAGGCATTGCACCTTTGTGTTTCTCTGCTAAAAGTATTCTCTTTTGGTCTCACTGTGTGTGAATGTTTAGAGTCTTGCATAATTTTCATATCCCAGTATATTTTAGATCCAGCTTCTGCATATGAGAGAAAACATGTACCATTTGTCCCTCTGAGCTTGGCTTGCCACTTAACATAATTTGTTCCAGGTCCATCCATTTCCCTGTAAATGACATAATATTATTCTTTCTAATGGCTGAGTGAAATTCCATTGTATATAGGTACTACTCTTTGGATCCACTCATCTATTGTAGGGCATCTGGGCTGTTTCCATAGCTTGACTATTGTGAATAGTGTGGCAATGAACATGTATGTGCAAGTGTCTTTATGGTATCCTGGCCTCTGGTGTTCTGGGTAGACGCCCTGGAGTATTATGGCTACCTCCAGCCTTTTTGTTTGCATTTGCTTTTGGAACAGGGTCTTCACTACATTTTTGTCTGAGCTAGCCTTGAAATTGTGTTTCTCCCAAATCTGCCTTTTGAGTAGTTGGGATTCCAGATGTGGAGGACAACCATGCCTGACCTACTTTCTAGCCTTTACTATGAGTGATGAAGAGCTTGTCTAAGTGTGTGACAAAGAAGTGTCAGGTTTGCAATTTCCCCCACTGCTGACATCGATTTTTAATATTTATATTACAGCTAACATAGATTTTAATATTTATATTATTTTTAATATGTGGTTTCTTTCTGTGACTCTCTTTCCATTGTTTGATGACTTGAGGACTAATTTAGTTTAGAATACATATTGTAATGCAAGAGGCCACTTAACTAAGCAAAAGTGACAAAATACTCTAATAAACAGCCAGCAAGTGAAGGGCTGCAGGTAATACCTCTCCCACCTCTGCTTTGCAAAGCTCTTCCTTCGCTCAGCGAATCTTTCTTTAATGCTACTGATTGAGGGAAAGTTCTAAATCAGTCTAGATATAAACACTGGGTAAGCTTAATTCATTTTTTTAAAAGATAAAACATACCTGGATACCCTAAAGGTTCATGTTCTACAAGTTTCTATTACTATTACATGGAACCATCAAAACTGTATACATGGCTCACCCCCCACCCCCACCACCACACACCTCCATGCTACTTAACCTTCTGGAGAAAAATATGAAAACAAGAAAGGACAAAAATAAATGTCATTTCCTCTAGAAAAGTCTTAAGATGTGATTTATAATCCCTGAAAAAAAATTCTCCTTTAGTTTCCAGATATGGCTGACTAAAAAAATGCTGTTCTAAGGAGAAGATGCATCTCTTATGCATAAATATTCATTCTTTCTATATATTAGGGTTGAAGAACTCAAACATTTACAGGAAATTAAATCCTATTTTCATTAAAACTCCCCTGCTCAGAATCCTTACAGGAGATAACCCTGACATTTAAATGGGAATCCATTCCTTTCTTCATTTTGTTGACCAAAGTAACACTGGGAAAATATGGGGATTATCTGTTGACCAAAGTGATATCAATCTATATCCAAGTATGCTAAACCAGTGTACAAATCCTGGTGGATGAAATGCCTACCTACTGTTAAAGCTACCAGGTTAAGTTCCTGCTGAGATGGTGTGTGTGTGTGTGTGTGTGTGTGTGTGTGTGTGTGTGTGTGTGTGTGTGTGT
>NW_012267346.1:5012217-5100925 GCF_000151885.1 Dipodomys ordii
TGTGTGTGTGTGGTGTGTGTTTCAATTAAATTTCCATTAACTTTTTGCCACTGTGTCATTAGACACTACTTCTCATGTGCTGGCAAGATGAAAGAGTAAAAGGAGCTATCTGACTCATGCATCATGCTTCCTGACAGGTGACATGGGATGATGACAACTTTTTAATGTGGGAGATAGGGGAGCTAACAAGGGGACAGGTCTTTTAGACTTGCCACTGACCATGCCTGGAGAGTGAGCAGTGTGGCAGTGGCAGTGGGGAAGGCAATTTGCAAGATAGCGATCATGCAGGGAAAGCAGTCAGGATTCTAAATGCAAGGATGCAGGCATGCAGGGAAGGCACGGCAGACGGAACAGCTCAGGAACCCTGAAACTCTGCAAGGCTGAGGAGAGGAAATCTGGGTAGTATGCTAATTAGGAGAGGAAGAGGAGAGATGTTGGATATTTGGAACAAACTGTTACGAATAGAGAAATACAAGTCGTTGTCACCAAGGGAAATAAAGAAAAAAAAAAGAGGGTTGGTGGGAAGGTTAGGGTGGATCCACTTGGCCAGTGCAGGAATTCTGAGATGAGCAATAACATAAAAAATATCAGTATCACTGAGCAGACACTGATGTTTCAGGCCTGCAATCCTAGCTACTCAGGAGGCTGAGATCTGAGGATCTCAGTTCAAAGTCAGCTGGGGCAAGAAAGTCTGTGAGACTCTTTTTTTTAAATTTAATTTAATTTTTTTATTGTGAAAATACTGTACAGAAGGGTTACACTTACATGGGCAAGATAGTGAGTACATTAGTCTGTGAGATTCTTATCTCCAATGAATCACATAAAAAAGATGGAAGTGGTGCTGTAGTTTTAAGTGGTAGAGTGCTAGCCTTTGAGCAAAAGTAGCTCAGGCACAGTGCCCAGGCCTAGCGTTCAAGCTCCAGCCCCAGGAGGGTGGGGTGGGTGGAGTATCTAGAAGACTAAGTGACTGTAAGTTACTAAACTGAGAGGAGAAACAGAGACTATTTGACAGCTTTCCACTACTATGACCAAATACCTGAGATAATCAACTTAAAAAGAGGAAAGGTTTGTTTTGGAGGTTTGAGTCCATGATTGGTTGGCTTTGCTGCTTTTAGGCCTTTGGAGATACAGCCATCATGACATGAGTATGTAGGGGAGAAAGTCTGTTCACCTCATGACCAGGACCCAAGGAGAAAGGAAGATAAAGAGACCAAGATCCTATATCTTGGGACTTGAACTCAGGGCCTGGGCACTGTCCCTGAGCTTTTGGGCTCAAGGCTAGTGCTCTTCCCCTTGAGGCATACCTCTATCTCTGGCTTTTTGATGGTGAATTGGAGACAAGAGTCTCATAAACTTTCATGCCCAGGCTGGCTTTGAACCATGATCTCAGGTTTCAGCCTCCTTAGTTAGGATTACAGGCATGAGCCACCAGTACTTGGTTTAGGGATTTATTTTTTAATAGCCTGAAGTTTTCAAACTAGGCTCCACCTCTTAAAAGTTCAGCTCCATAACCTCCCAGTAGCACCTTAGGCTGGGACTGAGTCTTCAACACATGGGCCTTTGGGCTTCATTCAAGATCCCAAATACAGCAGGATATAGCAATTCTGTACATTGGAAAAGGACAAAAAAGATAAATACCAACCAAATGGAATCCAAAAACATGCTTGTTAATTGACCATGTGTAAACAATTAATAGTTGATGCTTCAAAGAAGCGCCTTGTTCTTTCAAGTGCTCAGGTAAGAGCAAATGAGGCCAAGAATTGGGGTGCATGCCTTTAATCCCAGTCCTTAGGAGGTTGAGGCAGGAGAATTACAATTTTGAGACCAGCCTGGGCTATATAGCAAGACCTCTGTCAAAACAATAACAACAAACAAATGAACAAAAACAAAATGAAATGGAAAAGAGTAGATGGATTTTAGAGTCATTACTCAAATTTTAAGCAAATGAAGCTTGACATAGAATTAAAAAAAGAAATAAAAAGGAGAAACTTCTCTGTGCTTATATCTGGGGTTTGATAATTAAAAATTCCTGGATGACGCATTTTGAAGATATTTCCATGTTTTGTTCCTAAATGCAAAGTAGAATACAAATGATTATATACACATATTTTCTATGTATATTCACGTAATATCAATATGTATTTGTTTATATAAAGTAGAAGTAACTTTCAAATGCACATAATAGTTATTGAAGGTTTGTTGTACCCTGTACTGTTTTTTGTTTTTGTTTGTTTTTGGTGCTGGTCCTAAGGTTTGAACTTGGCCTGGGCATTATTTCTGAGCTTTTTTGCTCAAGGTTAGTACTCAAACATTTGAGTTACAGCCCCACTTCAGCTTTTTCAGGTGGCTAATTGGAGAGAAGAGTCTCACAGACTTTTCTGCCTAGTTTGGCTTTAAACTGTGATTCTCAATCTCCACCTCCTGAGTATAGGATTACAGGTAGTATAGGATTACTGGTGCCCTGCGCCCTGAACTGTTTAAATGCTACCTATTTGCTGTGTCAAATAATATACATCTCAGTTACTCATTATAGTTACTCTACTCAGAAGATCTGTTTCTTCTCTCCCTTTTTATGGAGGAGAAAACTGAGACACACAAATTCCAGGTCCTAGAATCATCAAGTGGGCCAGCTACAACTGGCCCCAAGACATCCCAAAGCCAAACCTATGCTTGTAAACATGACTCCTTGGAATAGCTGTTAATAATTTAAACACTACACCTGGAGCCAGGTGCTGGTGGCTCACACCTATACTTCTGGCTACTGAGAGGCTAAAATCTGAATATCATGGTTGGAAACCAGTTTGGGCAAGAAACTCCATTAGATGCTTATCTCTAATTAACCATCAAACATGTTGGAAGTGGAGCTGTGGCTCAAGTGGTATAGAGCACTAGCCTAGAGCACAAAAGCTTAAGGACAGTACCCAGATTCTGAGTTCAAGCCCCAGGACTGGCACACTGTGCACGCACGCACACACGCACGCACGCATGCGCACACACACACACAATTACACCTAGAATAAATTTGACATTCGTATTTGAACATGGCTTTGTCTAATGTTCTGAACAGGACTGGAACCCAAGTTGAAGTAAAATAGGAAAGCTCACCTGATTCAGGGCAGTTATTATTTATTTTGCTGCTGGAAAGAAACCATATTTCTTCTAAGAAGGATGAAGAACACCAGTTTGAGATAAAATAAGTTTATTTCAGCAAGATTCTGTTCCATTCTTGACCTTAGGCTGATATCTAACCCCATGTGCGGTGTGTGCCTGTACCTTCTGTGTCTTCTTCTCAGAGCCCCAACACTTCCGGCTGTCTGCATGTGACAGACGGAAAGAGTCTCATACCTTGGTTTACACTCAGTGTTCCTTTAGCTTGTTTACAGGTGCTGACATCTTGAGAAAACTGGCCCCACAGAGCAATTGTGTTGCTTGGAATGCACTTGGCTCCAAGTAACAGAAAATCTAGCGCACAGTAGGTTAAACAAATAAGGGTTTATTTTCCTCCCAGAGTGAAAAGTCTGGAGTGAGGCAGCTGCTGCTATTGGTTTATCAGAGTTGGAGGCTCCTCAGGGCTCTTGGCCTTTTCCTGGTGTTTGCAATATGGCGATCATAGCTCTAAACATGAGGGCAGCAGTAGCATGTCTGTTCTCCTTAGCAAGTAAGAAAACCTTAAAAGACACAGTGTCCTCCCGCCCCTTTGGGGACTTGGCCAGGACTGGGTTGGTTGTGCCTGGCTGCAAAGCAGGCTGGGAATGTGTGTGGGTTGCAAGGGAGACAGAAGTTGGATATGGGTGCAGAATAGCTAATGTACAGCATTTTCCCTGGCATCTTAAACAAACCTAATTTAAAAGGTAGTGTGAATTACTTTCAAATAACTTTCAAGCTTATGCAGTGAGTCAAATGGGGCTCTCTCTCTCTCTATATATATATATTCACATAGATATTGTTTAGTTTTCTTTTTATAACTCTTCTACAATATCGAGTTCCATTTCCTAAATATTTAGCCCTAAAAATCTTATATTAAATATTTATTTCCATTGTCATGAAAAAATGACTTTTTTAAAGCAAGAGTAAACTTCAATTCTGTTACTATCCAAGTGATCTCAAATTCCACAAAATGTTGGATTCCAAATGAGTGAGATTTTCCTACACCCCACTCGTTTGAATAATATTGACTTCAGCATCTACAGTCACTTGGATGAGACTTACAGAGCAGAACTCAAATAAAATTACCTTTTACATGGAACTAAAAAAATCTTTGCATTGGCCATTTATCATGGCGCCTGTTTTCACACCAGCCTGCATTTTTGGAGACACAAAATACACTGAAAACAAAATTATTCAGTCTAATTTCAAATAAGAAAATGAACCTGAATAGGAATTGTGTTTCTAAAAGATTCAATCTGTAAAATAAGGGGAAATAAAGTATATTGTAAAAAAAATTTTAAAAAGTAGAACACTTTTTTGTGTATATGTGCCAATCCTGGGGCTTGAACTAAGGGCCTGGGTGCTCTCCCTGAGGGTTTTTGTTCAAGGCTAGCACTGTATCACTTGAGCCACAGCTCCATTTCTGGCTGTTTAGTGGTTAATTGGAGATAAGAGTCGCATGAACTTTCCTGCCCTGGTTGACTTCCAACCATGATCCTCAGATCTCTTCCTTCTGAGTAGCTAGGTATTACAGGTGTGAGTCTTTCCTGTTTAGAAAGAATATTTTTAAAGAACAACTAATAAAGAAGAGAACCATGCATTTAAGGGTTTCTCACCTTGTAGGAGGAAGTTGATAGATCAAGAGACCACACAGACACCCATAATCTGCACAGGAAGTTTGAGAGTGGAAGGAGTTATCTTAAAAAAAAATATTATCTTACAGCGAGAGGCATAATCTTAGGCAAAGAAAGAAGAAGGCCTAAATTGGACATCAGTTTGATCCAGACTTGGCAATTATGGAGTTGATAATAATGGGTAACTTTTATGATTTGCGTAATTTTTCTGAAGGTTGTGATTTTATCCAATCTTGTATTTATAATTTTTTAAAAAGTTAATAAAAAGCTCTTGTTGTTGTTGTTGGTCGTGGGGCTTGAACTCAGGGCCTGGGCACCGTCCCTGAGCTTTCTCATTCAAGGCTAGTGCTCTACCACTTTGAGCACACTGGTTTTCTGGTAGTTAATTAAAGATGAGTCTCACAGATTTTTGCCCAGGCTAGCTTTGAACTGCATTCTTCAGATCTCTGCTTCTTGCGTAGGTAGGATTATAGGCATGGGCCACTGGCTCCTGGCTAATAAAAGAATTTTAAGAGTATGGGCAATGTGAGACAGTCTTCCTATTAAAAATTGTCTACCTTTATAAGAGTGAGTGACTTGTTCTAAATCACATGCCTAGTATACGGTAGGGCATGAACTAAAGCCAAAGTGCAACACCTTCTCCCTTTTTTGTGTGCTGCTATTTTTGGATGATATTTATTTATGAAGGAGCATCTTTATCCTTTGAAATATGTGCTTAATATGTGTATTGCATTCTTTAGTGTATCTTAACAGTTACATTTTAGGGCCAAATTTGTTTCCATAGGAATGTACCGCTAATTTTATAATGGTATCACTGGGAAAATAAAAGAGGCTGTGTGGAATTTAGCTTTACTGCCAACACTGTGGGAGAGCTGGAAGAATTATAAGCTTAGGATTTAAAGACAAAGTCAGCAATGCCAAAGCACTGTTGCTATCAATACATGGTATTTGAAAGTAGCAAAGCACATTTCTTTCTCAAAAGATCTCTAAGAACCCTAAACTTTGCCATAGTAGAGTTTATTGTAAGGTAGTTGTGATGTGGGACAGGAAACATTCTGTACTTACAACAGGAGTTTAGCTTACTCCTCAATTCATGTCAGTGATATAACCTACAAAAGAAACACCAACTAGGTACTGGTGACTCGTGCATGTAATCCTAGCTACTTAGGAGGCTGAGATCTGAGGATCATGGTTTGAAACCAGCCTGGGTAGACAAAAACCAAGAGACTCCTATTTCCAATTAACCAGCAAATAGCTAGAAGTGGAGGTATGGCTCAAATGGTAGAGTGTAAGCATTGAGCAAATAAAGAAAAAAAAATCCAAGTGAGAGTTTAAGGTCCTGAGTTCAAGCTCCAGTACACACACACACACACACACACACACACACACACACACACACACAGCACAGCACAATGTGAATGAAATCTTGTGATGAGACTTAAAAAAAAAAACAATTTCCAGGTCAATTTACAAGTACTAAAATTCAAATGCCACAATAAATGGTAGTTACTTAAGCAAGTATAGTAACCCTGCCTGAGAGTTTGGGACAGGAGGCAAGGATGAATTATGCTGATAGACTAGGAAGTGGCAATGTCATTTGTGCCTTTTCTTTCAGCCATCAGTCTTGCCTTCTGTTAACCACTCCTTCTAAATGATTCCACTGGAAAATGCAAAACAGCTTAATCCATTCATTTTCTTTATGTTCCCTTAAAATAAAACACCAGCACTGTAATCTGCCAATCACATTTCATCACTCAGGACAAACACTGCTGGAGTTATGTTGGCGACATCACTGAGTGTCTACTTGGCTGTTATTGTGTGAAGAAGGTCTACATCAGCAATGGATGAATGTGTTGATCAAGAGCAATTCATAGTGTCATGGATTCCATACAGAAATGTGGATCCCGGTAATGATTTATTTTATTCTATAATGGCTCTTCATCTTCTATGACAACGATGAATGTTATTGACCTACTTGTTCAAAACAGTAGATGAATCCATCCAGCTGAATGAAGGCCAAGTGAGTTGGATAAAAAGGAAACTCTTCCTTTTAAGGGAGATTCTAGTTCCAAATGTCTCTGTTGGTGACTTCAGCAATGGTTCAGCTGACTGGCATGGCAGACCAGCAGTCTCCTTCATGCAGACTACTTCATGAGTCTGATAATGTAGTGGATGGCACCAAAAATCTATTCATTAATTCAGAAGAACATATAGTTATTTAGGAGCCTAGCCATTTTCGCTGAAGACCTCAAAATACATAATGAATTTCATTTGATTTCCCAACAATCTGATAGAAACAGACATCAGAATCTCTGGGTTTTAAGGGAGGAAGCCAAGGCTCAAAGCGATTTAGGTCACTTGTTAAATAATACAATGAATAAATAGCTGGACTAAATTTAAGTTCACATCAGTGGTCCATAGACCATGCTACTATTTCGCAGTAGCTATGGGTATATATTAAGATACTTTCATCAATGAAGGAGAGACTCAAAGGCAAACATAAGTCCATGGTAAGTGAGTAGGCATGAAGAAATATCCAGTGAATGATCCTTGGATCAACAAGTAGTCTGTGTCTCATTCTAGAATTCCTATAAAAAGTATGAGTTCTTGGGGATGGGTTGTCCCACTGGTTTCTTTCTAGGGGATCATGTTTAGCCTTCAGATCATTGGTGTATGAAATTCCTTTTTCTCCACCAGAATATGGACAACTCGCTTTGTTAAATAGAGACATTTATAAAACACGCATTTCAGATAGTAACTTCATTGCATAGGCAAACATGCGTTTGGCTGCCTGAAAGTCTCCTTTTTAGATCCTCCTGTGTTCTCCCTTCCCTTTGTGTTCTATGACCTTATTTCTCATAGATAGACATAAGACCGTATTGCCTGGTGAAGTCATAGCCATTTTGACTTGTGTAAGTATACTTCATGTTTACACAGTAATGAAATTGCCTAATGATACATCGCTCAGAACACACTGCTACTATAAAGTGACACATGGGTGGTATAGAAGTAGACATTGTAGAATGAATGAAAACAGGACGGGTTAGTCAGCTTTCCATCAGTGTGACAAAAGAATTGAGATAACTGGCTTTTTAGCAGGAAAGGTTTGTTTTGGCTTGCAGTTTTGGATGGTTCAGTCCATGGTTGCTTGGCCTCCTTGCCTTGGGGCCTGTAAAAGTGTTCATCGTGGAGGGGAGATGCTCATTTCTGGCAGACAGATGTGAAGAGAAAGACAGGAAGGGGGTCAGGATCCCAATATGCTTTTCAAAGATGCCAATGACCTAAGTTCCTTTCTCAAGACTCCACCTCCAGGAAGTTCTGATCTCCCAATAGCCTCACCCACTGAGTATCAAAACTTGAGGATGTGGGCCTTGGAGAACATTTTAGATGCCAATTCTAGCTTATAATAATCTCCCAACAAGAGGCTCCTTTCTGTAGCATCTCTAATACTTCTCTTCCGCAGCATCTGGGTTTGTGTCTTTTGTTTGTTCTTTCTTAGATGAGTGGCTTTGGTCAGCTTATTTTACTTCTTTACGTTTTTATGAAAAATCACTATTTTCATTGGTACCATGTAGGGATAAATTGAGAGGGTGCAGGTAAGAGTGTCTGGCTAATTAAAAACACTCTATAGACTTCAATAAGCTGTGTATTAGCTACCTCTTTCCTATAGGGCCACTTACCCTGTGGATATTTGCCCCTTCTTTCCCCATCATCTTTATAAAGATGATAGAACATTTGAATCTGAAACTATCTGAAGGATTCTAAATCCAGGGACCTTCTAGCTATGTTCCCCCAGTATCTTTTACCTTCCTCTCTGTGGCAGGTGTCCCATAAAACTGTGGATGCCTCTTTACATGTCTATTCTCCTTCCTTAAGAACAAGAATCCAATGTCTGTGTCCACAGTACTTGACTGACATTTGTACACAGCAGGCACTTAGTAGATGTTTAATATTAATGAGTAATATTTACTGGGCATTTATATTCTGCTACTATTTCAAATGCCTTCTGAACACTAACTTATTTACCCTTCCCATCAGTAAAGTTATCTACATTTTATTGATGGAGAATCTTAGGTTCAGAGATTTATCAAGTACCAACCCCAATTCAAATAGCTTGTAGGTATTAGTTCTGGAATGTGAACCTGGGTCTTCTGATATGGGACTGATCTTAAGTATTACTTTTTTTTTTTAATATTTCTGGGAGTTTGGACTTAGGGCCTCAAGTTTTGTTAGGCAAGTACTTTACCCATTGAGCCACATTCCCAGTCATTTTTGCTTTTAGTTTGCTTTTTGCCTGGATTGTGATCCTTGGAGCCTTGGATTGTGAGCTTTCTGTCTATGACTCTGGAGTAAATGGGATTATGAGCATGTGCTACTGCTCCTTACTCTGAACCATTACTCTTTACTATCTCTAAGACATTCAAATTCTTTACAGAACATTTGAACAATGTAGCTAAGAGGGAAATACAGCCAAGAGAGAAATGTGATTTTCTTTATTATTATACATATAAACATAATTCTGCCACCTAGAGATGACTACGCTCAGCATTTTCCCTCCTTCTGTGGGTGGTGTTGTGTATGGCAGCGTTTATACTATAAATGAATTTATAGCTATTTTTTACTTTTAGCATATCATAATCATTTTTAATGACAAAAATACCCTTTCATGAATGAGTGGATTATTATTTACCCAAACATTCTCCCATAATTGGACACTGTATTTTTTTCCCTTCCAGTTTGAAATGATTCTGTAATTAACATTTTTTGTGCATAAATCTTTTGTGCTTAGTATAGTTCTGTGTGGTTCACAGAAAGGATATTGATATTTTTGATACGCATTGCCAAATTATAGTCTTCAAAGATGGTACTAATTTATACCCCCCACCAACAGGGTCTTAGCAGGCTTTAGAGCCTGAAGAGTTTTGGAAGAAGGCATAGATGGGGAGATTGGAAGATTCTGTCATGAAGATAAGAAGAAATTAAACAGTGCTGGCCTTTCTCACTCTGCTCTTTGCCTGCTTAACAGTGAGCTCTATTGCTTACTGTTAAGTGAGCTCTATTGCTGCACATCTATTTTGGTTTAAGCATTTGAACAGCTCCAGTCTTGCTAAGTGTATCATTACGTTTGAGTTCATCAACAGAGTGATACAATAGTTTCTAATGTGACCCCAAATAATGAAGCACTTCTTAAAGACATAGCAACCTATTAAAAAATTGTTTAAAACTCTGTGTGTATGTGTGGGTGAGAGAGAGAGAGAGAGAGAGAGAGAGAGAGAGAGAGAGAGAGAGAGAGAGAGAGAGTTGGTAATGGCAGTATGGGGGAGAGTGTCAGTTTGAAAACTTTTGCCACTGAGGAAAAAAAAATAAACTAATCAAAGAAATTGGCTTTGCCGTTTTCCAGGTTCTTTTCAGCTTGGTTTGTTAGCTTTGGCACTTTGTGGTGAATTGAGGGCACCATGCTGTGGCCTTTTCATCAATACCTGGGTAGCTGCCTCTAGCCGATGGTGCTATAATTCACCAAGTGTCTAACTTCATATCTGTAAAGCTCCCTTTTAAATTATCCAAGAGGAGCATTTACTTTGCGTGTTCTCCTGCTCTTTGAGCTGGTGTTTCAGGTTTCTATCCTGTTTTCTTCGCTCTCTTCTCTTCTCTTTAGGTCTAGCAATTATGTCTTGACTCCGGGGCACCGAGACTCCCCTCCCAATATATTTTTATTGTCTGTCTTTGCAATAGCTACATTCACCCATTTATAGCAAGGGTGTACTTTGCTGACCTCTTTAGAAGCTATTGATTATTTACTGTAACAAAAATCACCTTCTTAACCAAAAACAATAAAAGTTCACTGGGAAAGAATTAGTAGCATATTTGCATTCCCTGGGCATGTGAAAACTTCCATGTTTTGGCAGGGAGCATTGTAATTAACACCATGGGGTTCAGAATCAGATAACCTGAAATGGGAGGGCTGGCTCCACTTAATAGCTGATGGTCCTGGAGATGTTTTCTGAGTCCTAGATAATCTATCTGCAAAATGGGTGTAATGACATTTACCCTATAGGGTGGTTAGAAGGTAAATCATACAGACTGCTTAGCACAAGGCCTGGCCTGTATGCTCCATCAATGTGGGCTGCAATTATCTTAATCATTATTTATCAGTATCCTTAGTTGTTTGACTCATAGAATTTCTCACTTGGTTGATCCTATAGGAAAGACTCTTTTTTTATGAATATAATCTCTATTTTTCTGATAATATATCAGAGGAAAGTGAGGGTAAAGGCTTTCCCAGCAACCCGTTAATATCACGATAAGAATTTCACGTTTGATGTATTTTGCTATTGTTTGGGAAACAGCTGTCTGTTTCCGTGGCTCAACCAGGAGTGTTTGATTATGGGGTTAACTGACCCCTAAATGGATAGGGAGGTATGGAGATGCCAGAGAAAATATGTATGAAGAACCTTTCGACATAAATATGTATCCAGTTTCTAATAGAATCGTTCAAATCCATGTTTGGAGCTGGCACCTGGGTGCTTGGCTGAGAACTTGCTGACACAATTTCACTCCCACATACTGTCTCGTACAAAGCCTACTATAAAAACAATCAAATATGAATAACGGAAAAAGGGGCTTTTCCTAAAGATGCAGCATGTTACAACGATGGTATGGCATCAGCATCCATGCTTCAAGAATCCAGGCATACATTGTTTTTTCTTTCAGAAAAGCCTGTCCTAAATCTATGGCACACTTGATTCAAATCGGCTGCTACAGTATAACGCTGTCTTCTTGAATTTTGCCTTCCATTGCTCCAGGCCCTTGCACAATTTTCTCCTCTTCTTCCCTCCTATGATCAATTTCCCACTTGCACAAAGCATTGAATCTCTCAAAGATTGGTTTCTCATTACTGAGAAAAGCTGCCTACCTTTGTACTCTCCTTTTGGTATGGCCAAAGTGGGAGGGAGGAACCTTTAAAGTCAGGAGGTGATTTTTCTATAGATTTAAACAATTCCTTTTTGGTTCTTCTCAGTCTTGATGCACGTCAGTAGAATGTCAGGCCACCTCCTTGGGCTTTCATAGAACCTGTTTGGTTGGAACTTGGTGCTCCTGGTAATGTGTCTGAGCTCCTCGTGGCATCTGGCCAGGCTGGCTTTCCCATCATTACCAGGTAGAAGATTGCTAGCCCAAGCAGGAGGGAAGTGAACTGGCCACATGAAATCACCAGTTCCCAGGGCTTTCAGTACAATGCCAAATGCTTGTCTTTTGGTAATTGTGAAATAAGATCATTTACTATGCAGACACTTGTGGGATGAGATGGAAATAATTTGCAGTTTTATAAATTTCACTAAAGTATGATTGTTTTGAGTACTTTGATGACAGGAGATAGGCTGTGAGTGAGGGATAGAATTCACTTCACAGGTAAGAAAATGACTCCATGTGAAGAGACATGTTTACATAGAGTCCCCACATTTCTTAGTTTAGCAAGAGAGAGCTAACCATGCAAGGACAGTTTTTTCTTATTGTTATTTACTGAACAATACAATATATAACAACTATTTACATAGCGTTTACACTGTATTAAGTATCATAGTAGCCTAGAGAAGATTTAAAGTAACTAGTAGCCACCTGTAGGTTATATGAGAATCTTACACCATTTTATATAAAGAATTTGAGCAACCACAGATTTTTGGTGCTCACGCGACTAGCACTAATCCTTGACTGATATAAGAGATGGCTATACTGATTTTGTTATGTGTGTTGTTCTCTTTTTCCCTTTCTTTTGCTGCCTTTGCTGGTCCTAGAGCTTGAATTTGGGGCCTTGCACCCACTTAGTTTGTTTGACACTCCTCCAGCTTCATTAGTGAAGGACTCTCTGGGATTTGTCTGCCCTTGCTGGCTTCAAACTAATCCTTCTGATCTTACCTCCTTAGTAGCTAGGATTACAGGTGTGAGTCACCACTGCCCAGTTGTCTACCTCCTGTTTTGATTTTTGTAAAACAAAAACAACCCTTTCCACTTGGAAACAAAACAAACAAACAAAAAGAACAAAAAAGAAGGTACATGTTTAGTAAAAACTTAAGTACCTTATCTCAAGAATGTAAATGAAGAATGTGAATCTTGCTTAGATGTGGGGCTTGTCAACATTTGCCTTATACTCTGTGGGCATTAGTAATATAACTGATCACAGGTAAACCCAGAAGACAAACATCCCGTGATACAGCGTTTCCAAAAATTAGCAATTATTTTAAGAAAATTATTCTGGGTGATAATGCTTTAAAGTTCTATCATGTTTATATGACACTCTGGGAAGTGTAGCGTGCCACATTCTTCTAAGTTCATTTTGACTGATTTAACTTTTACTTTTTCTTATGTGCATAGACACGTGCAGTGGTAGCTATTCATGAGATGCTCCATTAGCAAGAACACTTCACAAGTACTTAAATGATGCTATTTCAGATCAGTTTCTACATGAGAAAACTCATTAATTAAAATAATGGGTTTGACTTCTTTTTTTGCATCCCACTCACAGACTCAAAGTTTTTAGAGGTTCATTCTGTCAATGATACAGTATCTGACATTGCAATTTACAACATCACTTGAAAACAATTCAACAAAGAAAATAGCAGAGGTGGTGCAGATATAGATTTTGGCGGAACACAGAAGCATGGGAAAGAATGGCATTACTAAATTAAGAAATCCATGGATCAGAATTGTATTTGGAATTAGAGTAGTGCGCTCATAGCTCATCATGGCATCTAAATAAGCTGTGGCAGTCTCTCAACAAAATAGAAGCTATAGTTGACAGACATAAACATTTTATATTTATACACAGAGAAATCGAACTACAAAATATTGGTGATGGAGATGATGTTGAATTGAGAACTTGCGACAGCCTGGCAAACTGTACTTTTAAAAACAATTTCTCCATGTTCTTAGATTTTAGAAATGTTCGAGCCTCTGAAATGGTAATTTATAAGTCAACTCAAGCATACAGCAAGATGTATTTTTTTACCAAAAATAAGTGAGCCTTCTAAATTTTGTCTCTATTTTTTTCAAATCCATCGGCCAAGCATTCCCGATATGAGGAACCAGAAAATACCCACCCTTAAGTCTTTTAGAAAATGTGATTATTGAAAATAGAACTTCTACTTACAGATCCAGGAGAAATTGAACCAACTAAATAATTTAAATTTGAGATTAAATAATTATGCTTTATGATTTATGGGACAAATAGTTTGATAGAGCTTTTTATAAGGAGTTGAATAAATTCTATTTTGGAGTGGGATAAAATCAAGAATGCCCATAATTCTCTTTCTTTTCTTTTCTTTTTTTTCTTTTAATTTTTTTTTTCTGGTCCTGGGGCTTGAATTTTGGGCCAGGGTGCCATCCCTGAGTTCTTTTTTGCTTAAGGCTAGCACTCTACCACTTCAGCAACAGTGCCACTTCCAGCCTTTTATGTAATTAATTGGAGCTAAGAGTCTCATGGACTTTTCCTGCCTAGGCTGGCTTTGAAATGAGATCCTCAGATCTCAGCTTCCTGAGATTATAGGTGTGAGCCACCAGTACCCGGTTAAGAATGCCTATGAGCCATGAGGCATGTAAATTTAACAAACATTAAAAATTACACCTTTAAATAAAGGTAGAAGGGCTAGGTATGATGGTACATGCCTGTAACCTTAGCAATTGGGAAGGTAAAGAAGGAAAATAGTGAATTTGATGTCAGCTTTGGCCAAATAATGAAAACTTGTCTTGAAAAACAAAAGCGAACAATCAAAATCAAATAAAAGCAATAAGTTTGGTGCCAGTAGCTCACTCCTGTAAACCTAGCTACTTAGGAGGCTGATCATGAGCATCACAGTTCAAAGCCAGCCTGGATAGGAAAGTCTGTGAGACTCTTATCTCCAATTAACCACCAAAGATAACTGGAAGTAGAGATGTGGACTATGTGGTGGATCATTAGCTTTGAGCAGAAAAGCCCAGAGATAGCACTCAGGCCCTGAGTTCGAGTCCCAGGACTGCCACCAAAAATAAATAAATAAATAAAAATTAATAAGAAGGAAAAAATAAAGAAAGAAAAAGGACAGTACCCATAAAAAGACGTGTTCTTAGATAGTGTAAACAAATATGATAATATTAACTTTTGGTTCTACTCATACTTTTTTGTACAACATTAAAGAACATGAACATCTATTTATACTTTTTAAATTTTAATTTCTCATTAAACTCTGAAAAATCTTAAAAAGAGTTGTTCTTAGCTATGTATACATTTTTAATAGCTTATATTAGGATTCATCATTACCTTTCCACACATGTATTTACAATGCATTCCAGTCACATCTCCTCTATCATAATCCATGGTTTTCTGCCTCCCTTTCCAAACCATTTTCTACTTGCAGGTTTTAATAAGGAAAAATATGATTGAGAGTATCTTCCATTTATTAGAATTTAGTTTTCAGTGTACTAGGTACCTTAGTACTTATAAAAAGGGTATTTTCTTTATTATGGTAGCTGGGTACAGAGGTGTGAGCCAATCATCCCAGTGATAAAAGGAAGCACAAATAAAAGGATCACAGTTCAAGCTAGGCTTGACATAATGTGAAACCCCATCTTGAAAATCATCCATGCAAAAAGGGACTGGTGGAATGGCTCAAGTAGAGAATGCCCCTCTTAGGCAGGTCTAGGTCCTGAGTTCAATCCCTAGTACCACCAAAACAAACAAAAATACAAAAATACTGTGGTCAACTAAGAAAAGATTGTCGAAGGGGTCAATTGGCTCTTAAATTAAAGAAATTAATTTTGAAAGGCTATAGGCAATTTTATGAAAAATAAAAAATATTAAAATATATTCTTTAAAAATAACATTAATATGGTAGCTAGATGCTATAGCTGATTAAAATAAATGATTAGGATAATATTCTGCTCATATATATACACACATACATATATACATATGTGTATATATGTGTCTGTATATATGTGTATATATGCATACATATATATGTATATATATATATATGTATACACACACACACACACACACACATATGTTGGAGGGGTGCTGGTCTAGTCCAGGGGCTTGAACTCAGGGCCTGTATGCTGTTCCTGAGCTCTTTTGCTCAAGGCTAGTATTGTACTACTTGAGCCCTAACTATTTCTAGCTTTCTGGTGGTTAATTAGAGATAAGAATCTCATAGACTTTCCTGTCCTGTCTGGATTTGAATTGTGTTTTTCTTATCTCATCCTAAGTAGCTGGGATTATATTATATATTACTTTTAAATGTTCAGAAAAAGCAAACTAATGCTTTTAAAAGTTTTGCTTTGGTACACTCTGATTTTATTTGTAGAAATGATTTTACCTTTAAAATAATTTATAACAACTATTTTATAAACTTATTACATCTAGCAATTTGTCAATCTACAGATGCACATTTAAAATTACATGTATATATATTTCACTCTTAAAATATCTCAGGGCGGATAATGAATTATGTAGTCATGCAATTAAAACATGCTTCTTGTGAGTGTTGTGTTTTTTAATCGGTTGCCTCATTTATGGGTTTTGCTAATGACTCATGCTCATCTGTCCATTTCCAGAGTCCTGAATGGCAAGAAGTGAGGACTACCTACTACCGAGTGGGGAATTTCCTAGCAGAGACAGGAGTCTATCTTGGGACTGACAGCTTTACTACCCTTTTCCCTCCCTCACCACTTTGCCTTATCACAGTCCATAATACAATCAGTAACAGCAGCTTCATCTCACAGACAACTCTTCAGCTAGCAAATATTTTTTTTCTTTTCTTTCTTTATTTTTTTTGTTGGTCGTGGGGCTTGAACTTTAGGCCTGGGCGCTGTCACTCAGCTCTTCAGCTCAAGGCTAGCGCTCTATCACTTGAGCCACAGAGCCACTTCTGATTTGTTGGTGGTTTCTTGGAGATAAGAGTCTCACAGACTTTCCTGCCCTGGCTGTCTTTGAACTGCCATCCTCAGATCTCAGCCTCCTGAGTAGCTAGGACTATAGGCGTGAGCCACTGGTGCCAGGCCAGCAAATAATTTTTTAAAAAGTATATTTTGATAGGCTGGGAATGTGGCTTAGCAGTAGAGTGCTTGGCTAGCATGCATGAAGCCCTAGATTTGATTCCTCAGTACCACATAAACAGAAAAACCTGGAAGTGGTGCTGTGGTTTAAGTGGTAGAGTGCTAGCCTTGAGCAAAAGCAGCTCAGGGACAGTGCCCAGGCTTTGAATTCAAGGCCCAGGACTGGTTTTAAAAAAAGAGCATATTTTGATAATTATGCTTGCATTCATCTTCTATCTTTGTGTGTGTGTGTGGGGGGGGAGGTTGTATGCCAGTTCTGGGGCTTGAACTCAGTGCCTGGGTGCTATCCTTGAGCTTTTTTGCTTAAGCTTAATGGTTTACAACTTGAGCTACATCTCCACTTCTTACAGTTGTTGGTGATTAATTGGATGTAAGAGTCTCACGGACTTTGTTGTTCAAGCTGACTATGAACCATGATCCTCAGATCTCAGCCTCCTGAGTAGCTAGGATTGTAGACGTAAGCTACCCTTCTTCTATCTTTAACGAATCATTTTATAGTTTGTTTACATTGCAGTATATGATTCAGTACAGAAGGAAAACTTCCTTCAGTTTTATTTCATGTTAAGGAACAAACATACTAATGAGTTCATTAAGAGTCAAATAATTAGGTAATTGATGTTTTAAATACTTTATATCATGAACAAATCTACAGTGGATTATTGTAAGTAATTAAAGAATGTAGGTGACTTTTCCTTTAATGTAATAGGACATGAGCTCTTGCTATTCCAAAATTTACTATCAAGTGGAATTTAAAGAAAGGGGTGGGGGATGCAGATTGGATTCAGATAAGAGAGGCCTCTTGTATTTGTTGAGTGATTTTTTTTTTCTTTTAATGTATTGTTGTGTTCTAGGCACTGGAGATTACACAGTGAACCTGGTAGGCAGTTTTTCCTTATAGAGTTTACCTAAAGGAGAAAGAAAGAGACAGAAGAGTAAACATGTGGAGTTGGAGGTTTGGCTTAGTTGGTAGAGCACTAACTAATGAGTGAAAGCGTCAGGTACCAAGTTTGAGTCCTGGTCTCAGATCTGAAAAAGAAAAGAAAGGACGGAAGGAAGGAAGGAAGGAAGGAAAGAAGCTTCTGGGAAAGACACACCATTTCTCAACAAATCTCAGCTTTTCACTTTAGAACTTCAATTAAGCATATTTATTTACCTTTACCTTCATTTGGGAGTACTTCTTCCTTTCCAAGAAACAGATTCTTCCAGAACTAACAACAAGGAAACACTCAGCAGATCATACAATGATTTAAACACAACTGATGAGGACATGGGAACTGGCTCCAAAGAGCAAGGAGGAGAGAAGGTGGAAGCCAACAGACGCAGGATCACAGAGAGTGCTGGGTATTGGTACCTACAACAGAAACACACCCTGTGCAGCAGCAAGAGAAGTGGATACCCATGCTTGAGTGAGAAGAAGGGACACATTTATGGTCAGGACAAAAGTGACTTCATCCAAGCTAGAGGGTACCTGGTTTGTTTCAAGATAATACCAAGTACATACAATGTACCAAGTACATTATTTATACTAATAGCACACCGGCCTAGTCATAAAGCTAAGCAGGCAGCTCTTATGGTTAGATGTAAAATGCATTGAGGAAAACTGAACAGGACTTCTAAGGGGATGATCATGGCAGTTATAATTCAAGACAGCTACTGTCAGGTCAAGTTGGAGCTTTGCCCTTCCCCATGCACTATGCACTGAACTCAGTGAATGTTAGTAAGCAGAAGAGAAAAGTGGTGGAAGTAATGATGCCTGAATGTGTTCCAGGCTCCATGGGAGAAGCCAGAGACACTCAATTCTTTTGGGGGGTGAAGTGGTATGGTAGAGGAAGACACATGAAACATCACAGTCTCCTTTCCCATATTCATCCTCCCTCCCTGTGGTATTCTCTCAGTAACAGACACTAATATTCTTTGTTTTTAAGGAGCTAATGAGATGTAAGAGAAATCTATTGCTGTGGTTTGGATATGCACCCCAAAAGATCATGTGTTAGGAATGTAATCCTCAAAGTCATAGATTAGTGGTATTGAGAGGTGGGGTTTTTTAGAAGGTAATGAAGCTAGTTAACCTTTATCTCTCCAAAGTTATGAAATGTGTTTTTCCTTAGTGACCTGTCTTCATCCCTCTTTCGTTTCTTTCCCTATGGGAGAGGAAGGGTCTTGATCTCTAGGTCTCTTTCCTACCCCATGTATTTTAATCAAAGGTAAGGAGAAGGCAGCCTATATATGGGTTGGTCTGAGGATGTAGAATGACCCACTGTATTGCTTTCATCTCTCTAAACCTGCAGCCTGGTGTTCTGTATTGTGAGTTCATTAGAGGATGAAACAGAAATGTAACATAACCAGACTCCAGCATTATCCGCTCCTTCTAGTTCCCTCTGCACAGAGCACTGAAGCTGGACCACGCTCATCTTATCCACCTCTCGGTCCATGGAAATGTTTATTGAGCTCTCGCAGGGTTGAAAAGAAAAATCCATGTCTTTTCTCCTGGAGGCTTGAAGGTTGCAAATAATAGGTCTGTTTCCACAATCTAATCTATATCCTAACAGGGTTTAAGGCTATTTTCAATCTGACCTGCTTCGACTTGCACCCAAGTCAGACATCTCATATATATTATTATTTTTTTTTTGGCCAGTCTGGGGCTTGAACTCAGGGCCTGAGCACTGTCCCTGAGCTTTTTTGGCACAAGACTAGCACTCTGCCACTGGAGCCACAGCTCCACTTTTGGTCTTTTCTGCTTATGTGGTACTGAGGAATCGAACCCAGAGCTTCATGCATGCTAGGCAAGCACTCTGCCACGAAGCCACATTTGTAGCCCATATATTAAATTTTTTAGAAGGGAGAAATTAGGGATAAAATGTCCCTACATTAAATAAATGACCCATCTTCCAACTCTTCAAAATAAATTTAAGTGATCTAAATTTATACTAAAGGAAGGGACCCCTTTATTGGAGTAGAGTGGCTTCAGAATTGTCCCACAGTGGTTTTCATACTTTTTCTTTCGACTTGATTCAAAAGGACCATGATTTTATGCCTTGTCCTGAGGCATCCCAGGGTAAGTCGAGAGGAGGTTTCAATAAATGGAAACTTCTCCAGTCACATGATAAGTATGCCTGCCAGTCTCTAATCTATCTGTTTTTAATGTAACATATTATCTGACTTTCTGTAAAATATGATCTGACTTTCATTTGCTTGGGGTTTTGGTTTGTTTCTTGAGATAGGGCCTCATCATGTAGCCCAGGGTGGCCTAGAACTTGCTTTGTAGGTCCTAGCTGGCTTTGGGCTCATGATCCTCTTTCTTCAGTTTCCTTAGTGCTGAGATTACAGATATACACAACTATGCTTGTTCTTCTGACTTATCCAAGAAGATCCTTTTGCCTCCCTGTGCGCTTGGCAAAGTATAAAACTCCTTTTTGCATCCTGTGGCTTTGTATCCTCCTAGGAATCCCTCCGTTCTGCAGGCAAGGCCAGTCACATCCCTTCGTGTTTCGCTTACAAAGGAGAAGGAGCCAGAGAGTTCTTGCCTTGAAGGAACAGGACATGGATGAAGAGTCTATCTATCTCTGGCAACTCTGGCTTTCCCATGCTTCTCAGTATCCTTCTATTTTGTCTTTTCATCTTCATCATTAGGCTTTAGAGACTATATGTTTCACTCCAAGATCAACTGATTAAGAGAAATAATTTGGAGTAGGGGTGAGTCTCTATTTCCAACTTTAAAATTTCTCCGTTTGCTTTGAGTTTGAGTTGGGATAATATCATTCTCTTGTGTTTCAGGTTTTTCTACACTAAAATATAGTTCCTAAAATTCCATTGTTAGAGAGAAATGTAATAGTATGAGGGCTATTTATGCCTTAAAACATATGAGTCTGCCTAAGACCCAGCTAGTGATTGCAGTTGAGGACAGTAAATAACAAAAAGTGAATTTAGAAAAACTTAGGTCAAAGGTGTAAGCAAACTTTAAATAACACAAAGGTACTTCAAAATGACTCAGGAACCAGCCTGAATAAGCTTGTAAGATAGGACAGTTTAGACATGGGTAAGATAATCACTGCAATGCTTGGAACATATCCAATACCTTTGTACTCATGAATTCATAAGTCATTCTTAAAAGAAAAAATATCCCATTGGTTATCTCTGTAGAAATCTAGGAAATTGCCTCATTAGTTCGAAAATTGGCAAATCAAAGAATTAAGAATTTTTACTTCAGTTTCTGATATAGATATATTCTACCTGAGGGAAACCAAATAGCTGACCAGGAAGCTTTTTCTTTATTTGACTATTCCAGCTAATAAATTTTTAAAAATGCATGATAGAATTAGAACATAATGTTTTATAATCCCAGATGCATAGATAGGTGCAGCCCAGGGTTATTTCTCTTGGTACTACTTACATTTTTAGTTAAGTCTTTGTAGTGAGAGATGTCTTGTGTATTGAAGGGCATTTATCCACAATCCCTAGACTTTCTCCATGAGATTCCAGTAGTCTCCCTTCAATTGTGACAACAACAAAAAATGGCTGCTGGCATCACTAGATATTCCCTGGAAGGGCAAAGGTCACCGCTCTAAAGAAATAATCATCAATGACTTCACAGTATTGCCAAAAGGAAACACAAGCCTTCATATATCTTCTTGTGGAAGTATGCATTGTCCCTTTGAAGTTCTTAGAAGATATAAAACAAAACAATATGGGCTGGGAATGTGGCTTAGTGGTAGAGTACTTGCCTACCAAGCACGAAGCCCTGGGCTCGATTCCTCAGTACCACATAAACAAAAAACCCCAGAAGTGGCTCTGTGGCTCAAGTGGCTCTGTGGCTCAAGTGGTAGAGTGCTAGACTTGAGCAAAAAAAAAAGCTCAGGGCTAGTGTCTAGGCCCTGAGTTCAAGCCCCAGGACTAGCAAGAAAATAAATAAACCAAGGCCTTGGCCTTAAAAAATAGAGAAAAAATAAATAAAACAACAAACAAACAAAAAATGAAACCCCCAATAAACTAATCTGAATTATCCTCTGTATCTAATTTCTCCTTTACAAGACAGGCATGAGGTACACACACAAGCACACACACATACACACCCATGCGCATGCTCACTTGCTCAGAGATGAAAATAAGTTGAAGCACACAATGGTCATTACTGAAAGTCAGTGATGTGGCATAAGAGACATGTAAAGTTCGTTGTGCTGTTGTCTAGTTTTCATATTGTTCTTTCCTTTCTTTCTAGTTCGGTCTTGAGGTCTTTCTCTGGAAAGTGGTTATAAACCCAGATGGGGCTCCAGGGATTTGATCACAAGTCTGTATAATGTGTCTTTCATGGGCTATGTCTTTCTCCAGCAGACGGTCTAATGCTGAAGTATCCAGCTGTGACCAGGTGTCCCTCTTAGAGGAAACTTGTTTACACTAGTACACTTATGGTGGTTGTCTCCACCAAATCTAGTTTATCCCTACCAAGACGGCCACTCTCCAGACAAGCCTTGATCAGGAAAGAAGTTAGATGTGGATGTACAATTAGCTGGCACAGAGGAGGAAGTTCAACAAAACACAAAAGAAGAGAAATAGTGAATCACTCAAGAACCCAGATAGAGGAAGGCAACATGTCTTTTAGGGCTAGTGAGAAGAGGGATATTCAACCAGTGGATAGGAAACATGATGTGGGGGTGGGGTTGGAGGGGAGAGAGAGAGTCAGTCAGACAGACAAAGAATACTACAGTCAAGGCCTTTACCAGGGCATTGTTACCCAAGAAGATATCCTAGGAGAAATTGTAATGGGTGGAGGTAGAACACACGGTTATGAGTTCTCAGGAGCTACAAGGGCAGTGGGCAGTCGAGTAAACTGTATCAAGCTGTCCTATAGGGAGGTGGTCAAAGGAGATAGTTGTACAAGGCAGATACCTAGTGGGTTGCTTTGAAGAACAGGAAAAGAGAACTGGCAACTCTCAAGGGTGACCAAGCCCTGCTTCTGGAATGAGAAAGTCCAACTTACACTTGACTAGAAGCTTAGGGGCTGGAGGCGTGGCTCAAATGGTAGAGCACTTGCCTGGAAAGCACAAGGCTAAGAACAATTCCCAGTACAGTAAAAAACAAAAACAAACGAATGGAAACCAGAGCAATATAAAACTATAAAACTCCATGAGGCCTATAGCTATCTACACAGGAAAAAAATTTTAAATGCACGAGTGTTCCAAGGAAGTCCTGACATTACTAGAAACTTCGTTCAGTACATCTCATCCCCCATCAGCTCTGTCTCACTGGCCACACTTAAACTCAGTGTCAAAATGAGTTCTATTTTCTGCCCTAGAGCCAGGCTGTAAATGGGTGTTTCATCAGGAGATAAGATGAAGGGTCAGACCCTGTCTTCATATTAATTAGCTGTTAATTGTTGTAAGTAATGGATTCACTGATTCATGATTTCCATCAATTTATTGGCTCTTGAGTTAATGAAGATCCTTGTGTAGCACCTTTGGCATAGATCATCCCTTTGCAGGACTGGCTGGTCCTTCTCCACACATTGCTGAACTTGGCTGTGCCAGAAATGCAGTTGCTTAGGTTTGGGACTGGTGGAGACGGATGGGTTCTGTATAGAAGATGGAGCAGGTGGAGAAAGCCAGAGATAAGAAAGCCAGGAAGGGGTAACATTGTCCCAGGGAATGAATAATACATATGTATTTCCAGTGTGCAGGCAGGTCCTGCCTATCTGTGATGCAGGAGAGTGGTTTTGAAGCGTTAACCTAGGTCCTCTCCTCCCTTCCTTTTCCCTTCCCTTGTAATCTTCTGCCAGCCCCTCCCTCCCTGAAGGCAGCTGGGTCATCTGATGCGCATTGCCTCAGGGGAAAGATGCAGTAAGGTAAAAAGCAAATGCACAGCCAGGCTTCTTTTGCTGACTTGTGCCAGGTTCAAAAGACTGTACCCTTAGGGAGAATCTCAGGAGATGAGACTGTCTCTCTCCACTCATCTTCACCTCAAATCTTGATGAGGTTTCCCAGGCGTGAAGAAAGAAGAGGAGAGAAGATGGTGAATAAGCCATGAACTCCTGCTTCCAGAGACAGGCTGATGAGTGAGACTTGGCTGGTAGGGACTCAGCTGTCATCGCAGAGACCGAAGTGGCAGGACTCAAACTGGGAAGGCCCCCCTAACCTTCACTCCCGTGTGCATCAGTGCTCTGGGCACTCAAGCTGTGTGCACGCAGAACACCACCAAACATTACTCTTATGATTCTCCATGGTACTCTGGACCTGTCCTTGTTTCAGTTTGTTTTCTGTGGCTGTAATAAAATAACTGAGGTTGGGTACTTGATGTTTAAAAGGTATTTATTTGGAGCTGGGAAATGTGGCTCAGTGGTAGAGTGCTTGCCTTGCACGCATGAGGCCCTGGGTTCGATTCCTCAGCACCACATAAGCAGAAAAAGCCAGAAGTAATGCTATGACTCAAGTGGTAGAGTGCTAGCCTTGAGCAGAAGCCCTGGCCCAGAGCTCAGACCCCATGACTGACAAAATAAATAAATAAATAAGTAAGTAAATAAATAAATAAAATAAAAATAAATGGTATTTACTTGGCTTACAATTCTGGGGAATTATGAGAGGGTCCAAATGGCAGGGCAAACTGGTCAGTGACCCCCCTACCCCAGCTGTGTCACATCATGGCAGATGATTGGGGGAGGAACTGGCCTGGTGCATAAGGGCCCAAGTATAAGGAATGGCCTTGATTTATAACAACCTGCTCTTGAGAGAACTAGCCCACTTTGTAAAGTCAGGATCAATCTCTTTCAAGATGGCGCCCGCATGATCTAATTACTTCTCACCAAGCCCCTCCTCTTAAAGATCTCCCATCTTTCAACATTACCACACTTGGGACCAAGCACTTGTCATGTGTGCCTTTGGGGACACACTCAAACCATACCCAAACCACGCTGTCTAGTCACTGTCCCCAGATCTTCACATTCACACGTCCACTTTTTGATACTGGTACTTGTCCCTAAGAAACACATTCCTGCCTCCTCTGTATGAGTGATTCCTGGATTCTTTGAGGTCCAGCCACACTGCTAACTCAGTCTTGGAAACTCCCTAACTCTGCGCTATCTCCCAGACCCAGGCTCCATGCATCATACTTTCTATTTCCGGCTCCCAAGAGCCTGTTCCTGCCTTCATGAGGTCACTTAGCACTTATCTTTTCGACTACATTGTAAGCTCAAAAGCAGGGGCATTATTCATTTTGGAAAAGCTCCAATCCCCAACCCACAGAAGTTTTTACAGAAATGATACCTTCTCCCTAAGTAGACAAACTTGGTTTTGTTCATCATGATCTCATTCTGTGAAGGGCAGGAGAGCCTCCATTGCTCTTACAAGGACCGAAGGTGTAAGAATTTTACTCCAGACAGCAGTTGGATGATCTGAATAAGACAGGGGGAGGAATTTATTAGTGTAAAAAAGATGCAGTGGCATCAAAGCCACTGTGGGAAGGAAATTTTCTGGGCTAAACACAAACATGCTCAGTGTGGAAATAGAGATTTACAAAGCAGATCTATTACATTATTGTCACTGGCTTTGTGAAAGAAACTACTTAAGGGCTACTCTTCTTCCCTTCTCTGTACTCTAAGACTCTTAGGAACAGCCATTCCAAGTCCAATGTATCCTTCTCTTAAAAATGGAAATCAGCTTCTTTGCTCTAAGCTGGAGTTTAGGCCAAGTTTATCTCTCAGACAGGCAGCAGGCCTCCACTTCAAATGTCCCTCCTTCTAGGCATTTCCTTTTTTAACCCACCAAGACTGGAGTGGGTCACTTGTTTACATGTTCCTATACATTTTTTGGTAACTGTTTTTTCCCTTTGCTGCATCTCCTGAAAGACTAAGCTTATTGGTCCTAAGTATGCAAGCTCTGTCACATTTCAAGCTTTGTTATCTGTATTGCCATCGTCTGCACAGAATAAGTATTCAAAAATATTTATTGCATAAAGTAAATGAAAAGATACATCTCAAGACATTTTGAACATATACCAGTAACTCTTTTTCCTTTTCCTTTATTTTTTTTTTAATGGAATCAACTATCTGGAAAAAGGCACAATTCTCTTTTGATGTTAAAAAAATCCAGACTATTTAGCAAATTGAACTTAATTGGATTAGGAAGTAGGTCTATTCTTTCCACCTTTGTTTTTGGCTTTTCAGTACTTATTAGGATTTGTCTAACCTAACAGGTATTGAGAGTTATGTCTGACATGAGGCTAGGCCCTTGGACATCTGTTCTCTCTTTTTTTCCATGTTTTCTCCTCAGTTAATTGGCGATCATAATTACATGTGTCGGCAAATAGTGCTGTGAAGAGTAGCTTTCCATCTTGAAGGAATATGAATGCTTTCCTCAGCACCCTAGTCATTACGACGCTGCTACCTGTTCCCTGGGAAGACGATGCCAGGTGTTTCAAACGGTTTTGAACTCTCTCAATGGAAGCACGTCTATCTACTCATCTATTCACAGCTTCAAAGCTCTCAGAAGAAATCCTCAAGTTTTACCTTTTGAAAGAAATGGGGTCAAATGTTATATATTTAAACATCTCTACAACTCAACCCCAACAGCCTATCACTTTCTATCCATGCAGGTGACTTCTGCCAGTTTGATTTTGCTTTCAAAGTGAACAGGAGGAATTTTTTTTCCTCTCTCTGAAATTCTAAGGGGAATGAGGGAACTTCTTGAAATTAAGTCAATTTAAAACGAAGATTCCATGAAAAGTGAGACTTGCAGACATGGTTCTTTTGAATGATATTTGCATGTGTACAGTGAGTCGGATCCTGACTCTCTCTCCTCTCATTTAACCACAGGTAAGAGATGTGGTTCTGAGAACCACCAGAAAAGGACAGCCTCAGACTCCTGAGGTGTTCCATATTTGCCTGGCAGGATCCTGAACAAGGCATCTGTGGCCTGAGGAAACACAGGCATTGACAGTGTAGGTGAGCTACTGAGAAACTGCAGAGGAAGGAGAAAATATTTGATCTGTGCCCTTCATCCACCTGTGTAAAATGAGATGGACCAGGATGCTTTTCTGTGCATATGATGTGAATGAGAAGAACATGCCACAGAAGACATGGGTTAAAAGGTAGTTCATGGGGCAGAGAGGAAAAAGGCGCTGGTGCTTCAGTGGCAAAGGGAAGCAAGTACGAGCCCAGGTGGCAGGAATACAGAGGTTTGGAGGGGATCCCTGGCAGGGGGTGGTGGTGGAAGGGACTAGGGAAGAGCAAGTTAGAAGTTGCTTGTGTATATATATGTGTGTGTGTGTGTGTGAGTGTGGGGGGTGTTGCTGATTTCTTTGACCTAGGAGAATTGGACTATAAACAAGACACTTTCGGGGGTGAATGGATAAAGTTCTAGTAATAACTCCAGTGCAAAGGAAAAATTCTAGAAAGCCACCAAAGCAATGGGTGTGGGAGCCCTGTAAAGTGCTCCTCCCCTTTTTCAGGCAGATGACTTAATTGAGGCCATTGCATTCAGATGTGAGCCCCATAGATCTGGGTATGGGAAGGACTGAACTGACTATATGAGAGAAAGAAGAAGGACTTGTCATGGGAAATCAGTGTTACAGACTGAGTGGTGTCCCCTTAGAATTCACACAATGTGATAGCATCTTTGCAGAAGCAGTCAGGCTAAATGCACTCCTGATGTACAGTCTAATTATCTATGACTGATGCCATAGGTATATACAAAGGAGGAGTTTGCATTCAGGCACAAATACACAGGGAGAGCACGGGTTAGCATGAAGAGGGCCATCCACAAACCAAGGACAGAGACCTAGGACAGGCCTCACTACATCAGAAAAAGCCAACCCTCCGGGTGTCTCTAACCTAAACTCCAGCATCTGGAACTGTGAGATAGTATCACACTTCAAGGTTCAGGGATGCTTTGTCATAGTAATCCTAGCAAACTAATGCTGTTGGCCAACACTTGAAGATTCTCCCTTCTTCAGAGAAGGAGAGAGAAGAGAAGACAAGGATTCTAGAAACTTTGAAAGCATGGATTGTTGTTTTAATTTTTTTAGCAGGATATCTGGAAGCCCCAATGCTTTCACACAGATGAAACAACTGGCTCCTACCTTAGCTGATCCAGTGATTTCTGTCCTTTTAATGAGGGTGTTCATTGACTCACAGTAATTGTGCATTTGCTTCATGATCAGCTGTAAACCAACCGGATAAAACTGTCAGCAGAGGCTAAATCTGTGCTTGTCTGTAGGAAACGCTAAGATGTAGGAGAGGGCTTGAGGCTCTCCTAGTGAGCTTGAGGAGGGTCACCCATCATTTCTGATTGAAAGTGCTGAGAAGGATGAAAAACTTGGGCCAAAAATGCGGCCTACTGCAAGTATTCTCTGTCTGGGGTTAGATGGCACGTCTACATTGAAAAGGATATCTGAAGAGGAGAATCTGTAGAAGATAAAGTATTAGCAGAAGATCCACCATCATGTTCTCTGGATATGTGAGTTTCTAAATGTTTCTTTTCTTAGGTCTCCCTCCTAAGATATGTAGAAAGCATAAATGCTGAGAAGGGTACTGTTACCCCCATAGTAATCCATTTACTGGAGATGGTGAATCAAAGCTTGCCATAAGAATGCTCTGGCAGTAGCATAATAAATTATTTGTGGAGAAATATGAGAGAGGGGAAGGGAGGTGAGCCAGTGCATGAGTTAGACTGCATACAGCCAATATGTGCACTGCACTGAGACACGCTCTATACATTCTTTCACTCATGAATCCATTGAGCCTTGATTGCATCTGTGGCTGGGTCTCAAAACATGTGCCATGCACTCAGCCTCTCCTCTGGGTCTCATATCCAATGTATGTTTCCACATCATGTTGTTCAGTTAAGTTCCACAATGCTTGAGTGCCTGCTAGAACTGTGGGAACAGTCAATCAAAGTCATGGTGGAAGGAGAAAGTGACAGGTGGAGTCAGGGGAAGAGACGTGCCTATAGGCAATCAGCTCAGGAGAGATAGGAAGATCTGGACTCATGTCACATTGCTCAAATATCCTCTTCCCAAATTATTTATACAAAAGACCTCTTTTGACTCCTCAGGAGGTGGTCCCTTTAAACCTAGCTCTTCTGGAAGGCAAGACTGCTTTAGAGATAGGTCACACTGAGTTGTGATTCTAGACGTTTGCCTGGACTTAATCCCAAGCCTTAACCTTCAACTTCAACTTCACTTTAGAAAGGGCATAAACCCATTCCCAGCAAATATATTGCAGCAGATTCATGCGATGGGAAGCTCTACAGCTAGGAAGATAAACAGTCAACTTTGACCCAGTGCATAATACACATGTGACACCTAACACCAAGTGAGAAAGCCAGATATAAAAGGTGCAGACACAGAAGGAAAGCTGAAAGCCTGGCCCAGCTAACTCCTGTTGTCAGAGGATGAGCTAGTCCTCACCCAATGGGGATAAGTGAGTTTAGGTGTGGCTGAGCCACAGGTATCTGTTTCTTCTTCTGGATGTAATTACCTAGATATGCTTAATTTGTCCAATTCACTGAATTTCATACTTAAAATTTGTGCATTTCTGTGTATGTCTTGTGCTTCAATAACACTTTGTTTTTGTAAAGAAGTCGATCATATTGGTACTAATTCATAAAGACATAGGAACTAAATAGAATAATGAGTACAAGTCACCTAGCAATTGTAAGAGCTTATCTACATGTTGACATCTTATTATTGTTATCATTGGTGATTTGTTTTGTTCTTCTCCTATGTGGGTTAGCCTGTAACACCAGGTATTTTACTAGAAGGTATGTAAAGGGTTCAGGTGTTTATTGGAAGTAGAGCTTGTTGTCCAATGATATCTTATTCAGAGGCATTTTCTAGTGGAGGAAAAAAATTCAGTCTTGAGTACTCTTACGTGAATAAGATATTTTAAAATATATTAAGAAAAAAAAAAAAAGAAAGCTCACCCTGTGTCTTCCCTGGTATGCAAAAATAACTTGGCAGGCCAGTTTCTGCTGTTCATAAACTTCTGTTTATGCTTCTACTAGCTTCTTCCTAAGATAAAAATAGCAGCTTAATCTATTGCCAGACAAGAGCTTTCCGCAGTACAAACTCCATTTGGAGCTGTTGCTCTTTATTGTTGATTTTCTATAATACAGATGTTTTGGGCATAATGTATTCTCCAGAACGATCTCTGTCAGCTCAGTAAAGAAGACAAACAGCAGGCTAATCTTGAAAACAGGGCTTCTCCATAAACCAGCTGACATAAGCTCAATTGAGCTTCACCCCACATAAAGACTTTAATAAACAAACCTCACTGGTCAGCATATTGCTTTGGCATATTTAAACATATCACATGCTTTCTGCTCCTCTTCACAGTTCTGCAGCTTTTGCACAAAACAAGCTCTGGGTTAACAGAATTCAATGAGTCTGAACAGGAGGAAAAGACTCTTCTCTACATGGCATGACAGAGCAAGCATTAAACAGCAGGCTATCGCGTAAACAGGGGTTAGAGGCCCAGCATTCAGAACTGCAAAGTCTGCAGTCAAGTCAGCAGTAAGTCTGAACTCCAGTCCTGGTGCGCTGGATCTGATCCGTTTGGCCTCTACCTAGTTCTTCTGTTCTTTCCTTTTCATTTGTATATGGGAACCTCACCTGTTTTTCTGTCTGTTCCTTCTGCTACCAAGTCTGGCTGTTCGTTCCTAGTGCTGGCTCTTAAGACCTCTATGAGTTGAAACACATGACTTCATCTTTCTTATCCTGGAGCTGCTCATCTGCAAGGTGAAAATCATGGTAGACCTACTTCATAGAGCTGTTGTCAGTATTAAATGTGATAGTGTACACAAAAGCTCTAAAAATAGTGCTTGGCCAGCTCACAGGAAGTGCTTAGTAAGTGCTAGCAATTGCTTAGTTCCTTTCTGAATCATTCAGTTCCTCCATCCACTTGTACACACAGTTCCTCATCCCGCATCCATTAGGGAGAAAACTCAACATCCAATTCTAGATCCAGCAAATGTTAAGATAGAAAGGTCATTCCTAAGTTAAGGGCAGAGTTGAGAAGCTAATGGTTTTCTTCAGCATCATGGCTGACATTTGGGTGATGTAGTTCGTTGGTGTAGCGGACTGGCCTACGGAGGATGCTTAGAAGCTGCCAGGAGCAGCCCTATCCTAAGTGAAAACTATCTTCAGAAGCTATCAAAAGTCCCCTCCTAGGGTGGGACTGGAGCAAAGGTATTCCATGCTGAGAAGCACTAGATTAGACCAACATTCTGATTTTAGAGATATAACAACAAGGCATACTAAATGAATTATGAAAGGAGAAGTTACACAAAGTGAGCTCAAGACTAGTGTCTTCCATATCGTGTTAGTAAATTTTTTGGTTACTATACAAATACCTGAAATAACCAGCTTCAAAAGAGAAAAAAGGTTGCTTGGGCTTATTAGTTTTGGCCATTTCTATTCATGGTTGGGTGATTCCATTGTTTTGAGCCTCTGTGGAGGCAGCATCTCCTGGGGGGAGGTGTGCTGGAGCAAAGTAGTCACCTAATAACAGGGGAGTAAAAGAGAGAAGGAAAGAGAGAATGGGGGGGGCGAGAAGGATCCTGAGACAGGGAGAGAGGCTGGAGTCCCAATATCCCTTTCAAGGGCACACTGCCAATGACCTAACTTCCTTCCACTAGGTCCAGTTCCTAAGTCCCACCATTTCCTAAACAAGATGTACCATGGGCTGGGAGCCAGGCTTCCACACGGGCCTTTTTGGGAACACTTATCTAAACCATAGAACTTATTTTCATGAAATGGAAAATACCTAGGAATCAAAGGCTAGTTCAAGATCCTACTGACCTTTATATTGATCCACAAGCAGTTTACTGCTTTTATAGGCAGGAAACTTCCTGAACATTCCATTTCATGGGAGTGTATAGAGACAGAACAGGAAAAAAAGAAAGGATTCCATTCCCAAAAGGCTGCCAAACACACACAGACACACAGACACACACAGACATACACACACACACAGACACAGACACACAGACACACACAGACACACACACACACACACACACACACACAGACACACACACACACACACACCCCAAATAAAAACCCAGGCAAATCTCTAGTCATACCTGTTTTTACATCCAGTCTTGGGAGACATGTTTATGGCATTTCATAGAAATGTTTTTGTTTTTTTATTTTCCTTCTCAGGTTTAAATCCAATAAATGTTTAACTACATTGGGATGCCTGATTTCCACTTTCTTCTTGATTGTGTTACGTTCATGAAGATTTCATTTAACTGCTTTCATTTTTCCATTTCTCCACCTATTTTTATTTTTTTATAAAAACCATAGGGACAAAAATGCAATAATTTTTTTTTCAAATAATTGCAGAAAGATTGCTGTGCAGATAAACATGTACCACTGTGCACTCACTCAAAATGTTTGTTTTTCAGGGCATGTGTAAAGTTCTGAGTTTGGATGATAACCACTGGCTGGGAGGTGTCAGTGTATGGATGGTGTGCACAGGAGCTTTTAGTGGACAAAAATTGAAAGTTTCTACTGATTGGAACATGATGGAATCATATATGGGGTACTATTCTTGGTATATGTGTTATCTTCTTAATTAGATTATAAATACTTCAAGGGGAAAAGGATTTTTAAAAATGCCTCAGAATCCTCTTTGTTATGCTTGCAATAAACACTAATATCCAATTTAATATGTAATGGATGGGATAAAATTGACAGTTTCTTTGAAATAAGTCTGTCATTTCCCTCTCTCCCTCCTCCCTTTCTCTTTCTCCCTTCTCCCTTTCTCTCTCTCTCTCTCTGTATGTATATATATATATATGTATATGTATGTGTGTACATCTATGTGTATTTGTGTGTACATATATACACAGAGAATAACACCCATACATAATACACACACATATCCAGAATGACATACAAAATTATATTTGGCCATCCTGAGGATTGAATCCAGGGCCTTCCACTTGCTAGGCAAATGCTCTACAATGTAATTTATGCCTCTACAATGTTTTGCCTTAGTTTATTTTTCAAAGACTCTTGTGTTTTTGCCTTAGGGCTAGCCTTAGACTGTAATCCCCAACTTCTGCTTTCTCTGTAGCTAGGTTTATAGGTGTCTATCACCATGCCTGGCCAGGAAATGTAAATCTTCATTCCTGACTTATTTGATTTTACTCCTTTAAGTCAGATTTATTCTGCTTGAAAGATGAATATGAAGTGGCCACCAAGCCTTCCTATACTTCCCACATCTTGCTTACAGCAGAGTTGGCTAAGTGAAGTAGCTGTCCTAATGTGCCTGAGAATTAGAAGCCCTTTCCTGGAGTAAGAGAGAGCAGTAGGAGGGTCTTCCATGGTGCATACCTATAATCCTAGCTACTCAGGAGGCTGAGATCTGGGGATTACGATTCAAAGCCAGCCTGGGCAGGAAAAGTCTCCAATAAACTACAAAAAATCTACAGGTGAAGCTGTGACTCAAGTGGTTAATGTCCTACCAATATTTTCTTTCCTATATTTGCTATGATGCCATTAAAAAAAAAGATTCCTTAGGACACCAGTTTACTTTATTCTCCCCCTTTTCTTTATGGCCAGTTTGACCTTTCTTTGAATTACTTCTTGAAGTGTCTGTCTAGTTGTAATGAATACGATTCCTGGTTTAGATTTTTTCAGTGGTTTATTTTGGTCTGCCCTAGAGAAGAACTAGAATGCCAATAGATGGGAACTCCCAAGAAGGAAAATTGGTTTGATGCCATAAATGCTGGCCAGCAGTGAAGCAATCCATTGGACGAGGGAAACAGATGCAGGCAGACCCATGGCCAGAGTACATTCAAACAATTACATATAAGTGGGAAGGGGGCTTGGGCCTCTAACCTATGTTCTTCAGAACTGTCATCTGAGATGAATATGGATACAGGAAGCAACAGGTTTACACTCTGTGTGTGTGTGTGTGTGTGTGTGTGTGTGTGTGTGTGTGTGTGTGTGTATGGGGAGGGGGGAAGGGATTAGGGTTTTACTTTTCAGGAATTTTAAATAGGAGCTTTGGAATATATTGGTTTATCTTGCAAGTAAAGAGTACTAAATTTAAACAGTTTGCTATTTAAAAGCTGGGTGTTAGGAGCTAACTTTAGAAGCTACAAAAGGCGGAGTTAGCTTGTTCTAATCAGGAACAAAAGAGAAGGAATGTTTCTGAAAAGGCCAAGATGTCCAGTCCAAGGAATTTGGCTCCTTCAGTCCTTATTTAAAGTGCTACGATCTTCATCTTTATTTGTACTTTGTAATCTTTGTGTTTTACACCTTGCAGGGATGTCTTTCTAGATTACACTTTGATGGCACTGTCAAAGCACATATACTGCACCCCTTATCACATTGTGTACTCCTCCTTTTGTAGCCCCAGGAGATTAGCTCTAGAGGACCCCTCTCCTTGTGGATACAAACAACTACAGATACTGAAGTCCTTTATATAAAATTGCATCGAATTTGCATATAAGCTATGCACATTCTCCCATATACTTTGAATAACCTCTGGATTGTGTATGATACCCAACACAATGTAATATTACAAAATTGTATAGAATATACATGTAAGCTACATCTATTCTCCCAAATACTGTGAATCATCTCTGGATAGCTTATGATATCTAACACAATCCAAATATTATGTAAATAATTGTTACATAGTATTGTTTAAGGGATAATCCAGGTTTTTTCTCTAAGTATTTCTGATGCAAAGTTGGTGCTGATATAAAGTACAATGCCTGGAATAGAGTAGGTAGGTCCTTAACAAATATTTGCTATAAGAAAAGAGTTGGACAAATCAATTTTGAAATAAAGAAAAGTATGAAAGTGGGGCTGGGAAGGTGGCTCAGTGGTAGAGCGCTTGCCTTGCATGCCTGAGGCCCTGGGTTCGATTCCTCAGCACCACATAAGCAAAAAGAAAAAAGCCGGAAGTGGCGCTGTGGCACAAGTGGTAGAGTGCTAGCCTTGAGCTGAAGAGCTGAGGGACAGCGCCCAGGCCCAGAGTTCAGGCCCCATGACTGGACCGCCCCCCCAAAAAAAAGAAAAGTCTGAAAGTACCTCATGCCACTATCTTCCTAAATGAGATATGTAGACAGAATTCACTACCTGTATTTCTCTGTGTTCTTCAAAAGATGAGGTTTCTTGCTTTCCTCTGAGTTAGAAAAGAAAAATGAGGAGGACTCATTTGCATAAATATACTATAGTGTCTTGTCTGGGAGCTACCTTAATTTTAAGGGCCATTTAAGATCAGCATAAATCATCCTCTTTGGTGACAGTGTAGGATAAGAAGACCAGGTCAATTCCCCATCCCTAAGTGTCTCTCAGTTGTAAACTCAGATATATGGAGTTAAGTAGTCCTTTTGTTGGACTAATTATAGCTAGCATCGATCTTTGTAGAGATACTTATTCAGGATTCAACATGAGGCCTCTGTAGAGCAAATATTGGAATTTGCTTCATAATGCTCCCCCTTCCAGGTAGAAGTTCTTTCATGGGCAGTCACCAGTTCATGACTTTCTACAACATGCCATAGTTTTGCTTTGAGCTTTATTTGGACAGCTATAGGTTCTTTCCACTTCCTTAGACACTTTCTTCTAGGACCGAGCTAGTTTTTCTAGGATACTAAACACAAGGACTGGCTTGGGATGATTTATCCATAAAATTCATTGACTTTAACTATTAGAGAGAAAAAGATGCATAAGAAAGTTCATCTTATAAGATAGATACTATGTGTGTTTAAAAAGCATAGAGTATAGGCATTATTCTAGAAAACAAATCAGAGCTTGCTTTCTTTCTTCCTTTCTTTTTTCTTTCTTTCTTTCTACCTTTCTTCCTATCTTTCTTTCTACCTTGTTGGTTATGGGGCTTGAACTCAGGGAGTAGGCACTGTCCCTGAGCTCTTTTTCTCAAGGCTAATGCTTTACCATTTTGAGCCACAGTTCCACTTCTGGTTATCTGGTGGTTAATTGGACATAAGAGTCTCATGGACTTTCCTGTCCAGGCTGTCTTTGAACTATAATCCTCAGATCTCAGCCTCTTGAGTAGTTAGGATTACAGACATGAGCCACTGGCACCTGGCTCAGAGTTTTAGTTTTAAATCGCAATATTCCAGGCCGTTTGTGTGTTGTCTACTTACCTGTCTAGTGTTGTTTGTATGGTACCAGATTCATTTTTTCCATTTATTTTTAGCAGTTTGGAAACTTGAACTCAGGGCCTCAGGCTTGCTAGGCAGGTGGCCTACCTGCTACACCTCCAGCCCAATGTGGACCACTTTTCAAGAATAAACATTATCTAGTTTGCCTCTAAATGTATGGAAGACTTTAGCCACAGAGAGGAATTTACATTGTGAGAAAGGAAACTTCTAGCAGCACTTCACCATTATTGGTATCTTACTATTTTAAATAATGACAATATGACCTCATCTCCCTCCTTGCTTAAGAAACTTAGGAGCCAGTCTTGGAATAACTGGTACAAAAGAAAAGGAAGTGCTTGTTTGTGTGTGAGCCTGGTCATTTCTTACCTTGAGTACTAAACACGCAAGCTCTCAACTGGGAACTCAGATAGGGCCCTGCATACCTAAAGTATTCAGATGCTTTCAGTCATCAGTGAAGAAGTGAGCTCCTTGGTCTATCCAAGCCATTGATTTGTGCACAAATTTGTAGACAGTTTTTCAGAGAGCCATCACTGCTGCCTGCGTGTAAATGGTTTCTGACTTTGAGATGTTCTCCATGCAGAGTGCAGAAGCATTCCTCACCAGCGCAAACATCTCTTTATTTTTAATATTCAATCATAGAGAAACTTCTCCAGGGAAGAATCTCTTCCACCCCTCCTTCCCTTGCTACTTCTCTTTCCATAAGGATTCATCTATCTGGTTAAGCAGATTCAATGACATGAACAAAAAGAGAACAATGCTGTGAGGAATATGAGAACTCACGGACCATAGAATTCTTGAGTGATGAGATTTTTCCTTTTTTTGTTCAGTAGCATCTATTGTGCTGTATTGTAATGATTTATTTTTCCTTCTCTCTAGGGAACAGGAATTATGCCTCATTTATTTTGTATCTCTACTGTATAAGCAACATTCAACACATAATGGTTGAATCATTTGCTATGTCTTGAGTAATTGTCTCCCAAAGGCCCATATTTCAACAGCTTGGTCATCAGTGTTATTGGGTAGAAGAGATGAGAGGAAGTTAGGTCATTGCAGGTATATCCTTAAATGGGATATTGGGACTTAAGTTGCTTCTTGTTTCCTTCTTTCCATCCTGGATAACATTAAGGTGAGAAACTTCTTCCATCAAAGACCCAAAAGAAACAGACCTTACCAACAATGGACCTAAACCTCAGAACTATATGTTAAAAAATAATAATAATACACACGCCTTTTCTCCTTATAAGTTTATTGTCTCAGGCATTTCGTCACAGGGATTGAGAACTGAATGCTAAAGAATACCGATTCAAGGGTGAACAGAAGAGAATACTATGGGTTGAATGACTCCCCCCAAAATATAGCCAGGTCTTCATTCTCAGAATTTGTGAATGTGGCCTTGTTTGCAAAAGGGAGTTGGCAGATGTAGTCAAGGACCTTAAGATGAGATCACCTTGGATTTTCTAGGTGGGCTCTAAATTGAGTGACAAATATTGTTAAAGAAACAGAGAAGATAACACAGAGAGAGGAAGAAAAACATAAATGAAGACAGAGGCAGAAATTGGAGTGATGCAACCACAAGTCAAAGGAGCCACCAGAAGCTGGAAAAGATAATGAAGACACCTTCCTTTGAGCCTCCTGAAGGAGTGTGACCCTGCTGACATCTGATTTTAGACTAGAACAACAAGCACCATAAGAGAACAATTCCTATTACTTTAAATCCCCAAGTTTATAGTCACTTGTTACAACAGCCATGGGAAGTTAAAGAAATGCTCATTAGCTTAATTCATACTAAGATGTAACTGTTACTAGATCCCAAAACAAAGCAAAATAAGAGTGATGGGAAATGCTTTGCTGGGGACTGTTAGGGTATGGGAAGAGGGACAAGGATGCAACAAGGAGAAAATGGAGTTTCCAAGGACAAATTTCTCCTTTACTCTTTCCTTTCCTAAGTTTGGTCAGAAATCACAGTAGAGGGGCTGGGAAGGTGGTTCAGTGGTAGAGCACTTGCCTTGCATGCGTGAGGCCCTGGGTTCGATTCCTCAGCACCACATAAGCAAAAAGAAAAAAACCGGAAGTGGTCCTGTGGCTCAAGTGGTAGAGCGCTAGCCTTGAGCTGAAGAGCTGAGAGAAAGCGCCCAGGCCCAGAGTTCAGGCTTCATGACCGGACTCCCCCCCCCCAAAAAAAAGAAAAAGAAATCATAGTAGAAGATGTAAGGAACATCGTATGTACCTTGTATGATCCAAGTTAGTTTTCAAGACCAGAGCATTACTTCTGTAAAAACCAGATAGAGCTGCCAAAGGAGACCCAACAATCTCCAGAGATTTTTTTTTTTTTTTGGTGAAACTAAAATACATTTTTTAAACATCATGCAATTTTTAGAAGTGGAGAGATGTAAAGCACACCTTTCTTGTAGACCCTTAAGAGGCCACAGCAAAGTGAAAAGCAAAGATGGGATGGGGGGAGAGAACCATGTTCACATCTACCATCTTTAACATCATAGACAGGGTTTCTCTAAGCGTAACGTGGATTATCAGGACTATGTCAACTTCTCACAGCAATGTAAGGGAAGGAGGCAGCAAAAAAGCCATCATGGCATAGCCGGGAGACTGCTGGGGCTCTACACACTTCTTCAGTGGAATGTGGCGCTGACTTTCTGGGGGAAAAGCAAAACCATGCAGCAGGTATCCAGTGAGGGCTCTGTGTGTGTGTGTGTGTGTGTGTGTGTGTGTGTGTGTGTGTGTGTGCGTGTGTGTGTGTATATCTGCACAGACAGCAAGTAACCCCATTGGGAATGTGCACGCTGGTTTCCATCTTTATGACCTTCAATCGACAAAAGAAACAGAGAGGAAGAAACAACCTGAATCAGGCCCGTGGACCACAAATTCAGAAGACTCATGTTTTACCACAAGGCCTGCTCTGCCTCAGAGAGCCTAAATAGGGTTGACTGTGCCCACTGTGTGGGAGTCTCCAGGTGAGATGTTCTCTTGGCTGTTCAGAAAAGGCCTGGCGGTGATAATAAATATCATTTGCTGACACAGAGTCCTGGGGTTGCGCTGACCACAGGAGTCACCATCCCTAGGACTTGGGGACTGCTCACAAAGCAGGCATTTAGGAACCAGTTGGCTTTGCATTAATTAATTCCCCAGCCATTCACCAACAGTAACAATCCCTTCAATTAGAGTCCAGACTCTGGAAAGCCCTGGTGTTTATTGGAAGTGACGTCTGCCTAGCAAAGTGTGACTGTGTTAATACCGAAAAGCACAAAGGGGACCCAGTGTACCTCCCTGGCCCTCTTGCCTTCCTTTCCTGTAGCTTTGGAGGAAGAAAGAGGACTGGGCTCTGCTAGCACTGTTGAATTTGTGTGTTTGTTGTTTGGTAGTTACCTCACCAGGCAACAACTACTCATTTGCTTCTCCCCCAGAAGTGGGGTTGGTTTGGAGGTGGAGGATTCTGTAATGAGGCCGGGGAGGACAGAAAGGAGCTGAGCAAACCAGGTCTCTGACAGGCCATGGTGACTGGAGAGCCAAGGATGAAACAAAGGAAAACTCAGCACGTTCTCTCCTCATAAACACAACTTGTGAACCATGAAGAGACTTGGAAGGATGGTGGAAAATATCAAAAGGTAGAGCAAATGGCCAATTCTAGAAGACAGGGGAAGTATCTATTCTTCCATGCCTTGTTCTCTGTGGACAACCCATGGGTTGATCTTGTGCTTACCACCTGCCTTCTCCAGCTTGTTTACCTGCCCTGATTACCCTGTTACCCAACCTCTTTTGTTTCCAATTTGGCCAACACCTTGCAAGCATCCGTTGCTAGTCCAGAGTATGCACACAGGGGCTGGGTGGATGACCTTTCTATCACCTGGCTAGAACTGCAAAAGGCTGGGTTAATAACCCCTGTACTGATCCACTTTAGGTTTTGGTACTTATTTACACATTTTGTTAAATGCTCCTTAGGAGATAAACTCACTTATTACTTTTGAGGGCCTTTTGTTTGCTTTCGGTTTTTGCTTGCATTTTGAGGAAGTCAACTTTTGAAATGTTTCACCCTTTTGAAAGTAGGCCCTCCTGTAGATGATACCAAAACGATTAAGAAACCGCTCCCCCATACCATGAGGAAAGAGGATTACACATAAGCGCATTTGCAAATAACTGTAAGGCAGGATTAAGACAGGCCAGGGCTGAGACAGAAATCAGGGAGCGGGGAATCCAAGGGAAACAGAGCAGCTAGCTATCAATCAGCAAAGGCTTTCATAGATTGTCTGCCAGAGGTCCGAAAGATGACCAGGACATTACCATTCAAAGACAGGGTGCTCTTGTTGTAGAAGGGAGTAGGGTCATCTGAGAGTGTGTGTTTTGGGAAAAGTGAGTAGCCTACTTTGGGGTGAAGCAATGATTTAGACTGGAGAAGTGGGTGGAGCCAGTACTGAGGACTGCATCAGCCAGAGGAAGATGTTTGCAGCAAATGTGCCAGATGTGAGAACCAGCTGTGGATGAGTGAGTTTGGGAGAAGGGGAAACAGAGCTGAGACAAGGAAGAGACAAGAGATGGACTTGGGACACAGAATTTAAGAAAACATTCTCAGGAGCCAACCCTGATATTGTGGAACCCTGCTAGGAGTTAGATATCATTTGTGTCCTTCAAAGGTTCACATGTGGAAGCTTGTTTCCTAGTGTGATAATGTTGCGGTGATAGAAACTTTTAAGAGGCGAGCCATAATAGGAAGTAAATAGGATACCCCTGAAAGATCAATAGTTTTCCTGGGACCTTAATTCATTTCTTAAAGAGGATTGCTTACAAAACGAGTGATTCCAGCCCTTGAATCCTTCCTGATTTCCCTGTCACCACCTGATTGCTCCCTTTCTTTTGTACCCACTGCCAACATGATGCCATCCGCCATCTTTTCATGAAGCCAGAAAGACAGCTCTTACCAGATGCCCAATCAATGGGCTTGCAGATCTTGGACTTTCAGCCTCCTAAAGTATAAGATAAATGAAGCTCTGTTCTTTATGCATTTCTTGGTCTCAGGTATTTTGTTACAGACTCTGAGAGTAAAATTTCCTCATGGCCTGCACGAGGGGCAAGACCAGGTTAACGGTTTTATGGTCAGAGCTGTGTGTTCAAAATACTGCTGTAGAATCTCTGAGCAGCATAGATTAGAAAAGCAGGGGCAAGCAAATGGAGTTAACACACACAGCAGACATAGCACATGGATGACAGGAGAGCAACATAGGCATTCTTTGAAAAAGTCAGTAGCACAACTAGCATCAAAGCAGAGGAGCTGGTGACAACCATCCCCACAATTGCACAGGAATGGCTCCCAATGCTTTCTCACAAATTAGGTCATTTAATGATGACGAAGGAGCCTCAGGCCTGGCCCTAACCAGCTGAATTCTATTCTATCTCTACTGGAGAACCTTTGGCCTTCGCTCTTCCAACATAAAAAGACCAAGTTACATTAAACAAAGTGTAAGATCCCCTGTAACTCAGGACAAATATCTTGACCCTGAGAGAAAACCTCAGCCTTTAGGGTCTCCATCAAGGCTCTCAATAATATATGCCCAGGGTGATAGGTCTTTCTGCCTAGCCTCTTTTTCTTCCTCAGTTTTCCTTGAAACCTAGGATTCTCCGTTTCTTATTCAGTTCTATCTTGTCCTGTTCTGCCTTGTGTTGCTCAGCACCTGGGCTGGGCCCACATTTCCTTCCCCCTCTTTCCGGCTCTCCAGTCATTAACAAAACTCCCCAGACCCCTGCAAAGCCCCTACAGCAGAATTGTCCCAAGAGAAACAGTGGATTTAATAAGCTTCCCCTTAAATGGCCTCAAATCCCTTCCAGTTGATTAGGGGGAGAAAACAGCGACATGTAGGACAGGGCAGTCTCCTTGTGCAAGAGGTGAGAGAGGAAAGGATAAAGGAAGTTCCGGAGATTCTGGGCCTCAGGGACCAAATTAAGAAAGCACCAGCACTTATTCAAAATCAGATGAATGTCAGTGGAATGTTTGTCAAACAAACTTGTCATTATTTGTCACAATTTGAGGAAGTATCAGTCAGTCGTCACACTTGAGCTTGTAACAGAGTTATTTATAGCTGCCAGCTTTGAGTTTTAACTCCTGCAGGGCCAAGGGGTGGATGTTATAGACAGCTTTATTTATAATGATTGTGTGGCTATAAATAGTTTGCTTCTCTGGGTGTTATAGGACAACTCTGGGGTGCTCTGGTACAGCCAGCGTCAGGAGGTGTGTAGCAGTGGGGAGAGGCATTGTGGTCATGTTTTTTTACTCTCTTCCATTTACCCTTGGCTGGGGTACTTGCTCTTCCTCAGTGTCCCATTTGGAAGGGGCGTTGTGCTTCACAGGGTTCCCAGGAGATGGTAGAAGTTACTCACTTAATTAACATCTGCCCCAAGATCTCCCTTGAAATGGAGCCAGTGTGTGGGGCTCCGCCTTCTTTGTGCCTATTCAGGGACAATGAGCTAATTACAGTCTCTCTCCTGCTTCAGGGTGGAGGCAGACATCCTGTTATTCCATGAAACAGGCAGCTCTCCAAAGGATTGTTTACAGCTCCAGATTTAATCTGAACGACAGTGTAGTCTCTTCTAAAAATGTGATGTTGTCAGAAATTTAGAAATCTACTACAGGTTTCCTCTGTCAGCTGAACATGTGCATGGCGTGGAGATAGGGGAGGGGCACAGCAGAGGAAGGGAGATACCTAGGTGGCTTGTCAGTGGCGAAATAGATCATCATACTGTTTGGCACAGGGGCATCTTCTTACCATCTCCCATGCACATCCCATTCCTGCCCTCCAGAACACCAATCTATTTGTCAAATTGAAATATCTGGTCTTGTACCCATTCCTTCCTCCTCCCCTAAAGCTGGTACACTCAATTTTTTACACTGCGAGGCTCACTCTTAGTAATTTTTTTTTTAAAGAAAAGGTGTACGTCCAGAGAAAGAATTTATTGGATCTTAATTTGCAGGATTAGTTCTGGCTCATTTTACTGCTGTAATTTAATAGTCATAATGATTTTCTGACACATATGTCTAACAGCAAGATCTACTTCCTCTTCATTTTTCATTTTGCTACAGCTAACGAATATTAGACAAGATGGTATAAACCAGAGAGGGCAGGGCCCTGTAAACCACACTTGCCATACTGCTGGCTAGGCTATGAGCTGGCAAGTAGACACATGTAGCCATTTGGGATAGAAGAAGATGCCCACGAAATACTGCTCCAAAGGACTTATTTTATTTTCTTTTTTTCTCCCCATCATTGTCATTATTGCAATGTGTGTGTGTGTGTGTGTGTGTGTGTGTGTGTGTGTGTGTGTGTTGGTGGTTTGAATTCAGGGCCTTTTGGTCTTACTTGGCATTTTTATTCCAGGCTTATGCCCTACCATTTGAGCCACACCTCCACTTCCGTCTGATTGGAGATCAGAGTTTCGTGGATTTTTCTGTGTGGTCTGGCTTTGAACCATGATCCTCAGATCTCAGCCTCCTGAGTCACTAGGATGACAGGTGTGAGCCACTAACACATGATCATTATGGCATCTCTTTGCCTCAGGGCACCAAGCATTATGTCCTGTTTGCCTGTTGTCCGTGAGCAGCAGCTAAGACAGCCTAGCTGAGTAAACCAATGATTGGCTGCAGGTGATATGAGGTGCAGGCGAGGATCAATGCCATGGAACTTATAGGGTGTGTGAGTCTCATCCCTCACATAAGTACCTGGGAGGCCTCTGGAGAGTGGGATCACATAGCAGGTACCTTAGGGCAATGACTGTGTCTTTCTCTTTCTAACACCCCCTGCTTTGCCAGCATATGGTAAATATTTGTAGAGCACAAAGGTGGAATTACTGTCTTTGGATTTCACAGTCCCTCTGGGAACACTTGTGCATTTGCAATATATAAGTAAATATACCAACAAATTAAAAGCGGCTAAAAATGAAAAGTAAAAGGGAAGAAAGATCTTTGGGGTATGTGCCCTCGGTGGGATATGGAGCCCTTTCTGAACAATGGGAGCTGGAGATCCTAATCAAATAAGCAAATCTTGGGTTATATCAAGGGCATACAAGGTCAAGATGTAGGAAATTGAATGAAACAACGTGCATGTTGAAGTGAACTGAGCTGGATGGTCTGGCAGCCATTTCTACTATTTCTTCCTTGTTTATTTTAGGAGGTAACTTTACCATATGTAGGGCTAAGGCTTTGTCTGCCACATGCTAAAATTCCGTGTTCATGAAGGAGATGACCTTAAGCTAAATGGGAGAGCATGAATTCAAGAGACAAATGTCACATCAAGTTCTCCATCTTCTTTCATTTCTTCTCACAGGCTATATGGGGAACCAACACTTCCTTCCATACTTTCACCATTTAAAAGAAAAATTTAGTCAGGTGCTGGTAGCTCATGCCTGTAATCCTAGCTACTCAGGAGGCTGTGATCTAATGACTGTGGTTTGAAGCCAGCCTAGGCAGGAAAATGTGAAACACTTATCCAATTAACCACCAGAAAACCAGAAGTGGAGCTGTGGCTCAAAGTGGTAGAGCACTGGCTTGAGCAGAAAAGCTCAGGGATAGAGCCTAAGTTTAAGCCCCACAGCTGACTGATTGGGTGAAATGGAGATCTTAATATTTGTATTGTCCAAGTAAGAAAATTCAGGGAAGATTCCTGGAAATGTGTCTGGCCAGTCAGTGATAGCTCTCTTCTCAGTAATGTTTTGGCCATGAATCCTCAATCTCAATGTTCCCATTCAAAGGATAAGGAACAGCACAACAAATTTCACAATACAATTTAAAGCAATCTATGCTTAATATTTCATTTATTTCTGTTTCGAAGAATTTTCCCCAATGCTGAGTTCTGGGCAAGGAGAATATGACGTAAATGTATGCAGTGGTTTAGGTGCTTGGCCATCATTTCTGAGAATTGTAGATTTTTAACGCTTCAAGTGAGCATTAGGATCTTCTACTCTATTTTTCCTCTACAGCTGCGAAAATCAAGCCTGGGGGACTTAGCTACTTCCTCAGAATTTTTGGACTTCCAGGTGTCAGAGTTAAAAAGAACTAATATTTCTTGCTTCCAGAAAACAAATAGCTAATATTTGCAGAAAATGGTTAGATGTGCCCTTATAAAGGCCTAACTTGGTAGTGATTAAGGATGAGGTTTCAAATCTGATTCTATATATAGGTTTCAAATAGATTCTAAATATAGGTTTCAAATCTGGTTCTGAAACTATTTGACAGGAAGTGACATGTTGCTTCTTCTCTTTGCTGGGATTTAAACCCTGCTTTATTTATTCAATTATGTGTTTGCTTATCTGTTTGTTTATTGGCAGTACTAAGGTTTGAACTTAGTACCTTGCACCTGTTCCTCCAGCACTCTTTCTGTGCTAGTTAGTTTTGAGACAGTGTCTCATTTCCTGCCCGGGCACACGACTGGTCCCCAATCCCCTTATTTTAGTCTAGGAAGTCTGGCATGTGCCATTGCATCTAGCTCCCAGTTGAGATAGGATCTTGTGAACTTTTCTGTCTGGGATGACCTAAAATATCTAGGATCCCAAATATCTAAGATTACAGATATGAGTTACCAATGTCAAGCCTGTCAAGTCCTTTCATCTATGTTTATTAGCTTGGGGGCTGAAGGCACCTGCCTTCCAGCTCCTGTGGGAGGGGAACGCATGGGCCCTGCTCACCATTAGTCTTTGGGCATATAGACAGATCTGATAGTGGAGGAGAGTTGAAGGACAGTGAGGGTAGGCTATAGAGAACAGATGCAGATCATAAGCAAATGGACTGTGTTATTACTAAGAAGGTTCAATGGACGAGGGTCTGTGGTCTGTGTACTGAATCTGCTTTGGAGCTCTGTTTGTACCTGTCTGCAGGTACATCTTTGCTGTGGGCATTGCTCTGCTCAGCAATGCAACTCCAGATGGCTAGAGCGCCATTGGAGAGACTGCTAGGCTCTCTAGTCCTGAGCATGGGCAAGTGGGGTCCTAACCCTGAGGTGAGGACATAGCAGCAGGCACAAGATAAGGGCCTTTGAGGACTCAAAAGCATTTGAGAGGGAGTTGTTTAGTGGAAGCCTGTTTCTAGCAAGTCAAGTGAATGGAGACCTAGACCATTAGAATTTGGAGGGTTGTCTAGTCACACAATCCATGTGATTATATTCATCTCCTGGCAAATATTATCTGCATGTGCAATTATCCCATTTAATCCCTCAATAGCCTCACAAAGTTTTTATGGTCTTTGGCAGATCAGGAAAATGGAGGCCCAGAGAGATTGTGATTTTGTACTTAAAGTCACAGAATGAAGCCTAGATGGAAACAAATGTCTGTGGTTTTAAATGTCCATAGACCCAGCTAAATTCTAATGGAATACATTCTTGGTCTCCTGCCTCCCTTCTCCCTGTGGTTTGCTGATGGAGAGGGGCTGCGATTTCTGTGGCTAAGAGAAGTTACAGTGTGTCTGAGAAAGTAAGCCAAACCCAGAGCCAGGCTGCAACACCTTGCAGCCTTACCTTAGCTGCTGCTGGCTTCAAGACCTGAGGCAGGGCAGCTGGCTGCTTTGTATGTAAGGATATGCGTCTGTAAGTGGGGTGTTGTCTTAGTCCATTGACAGAATACCTGAGATGGAAGGAAATTTATTCCCTACAGGTCTAGAGGCTAGGAAGTCTAAAAGCATGGTCCAGCATGTGGTGGAAGCTTTCTTGCTGTAATCATGACTCTGTGGAATACAACACATGGCACTGTCGTACCAAGAACCCCGGTGCTAAAGGCTTGGTCACTGACCTGTGGTCAGTGGGAGGTGGTGAAACATTTAGGAAGTGGAACCTAGTAGGAGGGAGTTAATTCACTGGGGCATACCTTTGAAGGAGAATTAGAACTCTGACCCCCTTCTGTCTCTATCTTCACTTCCTGGCAGCTGAAACCCCGAGCCAGGAGCCAAACTCACCTGCCATTCTTATTAAGCTCATTATCTTAAAGACCTTGTCAAAGGGATGGAAAGCTATTACCACACATGGCAAATGGAGCAAGTATGCTAGTTTAGGTCTCTAGACCTCTGTTCCTTCTATACAGTCACTAATCCCAATATGGGGACCTATGGTCCCTACTAATAAATTTCCAAGAAACCCACTTCCAAATATAACCAGTATATGAATGAGGAGATTAAATTCCCAACACATGAAAATTTGGGAACACATTCAAATTATAGAAAATGTATTAACCAGGATTCTCCAGGGAAAGGAAACAGAAAGAGAGAGAGAAAGAGAGAGCGAGAGGGAGAGAGAGAGAGAGAAAGAGAGAGACAGAGAGACAGAGAGAGACAGAGACAGAGATCAGAGAGATAGAGACAGAAAAAGGCAGAGAGAGATCAGAGAATTGGTTCAAGTCCTGTGGGGTGGAAATTATCTCCTGGGGGCAGAATTCCCATTTCTTGTTGGCTGCAATGATTTAGAAGGCTGATCTTAGGTTTTTTTTTTCCTCTAAGAATCTGAACAGGTTGAGAGTGGCCCACCTATGTTAATCAGTTAATTTGTTTGCTCAAAGACTACTAGTTTAAATGTTTGTTTCATCTAAAAGTTACCTTCACACGAATATCTAGACTGGTGTTCAATTAAATACCTGGGTTCTGTGGCCCAGTTGAATGGAGGCATGAATTGAACCATCACCTGGGTGACAATACGCTCTGCCTTCTGAGGCTGAGGTACAAGTTACCAGAGCTGATGTGGTAAAGAGTTCAAAACTAGGTCAGACAGAGTAAATTCCTCTGAGTACTGCCTGTCCCTGAGTCCCAGAAATGGGCACGTTCTCTCACACGGTGGCTCAGATACATCATCAGTGCCAAATGGTCCCCACATTTTATTCGCTGTTTGTGGCTGTGAAAGAGTCCATGCGCCCCCTATGCAGCCACCCCAGGTGTCTGTCCTATAGGAATCTCTGCAGGATACCCTCAGAAAAGCCTAAGAGGAGGGATGCATCAAGGAAAGGGTGGAATTCCGCAGGAAAAGATCTCCGCTGCTGTTTATACTCAGGGCAAGAAGGAAGCACACTGCTTTTTAATTTTTTCTGCGGCTGCCAGCCAGTCGCTGTCCCCACTGCACTCCTACCTCCTCCGACCCCAGGTGGATGGCTCTCTGCAGAAGCCTTTCCTGGAAGGAGGAAAACAGCACAGCCCTTGTTGCCTGCCTCCCTTTCAGCTCCAAACCGGGCTCTATCTCTTTTGGCCAGCTGCATCTCCGGTAGCTCTTTTCTACCTGACAAAAGGAGATACCTTTGATAATCAGGCATGCACAGGAGAGGAGTGCATGCTACACATGGAGACAAGGACTTTTTTTTTCTTTCATTTGGCGTTGGCTTATTGGGGAGGATTAAAAACAGGGCTAAATGCAAAAAAAAAAAAAACAGAAAGAAAAGAAAAGGAAAAGGTTCTGGAGGACAATGGAGGAAGGAAAGCTGTGGCAGGAAAAAGGCAAAAGGGGTAGCAGTCCTCTCTCCCCACCCCAAAAGAATAAACTAAGCTTTCATCTTGTAGTCTGATCTGTTTCTGAACCCTGATGGGAAAGGTCATGAATTTTAAAATGTGTCTCTTTAGCCGACAGCTCCAGTCATAAAACCGGCCCTCTCTGAAGCTTAGCTGCCACAAGAGGCTGAGAGGAGAGAGTCTGGAGACCCTGGGGCTGGGGAGCAGCCGGCCCTTGTCAGGAAGTAGAATCAACAGCAGGCTGCCTGCTGCACTTGGACAGACTCAGGCCGAGTGCCGAGTGCCCCCATCAATTGCCGTTGCTTGTTCATGCCAATTGCAAAGCCACACGGACACCTGCTGTACCACTGTTCCCCTGCACTGACTGCAGAGGGACAGGGCCTTCAAGGACTTTCTCACCAATCTCTGAGAAGAGACCAGGGCAGGAGAGGGCAAGGGACCCCACTTGGAGAGTTATTCCCAAAGGAGAGGGAAAGAAGGCTCAGAATTGCAGCTAGAAAATTCGATTCTGGCTGGGGGCCTTGGAAAGGATGTGAAGGCCTACTGAATGTTGTGACCTTGGTCCTTGGAGTTTTACAAAGAACTACCATGTATTTTACTCTACCAAAAGTGAATGCACTTGACAGATAAGAGTATATACCTTATACACACACACATATACTGGGGTCATGCATACATACACTTAAAAAAAAAGAATCTTAAAGAATTGCAATCTGGACTTACCTGTTTTTAAATTGCAGCTTGGGAATATGCAGTTTTCTGAAAGCAGGATGGTGATGGAAACAGATGGACATTTATGGAGCTTTTAAGGGACTTAGAGCCCTGATAACTTCCATAGACCTCCAGTTCATCATACTAAACATTAATTTGGGGGAAAAAGTCAATGGCCCTAGAAAGGGCATGGCTGTGCCTACAGAGACCCCTGGGGCTTTGAGAAGCCCCATGAGAATCTCCTCCACCTCCTCAGCTCTATATCTCTCTGGGTTATGTGTTCCCAACCCTCAGAACTATCAAAGATCTATCTAGAATTTGGAGGGATGTGGAGGATCCACTGGTATGCACATTGTGAGTGTTAGTCTTTAACAGAAATATTCTTTTTAGAGGGTGTGTATGCTGGATTAAACAGCCTTTCCTCTAGTAAGGAAAACATTGTTTATTGTAGTATGATACACAAAACTAAGGTTTACAATTGTAACCAGCTTAAGTGGATATTTTATTGACATTAAGCACTTTCACGTAATGTTCAATCAATCTAAAGAACGTTTTCTTTATTTCCAACTTGAACTCTGTACTGATTAAACAGAAACTCTCCCAGTGTCTGACAACCACTGCTCATCTCTCTGTCTCTAGGAGTTTACAAGGTACCTTATCCAAATGGAATCTAAACAGGATCGGTCCTTTGATGGCTGGGTTATTACAAGGCACATAATGCCTGTAGGTTCATCCATGTTGTAGTATATGTCAGAATTTTATTTATTTTCACTTTTATTGTAGAAATACACACACATATACAACTTAGTATTTTTCACTTTAAACATCCGTTAGAGTCTGATTCAGCATTACTAAATGCACTCACAGCATCATATGGCTACAACCTAGTGCTAAACCTTTGTCATCACTCCCAGTGGAAAGTCTATACCTCTGTAGGTTCATTCCTCCCCAACACTTGGTAATCCCTATTCCAACTATCTGTTTCAACATATTCACCTATCCATGATCCATTATCCATTTTCTTCAGGTTTGGGGCATGGATTCTATTCAGTCGAATTCACCAAGTCCCCACCAGGAAGCTTCTGACCAAGGCATAGCAAGCTGAAAGGCTGAATTGGCTGTGGATTCCTCAGAAGAAGATGGCAGGCTTGACATGGGAAATCAGAACAGAGAGCGTCCCACTGCAGGCCGGCCAGGACTCCTGAGTCCCCAGGGCAGGTGTGGTCTGTGGGGATGGCCTAAAGGTTATGTACAGCTGTGGACAGGGCCACAAGCAGTTAAAGGATGTCCTGAAAGACTTGCTTTGATTCCATCCTCAGCAATCTGACAGTCCTAGGAAGGGATGCCCAGGAAAGGATCAGTTGCTTACTCTGAGAACTCCCAAGTTCTGTGTCCTGATTAGCTGGGTTTATAGGCATGAATCATCTCATCTGGTCTGGGGGGAAGAAATCTTAAACCCTATCCTCATTTGAGTTAATCATATTGTGAAGACTCCATGGTGGTAGATGGGAGACCTAGTTGGAACAGAATAGCCTGAGAGATTTAAAAATCATTCCAGACAGCCAAGTTGTGCTGTAGAAGGCTCCATAGTAAAGGTATGTCTTGGGTCTGGGCAGCCTTCCACTGGGAAAATGCGTGCACTGGCTCAGATGCCTGCCTTTGAGTCTTCAGGGGCTCTGTTCTAGGCAGGACTGACTGCTTTTATAATTACTGATGGGATCTGAGCAGTGGTCCTTATGCTTCAGGAAAAAAGACTCTTTCCTTGGCCTTTGGGATAAAAAGACATACAACATGAACAAGAGCATTGGCTTTGGGAGTGGATGGATGCCTGCCCATTGGTCTTGTTCTGTAAACATGAGGTGGATTCTGCCTCGAAAGCCTCCTGGGTCCCTTTCTGCCATCTCCCATCCCTAGATTTTTAACAGCCAACCTCAAAGCCAAGCTTTGTGGCTTCTTTCCTCTCAGGTGGCCCCATGGCTCCTGTACACATTTGCTCAAGCCCCAGGATCGAGTTAGCAATGGGCGTGTCGGTGAAGATGATGAGTCCATCTGCCCACAGACCCCAGTTGGGTGGATTAATTAATGATTATAGAGTACTTTGAAGGTTGCAGGGCTAATTATTTAGCCAGTTCCCTCCCTTCCCCCAAGTCCCCTTGACAGCCTTTTGTGTCTCTCCCTCATGGGGAGTCCTTTGAAGTGAATGGGAGAGGATGAATCAGGGGTTAGTTAATCGGGCTGGCCACTGCAGATGGCTGCCCAGGGAGAATCTGGATGCTGCTCGCGGTGGGAGCTGAGATGGTCTGTGGAGATCTGTAGCACAACAGAGCTCTCCCTTGATCAGAATTCATCAAGGCTCCCATGCACTGTGGCTGCTCAGAGCTCAGACTCCCAACTGGACAGAACAAGAGCAAGCTCTTCACTGGCTTCCTGGAGCCCAGTGGACCCTGGCTTTGGCAGTCCTGCTTGAAATTCGGATGTCAAATCTCCTTTTCGTGCCCATTTCCTTCTCTCCTCTCCCCAGTTACTGCATTTAATCTGAAAATCCAAAAATCTCCAAATGCTTTGAAATCTGAAACTTTTTCTTTTCTCTTTTTTCTTTTTGAGCATCACATATTTCAGTCAGGACCTGAGTGCTCTCCTGTAATCTTAGCACTTGAGAGGCAGGTATTTTTCCCCCCTCTTGTTCCTCTTCCTGTTCTTTCAGCACTGGGGTTTGAACTCGGTGCCTCACAAAGAAAGTACTCTATCATTTGAGTCACATCCTCTGTCCTTTCGCTTTTTGAGTCTTTCAGAAGAAAGTCTTAGGCTTTTGTCAGGCTAGTCTAAATTTCAATCCAACTTTTGCTTCCTGAGCAGTTGGAATTACAGACAGGAGCCCACCATGCCTAGGACCTCACCAACTTTTACCAAGGATGACCTCCACATGTGTTCCTTTGAAAAGCTGCCTCCAGAGTCATTGGGATTACAGGCATGAACCACCACGCCAGGTCCTTGAAATGTATTTTTCTAATATTCCAGAATCTTGAATTGGGTTGCATTATTTTAGTCAAGAAAGCCAAAGGATAAAACAAATATTGTTAAGTAGTAGGGTTATATTTCTATATTCCCTGCTTGACCTCAAAAGTGAGAGTTCTGTGCGCTAGTGTTCATACTGAATTGGACAAAGTTTATGGCTCTAGTTCATCTGTTTGTGTCTGTCTTGTTTATTGAAAAACGGCTCAATTTCAGAAATGTTGGAGATAGAAGCCAGTACTTGGTTCAGCAGCGATGTGCAATCTAATCCAGTCGAGTTAAGAGGAAAATATGAAAACCCGTCAATACGGCAGAACGATGCTTTGAGTCGTTGCTTTGTATTTTGCTCTATCGATTTTTGCTTCCCCCAGATCAACAGGTGGATGGCCCCTTCTCCTGTCCTTGCCTCGGGATATTTTTCTGGGCAGAAAAAAAAACACACTGCTTGAAGTCAAAGGCTTTTTGTCAAAGTTCTAAGCTCTTTAAAGAAACGATGTTTGGGTCCCAGAGGTGGGGAGGAGGGAGGAGGCCTTTGAGGGGAGCAGGGGGTAGGAGGGATGAGTTTAGGGACCCAGGGCTGAATGAGAGGGCTTTGAGGGTGACAAAGGAGGAGGATGATACAGAGGCAGAGAATGTGAAAAATCACCAGAGGGACCATGGGTATGTACAGCATACCTAGTGGTGTCAGCAAGGCACAGGGTTCTCAGCCTCACCTCAAACTTCCCAAATATTAACCCTGGGAAGCTGCTAGCCTTGGAGTCCTATGTGGGCCAGTAGGGGCCAGGGCTCTGAGGAAAGGAAGAATATAGAACCATTACATTCATGATCAGGGCTTCCTTAGAACTTGGATGACAATGGAGCTTAGTCACTGCAGAGTGGACCTGGATAAGATTGTTCCAGAAGGATAGGAGCTGAGTGAGATCTGAAACAGTTTAAAATAATTTTAAAAAATATAGCCAGGCATAGATATTCATTCCTGTAATCTCATCTTTTCAGGAGATTGTGGTTCTAGGAGAGCTGAGGCAAAAAGTTAACCATCTCACTAAAGAAGCTAGGCATGGTGGTCACATCTGTCATCCAGCTATGAGGGAAACATACTAAGAGGGTCTTGATCCGAGGCTGGCTCAGACAAAAAAAAAAACCCACAAAACCCTCTTGGCAAAGTAAGTAAAGCAAAAAGGAGTTGGAGAAATGGGAAAGAGATCCCGTCTTTCACGTTCAGTACTATGTTCAATATGCTTCAGGAGACATTAGCTTTGTGTCTTAAGTCAGGCTTTGAGTTAGAAGATTTTGCCAATATAGTAGATGCTTTGAGTGCTGAGCACATGTAAGATAAATGAAATGAAGCTATGAGTGCTGGGTAGGCTAGGCATGTGCAATGCATGTTCAGGTTACAGGATGGAATGCTATTGTAAGCGGGGAACATCTGTGAGTAAACGAAGCATAGTGGAACCAACCTGAGCTCCATCAGGATCAGTGTTGTTGTAAGAAATGGATGTGTGAAGACACAAAGGCCCGGGAAAGATGGAGACAGAGCAACATCTCTACAAGCCAAGGGATCTGAATGGTGCTGGCATTATCAGGAGCTAAGGAGAGGCTAATAAGAGCTAAGGAACAGGTTTGTCCTCAGAGTTCTCAAAGGAGTCAAGTATACCCACACATTGCCCTTGGGCTTGGAGCCTACAGAGCTGTGAAATAAATGTCTGTGGTTTTATAACACTCAGTTTTTGTTCGTTTCTTACAATTGCCCATGGAAATGAAGAAATGAGCATTGTTTTCATTGCTATAATAAATTAGTTCAAGTTTCTTCGCATGGTGTTTTGACTCTCTGTCTCTGTCTCTCTCTGTTTCTGTCTCTGTTTCTCTCTCTCTCTTTCACACACACACACACACACACACACACACACACACACACAGAGTCTATGATTTAACCATACACTACAACTCACCAAGCTATTTCTAATTTCACCAACAAATATGACCAAGAATATTACTTGTGATAAGAAGAAATTATTTGCTACTTGCCATTTGCCCCTCAGTCTCCTAAGACTCCTGGTCTAGAGTCCTTATGCCTATGGCCATCTGTAATCCAAAGAATCTCAACGTGACTATGAGCAAATGTCAGCAAAAGAAGGGAAGGCATGGGAAACTTTCAGGGCTGGAGGGCAGGTCCTAGGGCAGTAGAATCCAGGGGAAGAATAATACAAGATTGGTTCCCATGGGGTTTTTGGAGGGCAGAGTTGAGGAGAGATGTGGGGAGAGACATCAGGAGGCAAACTTACCTGCTGTAGGAGGGGACCATCCCTGCTCTTTCTCCCTATACTATGTGGTATAAAGAGAATCCATGACCCTTTGACATTCATGAGAGCCATTCCCCACCCTCCTACCCATTTCCTCCTTCATCTCCCCTGGTGGGTGACAAAGGGGGCACTTGCTATGGTATAGCTCATGGTGAACTCAGGGTGGGTGACATATTGCCAGTCCTGGCTTACATATCTTGCACACTGATTCCCATCACCTAGAAGATTTGCCTCCCCATTTCCACTCATGTTTCATGTGACTCCACTTCTGTGAAGATTCCTTCAACCCCTCCCCTCTTTCTAGGCAAAATTACCACGAGCCACAGTCTGCGCATTCAACCCTTTTTTTCTGCAGTGGTCCTGGCCTCTTTAGGTCATAAACAACTATTGTCACCTCGCTCCATCCCTGTACTGAGCTCAGAACCAGGCACTCAGTGGGCACTAAGTATCTGGCATCGAGGGAGGCGCGAGGAGCAGAGGCCCACCCATGGATGGTGGGATTCGGGAGGGAAGAGCAGTCTGCATTGGGGAAAGGAGAAAAACATGGGGAGGGGGAACAGGGAGGAAGAAGTTAAGTGATACTCTTCTTTGAAGCACCCCTTAGAGAAGTCTAATTTCCATAATTAAAATCCAAATAGCTAGGAGGATGAATGGTGAGTGAAGGGAGGACAGCAGAACTGGAGAGAGGAGAAGGAAACAGAAGCAAGGGGAATGCTGCAAGATGTATTTGTGCCAGATTTGTTCTTTTTAAAGACAAAGTTGAAGCAGGGGAGAACTAGAGCAGAGAAAGGTAGATGGTGAGGAGAAGATGAGGGACCTAAGATTCCATTTAATAAATGTGTGTGTATGTGTGTGTGTGGGGGGGTGGTCGAGACCCAAGAGAAACCATCCACAGGCTTATCGGACACAATACAGATGGGTAGGTGACTGTAGACAATTTGCCCTCCGATCTAATAAAGGATCCACAAGGCTGTCAAACTTCCAAGGTGGAAAACTGGGGAGCACAGGGAAAGGATGAAAGGAAAATGAGGAGGACTCGCCAAGATCTGGAGACACAGCATAGTAGCATCAGGGTCCTTTTTATAGGAGGGGAGGAACTGGCAGATAATAATATACTGTAGAGATAAATTAATAATACTAAGCTACCTCACCAGGGTGTTACGAGTGTTAATTAATTAATTATTGTTTGCAAAGCACTTTGAAGGTGGAAAGGCTCTATAATTATTATGAATAAAATGTCACAGATAATAATCTGGCAGAAAGCAATGACCTCATCAACACCTCATTTGCATAGCACGAAGTAGAGCAAGGATGCAAGGATTCTCTTCCAAAGGGGGAGACCTACTGGGGAAGGCAGATGCCCAGCTCAGTGCCCCACTTGCTCAATCTCTGTTGGCCCCAGTGCTGAGGCCCCTGCTCCCTTGGTAGAGGGTCCAGGAGAAGACTGTAATGATTTTATGACTCTGGATGTGGAAGTTCTGTGTGCTGTGAGTGAGGGCTCTTATCACTTTAGAATGGGTAGCACTTCTATGTCTCAGGCCTGGGGACCACTCTGCCCACTCCACATGCCATTTTGCAAGTTGCTTTGTTTCAGAAGAGATTGGAACTCTGGTTCTATGCTAGCTACTGGTGGCTCACATCTGTCATCCTGGCTACTCAGGAGGCTGAGATTTGAGGATTGTGGTTCAAAGCCAGTCCAGACAGGAAAACCTATGAGACCCTTATCTCCAATTAGCAACCAAAAAGCTGGAAGTAGAGCTGTGGTACAAATGGCTGCCTTGAGCAGAAAGACTTAAGGGACAGAGCCCAAGTCCTGAGTTCAAGCCCTAGGACTGTATAACCACTTCTACCACCTCCCCTCCCCCCCCCCGCAAAAACCCCAACACCTGTGTGATTCTTTTTTGTGGGGAGGGAGCAACTTACTTAGGTGGTTTAGGTCCACTCTTTGAGAGTAAGATGGGCCTGAAGTGTGAGAGCAGGAAGGCAGGGTCCCTGGGAAGGGGTGGATGCAGTGTGCAGCTCAAGTTCTAGGTAACGTAGCAGAACTATGCCTCACACCTGTCATCCTAGCTACAGGAGGCAGAAATCTAGAGGATTACAGTTTGAGGCTAGTTCCAAGATAAAGAAGTCCTGGAAACTCTATGTCCAATTAAATAGGGAAAAAACCAGAACTGGGATTATGGCTCAAGTGGTAGAGCACCATCCATGAGCAAGCAAGCCAAGCCACCTAGAGGATCCGAGTTCAAACCTCTGTGTTACAAACAAAAAGAAAATATGGCACAGGCTCTGAGAGCTGCCACAGGAGGTAACAAAGCAACCAGTTACTCCCATTTATGTGTGTAATATATCATGGGTCACCAAGGTAAAGAAGGCCAGGCCTGGGAGACAGGAAAGAGATGAGAGGAGAAGATAAAACTTGCAATGTAAGCTGGGAGCCGGTGGCTCATGCCTGTAATCCTAGCTACTCAGAAGGCTGAGATCGGAGGATCACGGTTCAAAGCCAGCCTGGGCAGGAAAGTCTGTGAGACTCTTATCTCCAATTAACCACTAGAAAACCAGAAGTGGTGCTGTGGCTCAGGTGGTAGAGCGCTTGCCTTGAGCTGAAGAGCGCAGGGACAGCATCCAAGCCCAGAGTTCAAGCCCCACAACCAACAAAAACAAAACAAAAAAACACAAAAAAATCTTGCAATGTAAAAGAACCACACCGGGTCTGCACACTCACTGGGGTGAGGTCTTTGGAGTGTTCACCTTGAAAAGACTATGTTTGAGGAAGTTTGCTTTCAGCCAAGTATTTCTTGAACCATATGGAGTATTGGCCAATCCTGACAGATTTGCTGACAGATTCCCCTTCTTATTGGTATGGAAAAGGGGGTAATTTTAATATTGGGTAAGTATCATCAGAGTTGCATGCATGAAAGAAAGTGCCAAAGCAACTATTAAGTATGGATAGGATTTCATAGCAGTTTAAATCAATTGATACCTGCAAAGTAGAACAAGCAGTGAAGACTTACAAGAATTTTTAATTGTTATTGTAAAGGCAATGTACAGAGGGGTTACAGTTACACAAGTCAGGTAATGAGTACATTTCTTTTTGGACAATGTCACCCCTTGCTCACGCTCAGTTTTTCCCTCCTGTTCCCATCCACAAGTTGTATCATTTATTTTCAACATTTGCCCACTGCTCCATTTGTTCATCCGACTTCTTTTATCTTGTGAAGACAAGGGAACTCACTGTGCATCTTGTGTTCACTGATGGGGACTCCTGGAGCTAATTCCAGAGAATGAGTGCCTAGGCTCAGGGTCATAAGGTCCATGACTTTGTACATGGAAAGTCAAAGGTTGGACTTTTTATTGGGCCCTTTATGGTCTCAAGGAGACCTCCTGAAAAGAAGAAGGTAGAAAATTCTACTATTCTACTTATCCCCCATTCCCAGTGGTATTTATCCATGTCTCTCCTCATTTTATTTCTCTTCTTTCTTCTCCCTCCCACCCTCCTTCTCCTCCTTCTTCTCCTCTTTTTCTTTCTTCTTCTGCCAGTACTGGAGCTTGAACTCAGGACCTTGAGTTCACTTAGCTTGCTTGCTTGGCTAGTCCTTACCACTGTAGCTGTGCTTCTAGCCCTGGTGGTTTGATGGTTAATTGGAAGTGAAGTTCACAGACTTTTCTGTCAGCCTGGCTTTGAACCATCATCCTGAATAGCTAGATTACAGGCCTGAACCATGGTTGCCTGACTATCCATCTGTTTAAACCTCATCTGAAATAATCACAGGGCTCAAGCTTGAGTTCTTGACTCCAATCCTGGGATCAGAAGAAAAACAGTACATGGTTTTAGGTTGCCTTTTGCTAAGCAAGGATTGAATTCGAATTCCACATCAGAATTCCTTGGAGGACTTAAAACCTCTCAGAATTTCAGACTTAGTTGATAGGTCTGGATGGGAGTTGATAATTTGCCTGTCCAAGGACTTCCCAGGTGATGGTTTGCTGTCAGTCTATAGACCACACTTTGAAAGCCACTCATTTGGAGAAATAAGAAACCAGTTATTGGTTACAGAGGTAATGGGTATGGATTAAAGGAGATGAGAGCAAATGAAAAGAGTGGCATTTGGGTATAGAACTTCGATTGATTAGAAACTCATGTTGAGGGCCAGATATGGCATGGCTGTAATCCTACCTACTCAGAAAACAGAAATCAAAAGGATCCTGTTTGAAAGTAGCCCAGGTAAAAACTTAGCAAGTGGGCATGGTGGTATACATCTATAATCCCAGCTATGTGGGAGGCATTCATTGGAGGCACCACGGTTTGAGGCTGGTCCCAAGGTAAAATGCAAGATCCTGTCTAAAAAGAAAAACTAAAGTGAAAAAGGGTTGAGAGATGGGTTCAAGTGGTAGAACACCTGCCCAGCAAGCACAAAGCCCATGTTGAGTTGAGGTTATCACAGTTCTGTATGGTAGCCCTTTTCCTTCTTCCTCTATCTTCCCTACCTTTCTTATGGGCAAGACAGAGCCCCCTCCCTCCCCGATGTCTGTGTGAAATCAGAACATGAAATGTTGTACAAGAGGTGCCCACTATGGGGTGGGGGGGCAACCCGAAACTGTCCTGAGTATGGAGAAGGCATTTAGGCATTTGCCAAGTCCTCCTTACTTCTCCTGCCATCCCCCAACCCTGCAAGTCAATAGCTTTGAACTGGGACTTCAAAGAGATGCCAGGCTCTTTTCTTCAAACAGGTTTATAAAGAGATTTCAGTACAAGACAACAATACTTGTAAGTAGTGCCCAGTTATCATCCTTCCCTTTGTAGTTTTATTAGGAAATCATTTCCCTGCCTGTGTGGCTCCTGCTGGCTTGCCTTGTTTCTCCTTTACTGATGATGGGATGGGATCTGCCCCTCCCGCCAGCTGAGGGCTCCCAGAAAAAACTTCAGAAAGACAGCGAGGGAAGAGCCTCCCCACAGCCAATTTAACAGCTGCCTCTCCCCAGTCCCCCTCCCTCCCTCCCTCATTGTAGCAAAACTGCAATTTGTTTGACCTCTGGGGAGGTTTCAGATCCCAGTTTCTCAACATCCCCTCCTGCTTTTTATTATTTTAAAGAAAGAAGAGAAAAAGGCAAGTGAACCATTTAGCTCTGCGTCCCTGGCTGGCCATAAGACTGTCTGTAAATGAGAGTTGAGGAGCCCAGCTCTGCCCGGGATGACCCGGGACTGGTTGGCACTAGGCTATACCCATCATTTGGTCTAAATGGCAATGTGTCTACTAGGTGCTAAATGCTGGCACTGGGGAAGGTGCTAGGGATACAGATGTGATAAACATAGGGTCCAGCATGGGTGGGGAGAGCAGGGTAGAGTCATGGCTATTCACACAAGCTCTGTCCCCCAGCAAAAGAAGGACCTGTGCTTCAGAAGCCTCTTAGAAGGAGGCTGCCCCGAGGTGGGGCTTTTAGAATGGGACCCTCAGGAGGTATGTGCATAGTGGGAAAGGGGATGGAGGAGGCAAGTGAGAATGTGATCCTGGGAAAGTCATGACCAAAGGGAATTGGAACTGAAGGAGAGGCTTAGCTACTGGGGAAGAAGATGCTTCAACTTCCCAGGAAGAAACACAAGAGAGGAGACAGAGAGAGCAGAAGTTGGGGACAAGGCCAATGTTCTTGCCCTTTGTTTTTTTTTCTAGGGTGGAAGAATGAAAAGCATCTGTGGGGTGTGTGGGGTCGTGCTCAGTGGGAAGTTTCCAGACAGAAGGATCTTGGACACCATTTAGTTCAAAACCCTCACTGTAGCCTATGGTTCAGAGGGATTCGGGAGTTTCCTGAGGTAATTGATATGCTGAATGACGCAGCATGGAGTCAGACCCAGGGGTGCCTGCTGAATCCCACAGCATCTCAGGGTACAATTGGTGCTCTTTAAGAGGTTCCCTCCTCCAGGGAGGATGTAGGAGCCGGCAGCGGAGAGGCCCTGTGGGATTCTTGACAACACTGGTGATCTGGTCAGTCCCAGCACCCTGGCTCCACTGAGGGGAGACAGTTCAATTCAGCATGGAGCCTGCTGTCACCAGGGTCACCCAGATCACTGCACAGTGGGCAGACGACTCCAGGAATATGTGAGCCAAAGAGCCGATGGAATTCTGCAGACTCTATTTCGCTGACCTGGGATGACTCATCTTCTTCTCAAAGATTTTCTGTCCTGGCCAAAAGAAATGTGGAAAGCTTCCACAGAAAAGCCCCGGCACAAGAACCAGTCTAAGCTTGTCATTTCTGAGCAAACGCACCAGACCACAGGCGTGCATCAGACACCTATCGGCTTCTGCCCAGCACTTGAGCCAAGGTGATCACACCCACAGTGCAAATGGAGAAGCCTGAGGAAAAGGATGAGTGATTTCTGAAGAGTCATCCAAAGGCAATAATGAAACTCACAGTTCGACATGGGCTTCACTTCATCCGAGATGGGCAGCCAATGATGTCATAGTCACACAGAGTGGCAAACACTGACCGTAGAGGAACAGAGCTGGCCATGGGCCCTTGTCTGGCAGTGTGGATACTCAGACAATTCTGAAAGCCACCAGTGGGGGAAAATGTTGCGATAATACAGAAACATCATAAACATTCCAATGTATGCTATGTATTAGAATTTAGGGATGGCAGACTTTGACTTAAAGTTCAAGTCTGGCCTGAAGCCTGTTTTTGTATTGCATTAAAAACAATTAAAAACCCCCAAGAATAACATGCTATTAATCTAGGGTTTTCATTATTCTTTCCTATGCTTGATAAAAAAAACTATCCTGAATTTAGTCTAACAGTGGTACAAGGATTGTTGTACAGGATTCTTGGTGCAGGTAAGGCAATCTCTGCAAAGGTGGCTACAATTCTCATTCTATGCTGATGATAAAAGGAAGCAATCAGGCTGAGGGCTGCAGTGGAATGGTGGATGCGATAATGATGTTGTCTCTGTGAGTACTGATGTCCATCTCCTTTCTTAATTGCATGTAAATCTCATGTTTTCCTCTTGCCTTTTTGCCAAATTCCAGTCTTTATGGTAATCCTCATACTCACAATCCATATTCAGATAGAAATTAATGAAAGTGTCACCCACTTTGGATCTTTCAAAATGCAGTACTATAATGATTTGCATACAACAAAAAACAAAGAAATCCAAGAATATGCTTTAGAGGCTCTATATGACTCACAAAGTCTGCCCTTGACAGAAATAGTTTGTTAACCCCTAATAACATAAATGCTTTTATCTCATAATGATAATGATGTGGAATTGTATTATTCGCTAAGGAGGCAAAAGATTTATTTAAAATATTCATTGGTCATGAACTAATATTAAAGTGGCCTTTTAATGAGGTACGGGTTCTGATCATGCTAACTAATCTCATCATTTTCACTTCAACATAAGGTTGGAAGTATACCTGGATACATCTTTAGGACATTGGGGTTTGGCCACACAGCCCTCATGGCTCTTGGTTTTTCCTTTGAGCCAGAAAGAGTATCTGCAGGCCAGCTAGGAATCGTCTAGCAAACACTTGACATCTTATTTGTTTGGATTGCATTAGAAAGTTTATTTACTGTACGCCAAAAAGTAAAGGAATTCTAGTCTTTTTCATGAGTCCTGAGGTAGCTCAGCTATGCTGTATAGCAAATGTGGCCAGGAGGATGTAAGTGACAGAAAGTCTGGTCTCTGACCAGTGCATGCATCCCGGGCCTTGTTGTAGCTGTTATAAGTTAACTGAAGGCTGTGTCACTATTGACAGGGGAGCTACGATTCTGAACCGTCAAGTGTTCTGGGCAGAGATTATCACTGTGCTGGGGAACCCCCCTACCTCATAGAGATGGTCAAATGAGATAAGACCTGGTGATACCCAGCAGCCAGTGAAGTCTGGGCATGTGTGTGTGTGTGTGTGTGTGTGTGTGTGTGTGTGCATGTGTGCGTGTGCACTCCCCCCCTGCCCCCAGCATCTGGCATATCCAGGCTGCTGGGTTCAGAAAGGGGAATGGACTTAGTTTTCCTATCTTGGAATCAGAGAGGCAGAGCAGTGATGTGCAGAGTACCAGATCATGGGTTCAGATCTTACCTCTGCCATTGATTAGTCTCCTAGTGTCCTGGATGGATATTCATGCTTGTCATTGGAAAGATGCCCATCGCACTATCCACTCTGTGGGGTTGATGGGAAGCTGAAAAGGAGAGACTCTATTTGAAGAAATTGAACAGGAAGACAAAAGCAAAAGGCTCTACAGCCATTATTGTATCTACTCTGTATATTTCTGCATAAATTCTTCACATAAGGACTTGAGGGGAGTGAAAGACAGACAGATATGGAGGTCAGAAAAAGAAATACAGAGATTTAAGAAGACAGAAACAGAGATAGAGAGAACATATTCTGGAGTGCCAGTACTACTAATATAGGAAAGAAAAGTCTGGAGAGAGAGGAAAAAAAACTGTAACTAAACCAAAATGAATCAGCATGGCCTTCTCAGCAAATTACAAGAATCAGAGAGAAATTGAGACAGTAGATATTCCAGCCATTGCATAGTGCATTCATTCTTTGCTATTCACATGGCAATAAAGGCAGGAAGTTCCGGGTTCCAGCCCCAGCTCTGCAATGATCAGTAGGTGAAGTTCCTTGGGCCTCAACTGCCTTGTCTGTAACTAGAAGTAAGAATAATCGTCTCAACCAAAGACCACAGGCTGCAGTGCACATGAGGGCTTAGCCTCAGGACTGCTCCAAGTGAAGCTGAGGACCAGATGTTAGGTGTGACTATAAATAGAGAGACCAGGTCATGTGACTCCACCAGTGTCTCTCAAGAACCCAGGCTTGCCTTTAATGGTGCCCTATGGAGACCTGAATAGACTTCTCTTTGTTCAGGGCCTGTAGACCCGTGGAGACCGAGTTCCACTAAGTGACGACCGTGACAACTGAGAACTATGTCACTAAAGTCAAATCCTTGCAGCTAATTTCCTGTTTCTCTTACAGGTTGATTTCTCCTGCTTTTGGTTGAGGGTTGAGGGGGAGTTGCTTTTGAAAACACTCCTTGACATAGGTGTTTTAAAACACTAGGGCATTGGAATGAGCCTATTAAATTCTAACAGCTCTGCTGGCTGGGAACACACATTTATAGACTTACAAAATGCTGGTGCTGTTTGCTTTTGGACTGCTGGGGCCATTCTAAGAAGATAGAATGCTTAAGGTCAAGGAGTTTTGAGGGGTAGATTTTCTTTCTCCAGCTCATTCACCTCATATTGTCTGTCTCTGAATCACAGTATGAACTTGAACTTCAAGATTGTTTATCTGTGTCCATCTGAAGCTCATTTTGCTAAAGAAAAAAAAAACCAAAACCATGGCTTAACTTCAACCAAAAATATCTATTTGTTAGTTGTTGATTCCTCAAAGGGATTTTTTGTCACCTCTGGGTTTTTCTTATTCCAACTCTGCTCTAATAGTTGAATGTCCAAAAAAGCTACCTGTAAATAAAATAAAATAAAATCCAACTCTGAAATCCCATAGGGTAGGATTCTGAAGCCAAGCTAGGCTATCTGATTATAAGTCAATGACTTTGGCCAAGTAATTTTTGCTGAGGGAAATGGATCCAGAATAGATGCTTTAGAAAGAGGATATTCAGTAGGCACAAGGAAGAGAAGAGAATTTGTTGTGATATTAAAAAAGAAGTCTTTGTAGAAGATTCTCAGATCACTGCTCAGAAAATCAGGGAGCAATGGGTGGTTCTCAGTGCTTACAGTCTTCTATGATACCAATGGAAGGTTCCTGAAGGAGAAAGTACTTCGAACAGAAAAGTGAGAACTGAAAAATGTGGAGGTTGAGAGAGTCTACATCCTAGGAAACTTCTTAAAGTGTGTCCTTGTGCAATTCCTCACATGGCTGTCAGAGCCTAAGGCAGCAAGGAATGAACAGTCTAGATAAAAAACGTAGTTTTTTTTTCAGTGTGATCTAGAGTTGGAAAATGATGTCAGAACTTCAGAACATTTGTTTAAACTAGACTCTGCTTTATGTTATGGGAATTCAGTTGAAAGAATCAGTACTCATTTTGCGGCGAACGCCTTCTCGGCCAGCGAGGAAGAACGACCACCACACCAGGAGTCTTCTCAGATCACACTTCATTGGAGAGCTTTTGAGTTGATAGGAGAGCTTGAGCAAGAGACCCCGTACACGAAAATGTGGCCGCTTATATAGGGAATAGGAACACGGGTCGTTCTATCATTGGTCGTCTGCCTTTCACCGTCACCAGGTGCCACGGGATTGGCTGGGGACTCTACGTGGCTCTCGCATGCGCAAAGCCCAGGACCCACAGTCCCGCCAAGCACTGCCTAATATGGAGTTGTTTACCTCAAAGCTGCAAGGAAGTGGGCGCCATCTTGTAATGGCGTTCGCCCCGGCTCCCCGCAGTTCCCCCTTTTTGTTTTTGGCAACAGATAAGAGTAGAGGTCTGTTCCCTGAATAGAAGAGGACAATGCAAAGCCTTCGTTCCAGGTTACCTCTCCCCAGAGGATGGCCCGCCAGTCCGATGCCTTTTTTCCAGGGGTGGGGAAAGCACAGCATCAACCCACATGCAAACAGACTTGCTCTTCTTGAGGAGATGGAGGTCTTCCCCAAGTGCAGTGCATACGCCTAGCACCCTGTCCCGTATTGTAAGCTGCATACCTGTCCCGGTGCAATGGGATCCCCTGATCCCTCGGGGTGCTAAGGCTATGCAGGATGGCAGGGCTTAATTGCCCTTTAGGGCTGACAGCCAAATCTGGGGTGAGGATCCACTTTCCAAGGCGGCTAATGCTTGTGAGATAACAACCTTGTCCCTTCTGGTTTGGGCTCGAAGGCAACAGACCAACCATAGGCAGACTACGCATCCCCCCAGGCAGCAGGCCAAAAACATTCCAACCCCCACCCATTCCTTAAACCAGGAGACAGCGGAGGAGATCCAAGACTGGAGTCCCTCCACCAATCCGGGGTCCACTCGCGTTGAACAAATAATCGTGGGAAAAGTCTGGCATCATGTTTGACTGGCATCGGTCTCGGGAACACCGACAGGATCCCCCATCTCTGTTCCTCCTGGCTGGGGCAGATCTTGACCATCAGTAGTATCATCATTATCAGAGATTTCGCAGTCATTTTTCTTCTTTTCTTGGTCTTCTTTGACAAGTCGTGTCAACCGACTCGGGACCCAATGTGGCGTTTCTTGATCCTGCGGAAAAACACAAACAACTCCCCTGGATCTCATAATAACCAGATCCGGTCCATACCATTTATTATTGATAACATCCTTCCACAGAGCACATCTTTAATATCCATGGAGTTTCCCATCATATGCCGATCTGCGGCGGACTGATTATTGTCATTTAAAATTAAAAAATTAAGGGTAAAAAGTGCAAGAGAAAGTCTTTCCCTGGGGGACGCTGACTCAGCAATTCCCCCTTTTTGTTTTTGAAGCATTTCTTTTAAACTTTTATTAGCTCTCTCTACTATACCTTGTCCTTGTGGATTGTAGGGTAATCCTGTGGTGTGGGCAACCTGCATTTGTGCGCAAAAGGCGTGAAAACCATGGGAAGTATAAGCAGGGCCATTATCCGTCTTAAGTCTAAGGGGCTTTCCCCAAGCTGCCCAAGCTTCTAAGCAGTGTATTTTGACATGAGACACCTTTTCTCCTGCCAAAGGTGTGGCATGAATGACACCAGAAAAGGTGTCCACAGACACATGTAAATATTTTAACTTACCAAATTCTGTCAGATGAGTAACATCCATTTGCCATAGGGCGTTTGGTCTCAACCCCCTGGGGTTTACCCCCACATGGGGAGGATGAAGAAAGGTAACACAAAATTTACAAGCTTTAACAATATCTCTTGCCACATGCCTGGGTAAATTATATCTTTTCCTAAGGGTATTTGCGGGTAGATGATACAATCTATGAAAGTCCTTTGCCAATTCTACAGGATCAGCAGCAACCAGGGCCACAGCCCGAGTTGCCTAATCCGCCAGGGCATTAAACCTTGCCATCGGGCCCGGCAACATAGAGTGGGCGCGAATATGTCCAATATAAAAAGGGTGTTTTCTGTTTAAAATAAGGGATTGAATCTGTAACAAAACATTAGAAATTGTGCTGGCCTGCTTAACTGAAGCAGCAACTTCAAGGGAAGCAACAGCATTTACAACATATAAGGAATCAGAAAATAAGTTAAAAGGTTGATCAAATCTTTTAAAAACTTCAAGCACAATTAAACATTCAACAGCCTGTGGAACATTTGGCCGAAAATGAAGGACCACTGGTTGTTGGTGTCCTTGAACAAAAAAGGCGCCTTGTCCAGACTCTGATCCATCCGTAAAGATGGTCAAGGCATTAACTAGGGGTTCCTTTAAAGTAACAACAGGGAAATACACTAAATTTTTACTAATAATAGCAAGCAAAGGCTGTTTAGGATAATGATTATCAATTACATTGGGAAATGAGCAAACAAGAACCACCCAAGTATCCACGGTAGCGGCCAAAATCTCAACTTGTTCACGGGTGTATGGAATAATTAACTTATCTGGAACCTTTGCAAAGTGTGTTAAACAATATTTTATGCCCAAAAGTGCTTGTTTAGCCACTAATTCAGGAAAATATTGGACTGTCTTTGCTCCCACCGAGTTGCCATGAAGCCACCACAAGGGGCCATTTTGCCACAGAACCCCCGTGGGGTAATTTTTTGTTTTTAATATACACAAATCAATAGGTAATTTTAAATCAACCCATAAAAGTTGAGCCCTAGACAAAGCTGCCTCAACCTTTTGTAGGGAATTTAGTGCTAAAGGTGTCAGGGATCTAGAGGAGGTGACTTCAGGGTCACCCTCCAAAATGGCAAATAAAGGTAACAACTCTGACTGAGGGATATTAAGAAATCCCCTTATCCAATTAATATCTCCGGCCAATTGCTGAAAATCATTAAGTGTTTTAAGATGACCAATTTGAATGGAAAGTGTCGCTACCGACTCGACCACCAAGGAAGACGCGACACCGAACTCTTCTCTCTGCAGTTTATTCAGGACCTTTGAGTAATCTTCTGACCCCAACCCCGGGGAGAAGTCCCCACAGCCTTAAGTACCCGCTGGGTAGCCAACCCTGATACGCCATGTGGGAACCACCAAGAGGTTCAGGTGCGCAGAAGCAAGCCAGATTCTATGCCTTAGCCATATAAGGAGTTGTTTACCACAGAGAGCACTCACCATCGGGAAGGCGGAGGGCGGAAGCCGGCGCCATCTTCCAGGTGCGGCTGCGCGCAGCTCTCTACAGTTTCATATGACTAATGTCATGGATTTATAAAGAATTCTTTTCCAGGACATATATAAAATGACACAAAATTTCAAACTTAAATGTCTTGTCTGACCACAATACCAGACTGTCTTAAATGAGCTCTTTCATGCACGTAGGAAGATTCAGTTCTCAGCATCCATTGATAACTTGTAGATATTTTACCCCTCTACCTCTTCTTGGTACTGTTGTTAAACCAAGCTCACTAGAGAAGAGAAGCAACAGTGTGAGAAAGTCAGAGTCCATACTTTTTACTCTATATTCTTCATTGATTTCTAGAGGTGAATTCTCTTTTTCTTTAACACATGCCCAGTCTAGCAGGGAAAATAAGAATGAATGGTAAGGGGGAAGGTTGTGTGTGTGTGTGTGTGTGTGTGTGTTCTTTCTGACTCCACTTCTTTGAATTAAGCTGTAGAAATTGTCGCCTTCACACATTCAACTGTGAGCGTTATCAAGATTATACATCTGTGAGATGAGACGCAGTCAATACTACTGCCTGAATGAGTTCTTCTATAGATGGCACTAGTTCTTGGATTGTTGACTGCTTCCCAAACATTGATGACATTGCATGTGCCTCATACCAGAAAGCCATTTTCATATATCACATTTCTCAAACATGATTCTATTAGCACTCAGAGACATTCACATCCCAACACAGGAAGCTGTGTATGTTTGCCTTGTATGGCAAAAGGAATTTTGAGGATGTAATTACATTAAGGATCCTGAGAGGGTAGTGTGCCTATTTTTTATTATAATAAAATGTATTAAGTCAGGTAACTTTATAAAGAAAGAGGTTTGTGCATCTCACAGTTCTAAGGGTTTAAGAGTCTACATCTGAAAATCATCTGAGGTAGTACAGGAAACTAATATACACACATACTCCCTCTCTCATTTTCTGTATACATATGTCTGTTCATCTGTCCTGGTCTCTCTCTTTCTTATCAAACCATCACTGTTCAGTCATGAAGTCTCCATTCTTATGACCTAATTTAGTCCTAATCACTTCTCAAAGAAAACTCTATAGGTCAAGTTTCCCTTCTCTTAATACCTCAAAATGGGAATTAAACATCACACAAAGCCTTGGGGGCACAGTCAAACTATATCCAACCTGTTGGGCTCCAGTGGTTCACATCTGTAATCCTTGCTACTCAGGAGGCTAAAATCAAAGGATTATGATTCAAAGCCAGCCTGGGCAGTCAAAGCCAAGAGATTCTTATTTCCAATTAAACAGCAAAAAGCAGAAAGTAAAAGTATGGCTCAAGTGGTAGAGTAGCAGCGTTGAACAAAACAGCCCTGAGTTAAAGCCCCAGTATCAACACATAAAAACAATATATATCTAATTCATAGCAAGAAGATTGTCGTGGACTACCTGTTTAGGCTCTAAATGTAACCAGCATGCCCTTCGAAGAAGGAGCACAGAGATATTTGACCAGAGAGGAGAAGGAGCCTGATAACAGCAGAGATTGGTGTGACATGTCCACAAGCCAAAAACTGTTGGCAGCCATTGGTAGCTGGGAGAGGAAAGGAATGGATTCACCTTTGAAATCTTCAGAAGAGTCCAATTCTGTCAATGCACTAGTTATAGCTTCATAAAGTCCTTTACATAGTTCTAGGTCCTAGAACTATTTGGAAAATATATTTCATTATGTAAGTCACTAGCTTTGTGGTAACTTGTTGTGGGAAAGTGACACACTTCTTGAACACAATTTACAGATGAGAAGGGCCAGCCTCTTTGCCAGCTTCATATGGAATACACTAGTCCAGTCTTCTTAAAGAAATAGCTTGTGTGTCCCTAATCTGTACACCCAGGTCACTCTTTGAAGCACAGATCTGAGAATAATAGCAGAAGTGAGTAGATGACAGCTCTTGCAACAGAATGAATCAGTATCTGCTCTGCTCTACCCAAGTTGGCCCCAGACTAAATGAATTAGACATGTTTTTCAAAACAAATCTAATGTTTCAATTTAATCGCACCAGGGAACAAAGTTTTCCTGTCCAAAATGCAAAAGCTAAAGGCCTCAAAGGCTTTGGACAGTCTCTCAGTCATTTTTAAGGACCTTAATATGAAGATGCTTCTCCAGTTTTATTAATCCATGGAAATGCTTGGATATTTCTAGTAGTGTCTGTGCTTTGAGGCAGAAAGGAGCTGATTCAGAGGAGTCAGCATGGTGCCCCATTTTCCTTCTCTTCCCCTTCTCTACTCATAACCCAATTTCTCATTCATCCTCCCATTCTGTAATTCATTCCCTGAGGCTGGTGCCCTTCACTAAAGGAATGAAGCCATCCATGCACCGTCATTGCAGTCGCGTCAAGATTACTCCTCCTTTTCTAATCCTCCCATAAGTCCTTTCTCATCATGTCACTCACATATGTGAGCACATGCCTCTCAGAGAAGGTGCCATCCTTCTTTTAGGACAGAGTCTTAGAAGAGATTTTTATGAAGAATATTCCAACCCTAGTGAACTTGGGTCTCAAACAGTCTGGAAGAGGAGCAATGAGTCCAGTTACTCACAAGTATATATGTATATACACAGCCCAGGCAATTTGTGTGTGTGTGTGTGTGTGTGTGTGTGTGTTAAAACTCAGTGTTTGAATGCTGTCCCTTAGCTTTTTCACTTAATACTGGTGTTTTCCACCTGAGCCACAGTTACGCTTCTACCTTTTCCTGGTTCATTTTGGAGGTAAGAGTCTTATGGACTTTCCAGCTTAGTTAGGTTGGCTTCAAACTCCCATCCTCAGATCTCAGCTTCCTAAGTAGTTAGGCTTACAGGTGTGAACTACCAGTGCTCAGTGGACATTCCAGACAATTCTGAGATGCATGGTGCATGGGCTTCCAAGATACAAGGTCACCAGAGTAAATTAAGCAATTGGGATGGTCATTTTTGAAATCAATTCTCTGTGACAGCCACAGGCTTTTCTCTCTGTGTTGCCCAGAAGTAGCAAACAAGCCCAATAAACTGCCCTCCTGATTTATAGCCACAGGCTGACCTGCTGCCTTTGGCTTCTGCATGGCAATAGTTTGGCTTTTTAAAACCTGGAACACTCATGGAAAAACCTGGTTGCTCCCAGCACTTGGGTAAAGGGAGCTAAATTGCACAACCACTTCATTGAGATGCTGATCTACTTGGGAGAAGAGTGAGCAGGCAGACAAACCAGAAAGACCCATTTAACCGAGTTAGGAGACGGGCATTTCTGATGAGAGCATTAACCTTCTCCAGGCTGACTGTCATTTCAAAATGACAGCAGTACACCTGGCATTTCCAAGAAGTCTTTCATCCCGAAGAGAACAAGAGGAAGGCAGGATCACACTAAGATATTAGAAGCAGAATGAAAACCTTTAGGCAATTTGGCCCCCTTTGGCTTTTCTGCCAACTGAAGTGGTACACTTTGAGAAAGCCTAACTTAGGAAGTGTTTGCAAAGAACAGAAAAATCTAGATGAAACCTAGCTTTTGAAAGGCAGAAAGGGTCTGGCCTGGTGGTCAGGTGGAAGGTGAAGGCTTTTGGAGAGAGGTCCTGATGGTTTTAGGGTTCTCTTGGTTTCAAGGGACAAAAAGCCAAGAGTCTATTCCTTTAATTATAAGAGGGCAATGGCATGTCTCAGATATCTAAACAGACCAATGGCAGCTATGGCCTGAGGATGAGCACAGAGATCCTATGGTATGACCGAATCCAGTTGGTTTCTTTCTCTTTCCTGTGGAATTTTGGTCTCTGGTCAGTCTCTTCCTTTTCGCATGCAAGAAGGATATCAGCCACTGAGAAATACTACTTCCTGGTTTAGTTCCAGTCACTTTGAGAATGTGCAAACCTAACTGCCAACATGAGTCTAGGAATTAGATCCTCATGATGCTAATTGGCGGCATTTATCTTCTTTAGGATGATTACTGTGCCAGGGGCCTTGTGAATCTAATGTGGGACTTTTATTCAAAGGTAGATCCTGGGGGCTGGGTTGTGATGCACCTCTGTAATTCCAGGGAGGCATCAGTAGGAGGATTGCTCTCAGAGGCCAGCCCAGGTAAAAAGAACTAAAGCAAAAATAGCTGGGGATATGGCTCAAGTGACAGAGTACCTACTGTTTAGCATACCCAGTGGCCTGTATTTAATCTCCAGTGCCATTAAATCAATTAATCAATCAATAATAAAGTAGGTAGGTTATATCTCAGGAGGTTTAAGGTGGATTTGAGATTCAGCATTTCTTCCTCTTTTTTTTTCCTTTGTTTTTTTGAGGTGAGGTGTGTTATTGGTGATTATACTCTGAGTCTTTTACTTGCTAGGCAAGAGCTCTCCCACTTGGACCACACCCTTACTCCTTTTGTTTTGTTTTTCAGATAATGTCTTAAACTTTTATCCTGACCTTGGATTTTGATCCTCATATATCCATCTTCCCAGTAGCTGGGATTACAGGTTTGAGCTACCACCATTGAGAGTCTGCATTTCTGTCAAGCTTTGGGTCACCACTGAAGCTGCTTATCTGAGGACTGGGCTTTGAGTAGCAAGGATATAGTCTGGGCTTGTGGGCTTAATCTAAGAAATATTTTCTATCCCTTCACCTGAGGATAGTCACTTCAGCTTCAGCTTTAGCCGAAGACATAGGCTAAGAGATGGGGTAGGGAGTGAGGGAGAGCGTTCTCTCAAAGTCAAATGTAATATTGTTTAGATTCAGTTTAGATTCTGATGGCCAAACCTCCTTATGGGTTCTCTGGGCTTTTATTAATTAACTGTGACATAAAATCCAGTCTTTTCCAAGTTGTCTGAGTTTGTCTGTGCCTCAGTAGTAACCTCTGCAGCAAGAACAGAAGTGACCTTTAGGTGAAAGACAAGAGATAAATACTCTTTAAACATTTGCACATGGTTATCATCATCACTATTAATTATTCATTGAGGAAGCACCAACAGGTGCTCAGTGTGGGTAGAGATTTTGTTTAAGCACCAGTCCAGAGAGACCTGGGAAGGAAACCAAAGGAGAAGCATGAATTATAAATACAGATCCTGCCATAAGAAGCTGATGGAAGGCTGTTCACTGGGAATGGAGAAGGGGTCTCAGGGTGCAGGCTCCGGAACTACTGAGCGAGGTTAATGTGCAGATCCGGAACTCACACAAAGCACATTAAGGTAGTGCTTAGTGTTAGTGCCCATCAAGGGACCAACATCCAGGCCTCTTGTGAAAGAGGATCAATGCCAGGACAGGACCACAGCTAAGTATATCTTTGGAAGAACTTAACATTTCTTTGACATCTATTACATATTCAGAAACAAAAAATGAGATTCTAGGAGTTTTGTCTTATTGAGCTTCTTTGAATTTCATGACAAAGAGGTAATTAGACTTGAGGATTATTAATAGCTGATAAACTATGACAATGAGATATTATTCTGGAAAGCATTCATTTATAATGTGTCAGGTAAGGGGCTTGGTTGCATAACTTAGATATTTGAATATCAACATGCAATGAGCAGTAATAATAACCAGAACCATCCTGCTGGCTCTAGAATGTTCTGGTGAAATTTAGAGGTAGAGAACTGTAATTAGACTTGTTTTAAAAGTATAATTTCAGACATAAAAGGCAGCTCATGTCTTGTCCTGTCACTGTCTTTTTCTTCACAATCTCTCTGTGTCTTTCTGTGTTTCCTTCTTCTTTGTCCCATTTTTATTCCTCTTGGAGCCTGAGCTGGTAGGATTGTGTTGTTGGGAATTCTAGCATTGTGCAAGTTCCTCACTAGTATCTCCTCAGGAAATCTCGGTGCCATCTCTCTTAAATCTATAATAGAGGGATTGTCTAGTAAGTATAGGGGGAGGGAAAATTTGTCACTTCCCATGGAAAGTGGTAAGTGAACTGACTCTAGTGAGACCATAGATCCTATCTATATTAATAGAATGAAAGCATACAAACTTACTGGTATGGGGGCGACCCCAGGAATCTGGGTGTGTAATACCTCTATGAGATTGAGAATCTCATATGCTTTTTCATAGGGAAAGAGAGACGGAGAAATGGAGACAATTTTGAGAGGTAGTAATAATTCTCTGGGGAGCTAAATGTTCCCAAAGAATAAACAATAGTGTCTAAATGATTCTAATCATCCCTGGCTTAATGGTATCTCAGGAGGGGATCAAAGGTAATCGTGTCCCCACCTCCCCTTGGTTTTTTTTTGCAGATCTGGTCTTTAGTCAGATAAGTGAAATTTAGAGAACAGTCAGTGAGCCTTCCAATTTCACTCAAAGTGCTCAATTGGTAAAGCATCAGACTTTGGGGGTGCCATTTATGGAAACTTAGCATTAGATAGAGCAAAAATGAGCTATTAAGGTAATTTCTAAAACTGTAGATGAATTTTTTTTGGGCCAAGAATCTAGTGTGTCTCAATCATATTCTGGTTTTCACAGTACGAGTTCCAGCTGTACAATTTTCTCCTTGTTTTTAGTTCATGACTTGGTGGGTCTAGAGTCCTTCCTCCTTCTACAAGTTCTAAACACCTAGACACCTGGGGACAGTACCCTCTTCCCCGACCTTTTGTGTTTAGCTTCTTTTTGAACTGTCAATTTACATTCCACAGTTATTCATTCCTTTTCCATGCTCTACAGTTTCTTACTGTATGGCTTTGCTGGTCTTATTTACTTGTCAACCCTATTGTTGCTGGCATTTGTTTTGTTTCCAGTTTGTGCCCATGGAGCGAGTACTAGCATGAGCATCCTGTCATGAATGTTGAATGTATACTGAGCAGCATCACTTCTGGGTGGTAGGTAAGTGGTAGGATGTGTACATGTTCAACTTTAGTACATATTGACTGTTTTCCAATTGGTTACACCACTGTTTATGGCCAGAAGTATTCGGCCACAGTTCTTTTTTGCCTTTTTTCCAGGCCATGTCCGTGTTTTTGCAGTACAGTCTCACAGCAGTTTTGACTTGTAGCTTCCTGGTGACTAGTGGGACAGGACATGTCTCATAGGCTCATGGCTGTTTGGCTATTTTATGTTATGTCTTGTTCATGGATCCCATGCTATTTTGCATGTAATTCTGTATTGTATGTTGCATTTGTGATATTTATTTATTTGTTTATTTATTTGAGAATGGAAAGAGAACTTTCCAACTTTGGTACCTAAGACTGTAACTTTGTTACTTTGCTTTTTTTGTTTTTCTTTCATAGCATGGTAGTCCTTTCTTGGGATGAAGTCTTAAGGAGACCTTCAAAGTCAAACACCCCCAGAAACATTCTCACAGAAAGATGGCCATGTTGCTTATCTCCTCTCCCATCTGTGACCCCTTGTGGGTTTCATGGAACCCTGGGAACAAGTGTGCCAAGAGAAACCCTCACGGCCGCTTCACTATCTGCCAGCACAAAACAATAAAGAACACAGTTGGAACAAGACTATGAAAGACATTCACACAACTTGAATGGGTTATAACGGGCATCCTATTATTAACTCCCATTTGTGCTTTCTTGCTCAAATTTGTTTTGATTCCCTGCAGATAATATGCACACCAAAAGGTTGCACATGTGTTGCGTGTGATGTGTGGAGGCTGTGCATGTGCGAGCATGCATGTGTGTGCACATCTGCAATGTGTCTTTTATCCAAGTGCTTCATGCCATCCTGAATAATCCTGCTCTGGTCTCATACACATAAAAGTACTTGAACATTTCCATTGGAAAATTTTGCAGTTAGCTTTATTTAGCACAGCTGGGTTGGCATTTTTGGTTCTAAAACCAGAGCCCAACACTCCTCACGCTAAGGAACATTTACTAGTGCCTTTATACCCGCCTCGTCTCCCAGCCTCATCAGACCCTAGAGGGCCATTCAAGGCTGGGCTTTCTTCTTCTCTTTTTCCTTTATCTCTCCCAGAGCATCCGCCCTAAGCTTCTATTTCTTCCCTGCCATCTGCTTTCCCTTCCTTTCCTTTCCCAATACCCCATTTCTTTTTTTTCCTAATTATCCCCACCAGGAGTGACTTGCAATCTGTAGGTATATAAGAATCTAAAAAAGAGAAGGCAGTACATTTGCATACAATAGAATGTGCAGAAGATGCAGCTCAGAAGTTGGTAGGAATTATTGATCAGTCTTCCTAAAAGTGAGTTCTTGGTGTGGGGACCTGAGATGATTTTAGGGAACACATTTCAAGGGGAAAAATGATGTTGTAGTTGCTGTTTTAACTTGAAAAGTTACATGTTTGTTTTAAGGGTAGCAATATATTCTTCTATTTGTATTAAGTTCTATTTTGTTCAGATTGATATTTTTGAAGGTTATTTATTTAAGTTTTCAAAATGACTGTGCCTCTCTGGGAAAGCTTGTGAATTAGTGATGTTTGGGAACTATCCAGTGGGTTCCTGCTTGTGAAATCAGAACATTTTATTAGAGGACTGTTTCCCACCAGACCTTGCAAAGCAGAAGCAAGTATATAATACACCCAACCTGCTTCCTCAGTACAAGCAAGTGACAGAATTAAACATCAATAGAAAGCAGTAGGTGACAGTGGTTTTCAAGGTATAGTCTAAGGATTTCCAGCGGCTCCCATATCAACCTTCAGTAGCCAGACTACTTTTATTTTTAAATAACAACACTAATATGTTGTTGGCTTTGTGTATCGTATGTTGGCATTTGCAATGTTAGTGGGTGAAATCCAGGTTTTCAGGGTGATTCTAGGCAAGGGTGCCAGGCTACAAAAGCTACCCTAGGAAAAAGTCAGGACCACCTAATAATGATAACATGGTGAACTTGATTAATTTTATTAAATCTCTCTGTCTCTCTCTCCTTCTCCCTCCCTCCCTCCCTCCTTCCGTCCTTCCCTCCCTCCCTCCCTCCTTCCTTCCTTCCCTCCCTCCCTCCCTCCTTCCCTCCCTCCTTCCTTCTCTTTCTCTCTCTCTCTCTCTCTCTCTCTGGGCTGGTACCAGGTCTTGAACTTAAGGCCTTACACTTTGGCCCAGAGCAGGCTTGCTATCACTAAGTCACATCTCCACTTCCAGATTATTGCTAGTTAACTGGAGGTAAGAGTCTTGAGGATTTGTCTGTCCAGGCTATCTCTGAGCCTTGATTTTTAGATCTTAGCCTCCTAAGTAGCTAGGATTATAGATGTGAGCCTATTTGTGCTATTCTGTATGATAAAATAGAAAACAGGGATAAAACAACAGGAGAGTACTTACCTTGAGGAAACACTGGTTTTCATAGAACACTTTATTTGAAAAGAAAAAACCAAACAACTGACAAACTATAGCTACTTAATTTTTAAATTCTTTTGCAAACAGAACCCAGAGCCTTGTACATGCCAGACAAATGCTCTACGACTGAGCTCTACCTCCAGCTTTATTAGTGATTATTGATTATTTACTCATAGGTGTTTGGCTATGTGCTAAATATTTTTTCAGAAGGGAATATAGGATACATGTGACCTCAAGAAAGTAACTGACAGGTTTCGTTATTGTTTTGTTGGCATGTGTGTGCATGTGTGAGTGTGTGTGTGTGTGTGTGTGTGTGTGTGTGTGTGTGTGTGTGTGCCTGATATGGGGCTTGGACTCAGGGTGTGGTACTGTTCCTAAGCTTTCTGGCTCAAGAGCTAGGGCTCTACCACTTGAGAAACCACTCTACTTCTATATTTTTGGTGGTTAATTGAAGATAAGAATCTCACAGACTTTTCTGCCTGGGCTGGCTTCGAACCATGATCCTCAGAACTCAGCATCCTGCGTAGCTGGGGTTACAGGCATGAGCCACGGGTGCCCAGCAGCTGATAGTTTTTGTATCAATGATAACATTTAGGTTGAATGTTTAATCATACATTGAAATTTATAAAACTTGTTCTCTCCACTATAAACTTGACCAATTCCTAACATCTAATTCCTAAGACTCAAAATGTAATGACTCAATAGTTGGAGGATCTGACTATTTCAGCAAATCCATATTTTTTTATTGTGAGAATACTGTACAGAGGGGTTACAATTACATGGGCAAGATAACAAGTACATTTCTTATCAAGCATTGTTTCCTCCTCTTTGTTTCCCCTTCCCATCCCTTCCCATAATCCCCCTTCTCCCCACCTGATTCTCCTCCCACCCCCTACCAAAGTTGCAAAGTTCATTTTTCAACATAACGACTTGTACATCTCATTGTTGCAATGGGTCCACCTGTATCCCTAGTTAAATTATTTGTTTTTTCCCTTCCCCTCCACAAATTATACCAACATCAAAAAAAGCAGGGGTTATACCATGGGGGAGGGACATACAAAGCAACATAGAAATCATCTTATAAATATGTTAGAAACAATTGCATGAAAGGAAAAAAAAACATTTGAATACTTATCTTGGGGTTCATTCCCCTTAAGTAAAGTAAGCCAAGCCCAAAGAAACATAGGTCCCATGGTTTCCCATATTTTTTTCAGAAGTTATATGCATGATGTTACAAAATCGTATGTTGGTAAAAGATGCATCCAACATGTAAGGTAGCCCATTGGATTTTAACGTAACTGTGATAAAAAGTCATGGATATAGTTTGAGATTCCACATTGTATCCACAGGAGACACTGCCATGTCAACTCTAGGTATAGTTAGGAAAGGCCATCTACTATTGCACAAAAAGATAATTAAAATACTTCTCCTTTTTTCTGTGACATGTAGCCATGATGGTGTGATTTTCCTCATATACTTTAGCCAAGACAACACATTAGGTGGTGTGAGTACAGATGCAAAGTCTTCTATTTTATAGCTAGATATTACATGGATTTCTAAAAATGAGAAATGCTGATATCCTATTTAATTTGTTGTTTTGGAAAAACAGAAGATTTTATTTATCATAAGACTATTTATGCTGGCACATAATGAATATATATTTTTAAAAGGCATAGAAAATTTTCTATAATACAGAATCTAATCAATGTAAATTAGTTTTAAGAGCTATTTTAGGGCCTTGAGAGCAAATAGCATGAGAACAAATGTTCTAGAAGATAGATTCTTATCTTCAATCATGACACTTGTCATCAAAAGACCACGGTGTGTGTGTATAACCCTCTGTCCTTGAATGTGATCAGGGTAAGTCCCAAATGAGTAGGTTGTGTCTGTTTAATCAATAGAGTTCAGCCTAGAAGATGGACTATGACTACTGAGATTAGATTACAGAAATGCATAATGCCTTCACTTGCCCTTGATTGTTCTAGCTGTCCTTAGAGGCCATGTGGCAAGGAATGGGTAGGTTCCCAGCTAACAACCTATGAGAAACTGAGTCCCATTCACAGCCATTGGAGTGAGCCCAGAATGGATCTTCCTTTACTAGAGCCTTTCCATGTGGTACAAATCCCTGACTGACACTGCTGAATTATGAAGGGCAGAGGCACCAGCTGGGTCAAATCTGGATTTCTGACCTGCAGAAACTGTGGAAATTATAAATGTTTGTTATTTTAAGCTGCTAAATTATGGTGGTACTTTGCTACATAGCGATTGATAACTAATACATTTAAACATAAATATTCATGTAAAACTGCATATAATTTCAAAGAACTTGAGACATCCCTGAAGCCTGTTAATGAATAGTCTATGGACCTCATTAATAATGAGCTTGCTGTAGGGAAACCATAAGAAAAGGGACAGGAAAGAAGAGAAAAAAAATAAGAACAGCAGATCAAGGAACAGGAGGAAAAATCCAGACAGTATAATTAGAGGCCATTAGATCAGGGAAATAAAATGAGGACCCTAAGTCATAATGAGAAGAAAGTTTCACTAGGATTTTCTGATGATAATAGCTATACAGGAGGCGATAAGTATGTGTGTGTGTGTGTGTGTGTGTGTGTGTGTATGTGCACGCATGTGCGCACGCACCCATACTGGCTTGAACCAATACTGGCCTGGACACTTGTCCCTTACCTTTTTCATTCAAGGTTGTACTTCTACCACTTGAGCCTCAGCTCTATTTCTGGCTTTTTAGTGATTAATTGGAGATAAGGGTCTCATGGACTTTCCTGCCTAGGCTGGCTTTGAACTGTGGTCCTTAGAGTTCAACCTCTTGAGTAGCTAGGACTGGTGCTGGGTTGAGACAAGTTTTTTTTTTTTGTTTTGTTATCATGAAACAAAATGCACCATGAAATGATCTGTTCTGTAGAGATTTAGGTATCTGGGAAGACAATTTTCAATCCATCTTGGAGTGGATCAGTGTTGAGTAACAAGTTAAAGGAGCCTAACAGGTGGGAATTTGTGGACTGGTTCAAAGAAGACACTTTAAATTAAAAAAAAATCTGGCACCACGAGTCAAGCGGAAAAGGTCAGATAATGTGATGTCAGGAAAATGAACCCTTAGATATGTATTTTAATGTTTTTTCTTTCATACATGTGTTTCTAACACATTTATAAGATTATCTCTTTGTTGCTTTGTATGTCCCTCCCCCACAGTATAACCCCTGCTTTCACTATATTTGATGTCAGTATAACTTGTGGAGGAGATGGGGAAAAACCAGTTGTTTAAGTATACAGGTGGATCTGATGCAACAATGAGAAGTACAAGTTGTCATGTCCAAAACGAGCTTTACAACGTCGGTGCGGGGGGGGACGGGGGGGAGGGAGGGGGGAAGGAGAAGGATTGGGATGGGGGGAGGGGGGAGGCTGGGAAGGGATGGGAAGGGTAAACAAAGGAGAAGGCTGCAATGCTTGGTAAGAAATGTACGCATTATCCTGCCCATGCAATTGTAACCCCTCTGTACAGTATGTTCACAAATAAAATAAAAAAAAATGAGCTACAAAAAAAAAATCTGGCACCAACCTATGTAATTTCAAAATTTAGAGGTTGAGCTGGCCCCATGACTAGATTCAGGAATTTCGAATGAGGTCATTAGGTGTCCTTGATCTGTCTTTTCAGATGACCTTGTTGGGTAGGCAGGGAGGATGAGCAAGCTTGCAGAGGACTCTAGGCCAGAGTGAAGATGAAGCCAGAGTGAACTGGCTCAGAGGGATTGCCTCCCTCTCCCTGTCTACTGTAAAACCCAGGAAGGGTGTGTCTCTGATGGCCCTTCTTCAGAGCCATTTTCTCTCCAGGTACTCAGCACTACGTGGATTGGCAGGAAGATAATTATCCAAAGGGAAAGGGGTGCTGTTGTCAGACAAGGAGAAACAGTGTTGGGCAGATAATATGACATATGTCTCCCATAGTGAGTGACAATAACCAGGGGCTGGGAAGATTGTTTAATATTTAAAGTTATGCCAAGCTAATTCAATAACTTGAAACAACGCAGCTGTAGAGTGTTTGTGTGTCGGCAGCCCCTCATTATGGGATATTTGGGTGGTGTATATGAATTGACTTGGATGATGGAGTGTAATGAATAGAGTCAGGACAAGGGCAGCACGGGAGAAGGGATTATGGAATGATATTCAAAGATTCAGATTTTTAAGGAAGCATCCAATCTATTCTCCCTGAGTGTCAGTATCTGCTGTTCTCTTCTGAAATACAGTGGCTCACAGAGCCTGCATCTATTGGAATGAGGACAAACAACTTCTGCAGTGATGGCTTATCTGAGATGCTCCACTGTGTAACAAGGTTGATTTCTACCATTCTGGAGACTTGGGAGTTACCTTGGCTTATTGGGGGTCTTCCAATGTTTTGGAATTGGGAATTTGGTTCCAAAATGATATAGATTTAATTCACACACACACACACACACACACACACACACAGAGAGAGAGAAAGAGAGAGAGAGAAATGTACATTCGATTGTAATATTCTTCGGATGTAAAAACTTTTGATTTACTAAATTAAGATTCATTTATTTTTATAACAGTTCCGTTGAGAACAGCAGTAATGAAGAACTTGGCAGGAGAGGTTCCTGTCTGTCCTGGACTGTCTTTCTTCTTATTCTGCCTAAATGAAGTATCATATGGGGTTTGGTTGGCCCTAGAAAAATGCTAAATGACAAGGCAACAAAGTTGACATAAAATAAGGTAACCAATTACCAACTTTTCTGATTTTTTTTCATATCTTAATTATCACATATATACAACATGAATGTTACATGTCAATGTGGAAAAATCCATACTGTACTGAAATTGCCTATTTTAAGAAACAAAAGTATGTTTTTAATTAGGATACACTCTCAATTGTATCCTATGCTTCTCTCCTAAGGCCAGAATATGCTGTGAGTCTTACTATTTAGACTTTTGGATGAGGACATTGACTTACTTTCACTTGATGACCAACGCACTGTGTAGGGACACTATATATTTGTGCTTGTCTTGGGGCTTGAACTCAGGGCCTGGGCGCTGTCCCTGAACTATCTTGCTCAGTTCTAGTACTGTTACCACTCCGCTTCTGACCTATTGGGTGCTTAATTGGAGATAAGAGTCTTTCTTGCCTAGCTGGCTTCAAACTGAGATTCTCAGATCTTATCTCCCGAGTAGCTAGGATTACAGGTATGAGACACCAGCTGAGACACAGTATTTCATTCATTCTCTTAATATTTTCATTAATTAAAAGCCTATGGTATATTCCTCAACCTATCTCAAAGAGTCTATTACAGGGGCTGGGAAGTTGGCTCAGTGGTAGCGCGCTTGCCTTGCATGCCCGAGGCCCTGGGTTCGATTCCTCAGCACCACATAAGCAAAAAGAAAAAAGCCGGAAGTGGTGCTGTGGCTCAAGTGGTAGAGCACTAGCCTTCAGCTGAAGAGCTGAGGGACAACACTCAGGCCCAGAGTTCAGGCCCCATGACCGGACCCAAAAAAAAAAAAAAGAGTCTATTACAATACTTTCCAAGATGTTTATCTTAGGAATCATGTATTATATATATACACATATACATAAAACATATATTACTCATAATCCTTGTACATCTCTATATATTAATGTACAATATATTATATAGTATTAATATATAATATATATCTTATATATTTTATTCATAATCCTTGCACAAAAGATTTTTAAGCTATGTTCTCTTTCTAACATCTCTGTTCCAGTCTACTTTTTAATTTCTACTAACCGTCTACTCAGAGCCCCACAGTTTAATATAAATTACTTTGACTATCAGTCAGATTGGTGTTCTGTGCCCTGCCTTCTGTTTTTTATTCATGAATAATGCCAAAATTACAAGAGCAGAGGGGAAGAAAAGTTAAAGAGAGAATTTTTTTTCAGTCACCATACTTTACAAAGCTATCAAATTTTGGTTCTTCTAGATTCTTTCCTCTGATTTCTGGAAATTATTGCCTTGGAGATTCTATGCAATATTGAGCTCGGGAAGGAGGAAAAAGACACATTCACATGTTCTCTAATAATTTTTTGGTGGTTTTCTGTCAATTCATTGGCTCAATAATAACTGTTGCGTCAACTATATACTGGAGTCAAAGAACACAAAGACACATACAATATAATCCCTGCTTTCTAGAATATCATGATGTAGAAACCCAGAATAAACACAAGAGACCAAAAAATAAATCTGTGGGCTGATCAAACCAGAGGACACATTATTCTAAGAGCTCACATCTATTACCTTATGTTACACAGTGGCCTTGGCCATTATTATCTTCATCTGAGATGCTCGGAGATGTTAAATATTTGCCCAGGCCATACCACTAATATTTGTGACCTGAGATTCTGATCAAGATCAGATCCCATGCTTATTTTTCTTCTGTTTACTTACTATTCCCCTTCTTCTTCTGCCACAGCTCAGTGTACTGTAGAATTAAGTTCTAGAAATAAAATTCCATGTGGCTCTCCCCGCTTAGTTGTAAAGCAGCTAATGCTAAGAGTGGCTGGAAGAACCTGATTCCCGAAGAATCTGAAAACTGACCAATCTCTGAAGGTTGTGAATTTGAACTCTCATAGAAAGCTTTTGGGATCTGACCTCATTGAAAGCCGATTTTCCATTTCCGAAGAAACACAATTATAATGACAGCAGGCACACATGTCACGGGGCTTTAACAGACTACCTTTTTTTTTTCTTTTTTAAAGGAGATTATGGGGAGATTGAAAGAGCTCCAGGGACAAGAAAGAGTTTTGACAGGGCAGAGTTTGGAAGCATTTAAGGACATCGGTGGCTTAGAAGCATTTTAAATTATATTCCACTAATTTAAAATCACATCTGGATTTCCAGGCATTACCAGCAGAATCTTTATTCAAGCTCAGTTTATCCAATGCACTTTGCCAAATTAAAGGGCTTAATCATATGTCTTAGAATTCATGCTATAGAAACTCCCTAAATTGAGACAGGCAAGTTGATCTGCTACAGTATTTCAGAGTTCACATAAAACACTGGTTGATTGGACTGCAGATTAATCAGCAATCTCTGTTAGTAAACATAGACCTAACATTCATTATTTGAACACGCAGGAATAATTGTATGAATACAAGTACATAAGTGGGATGGGCGATTTGGCTATTTCATGCATAATGCATTAGTCGGTGAGCATTTTGTTTTATTTACCCTTCAGACCTAGGAGTGGCTGCTTTGCCTCTCCAGAGCCTGCCTGCCACTGATCCCCCTGCTCTGCTGCCCTCGAGTCAATACCAAGTGTAGAGGGCTGCAGGATGGAGCCTATGTTTATTTAAGAAAGAGTTTAGTGACCACATGGCAGCCTCACATTCCAGAAGGCTCAGGGCCCAGGACACAGTTCAGTCTCCCAGCCCACCATGGGGATTACCATCTTTACATCAGATTTCAAGGTGAGTCAGGTTGGACACTTCAAGGCGAGACTTGGGATGCTATAGATTTTTCTGTTTCCCACGTTGGTTGATTAGCCCCATACGTGGTATTTGATTAATGTCTGAGATGGTCTAATTAGCAATGTCTAATCGGCTCCACATACACCATGCTATTGATTCCTGCCTCCAGAAAGCTAATCCAATTGTGTTCCTTATCATTAGCAAATGGTTTCCGTACTGAGATGATGAACCTGCCTGTGAATTGGAGCAACTGCCCCATGAAGGGCTTAGGAATGGGGCAGAGGTAATAAGACCAGTGGAGAAGAACTTCTAGTGCTGCTAGAGGTAGATCGGGTGTTCTCTTTTTGCTCTTGCTTTGGTTACTGGACTGATAAGCTCCCCAAACACTTAGAAGTTCTCTTTCTAAAGTTTCCAGATGGAGGATATAAGTACAAGGGTCAAATGTGTCATTTGGATCACAGGAACAAAGAAATTAGGTAAAGTTGCTCTCATTGTCTGTCTTTTGGAACATTATTTGTAGGTTTACCGGCAAACCTCCAAGGATGGCAATTTGTATGGTAGCAATAAAGACATCTCCATTGCTTCCTTTCTGTTTTGTTTTACAGGGATTGCAATGGCAAAACATAGCAAAAGTTAATAATAACAATATTGGCACCCCCACCTCACATACATAGAAAACCATCACTTGCCTTGTTAAAACATTTTTTGTCATAGTTTTTTTTTTAATTTTGTTTTATTGTAAAGATGCTGTACAGAGGGGCTACAGTTACATGAGTAAGGTAATGAGCACATTTCTTATGGAGCATTGTTACTCCCTCCTTTGTTGTTTTCCCACTATACCACCTTTTCCTACCTCCTTCTCTCCTCCCCCCTTAAAAATTTTAAAGTTCATTTCCAATATAATGTCTTGTGGGTATCATTGTTGCAAGGGGTCATCCTGTGTCCTTGTTTCAGCATTTTGTTATTCCCCTTCCCCTCATACTCACTTTTAAAATCAGAGCCCAGAGCTTTCTTGGCTTGTTTGTTAATGGCTTGAACCATACCTCCAGGCAGCCTTTTTGTTGTTGGCTGTTTTGGAAATGGAGTCTAGCAAATTTTCTATTTCAGCTGGCCTTGGACAATGATCATCTAGATCTCAGTTCCCAGAGTGGCTGGGATTTCAGGTACGAATCACTGGTGTCTGGCATCAGTGACAGTTTTGTTTGTTTGTTTTGTGCAGGTCCTGGGATTGGATCTGGGTACTGTCCCTGAACTATTTTGCTCAAGGATGTTGCTCTGTCACTTGAGTCACAGCTACAGTCTGGCTTTTGGGTGGTTAATTGGAGCTAAGAGTCTCACAAACTTTCGTGCATGGGCTGACTTCAAACTGCTATCCTCAGATCTCAGTCTCTTGAGCAGCTAGAATTACAAGCGTGAGCCACCAACATCTGGCTAACAATGACACTTAAATCATGAACATCATCCTGTAAGTACAGTCTCCTTCATTTCTCCACACATAGCTCTGGTCGTATTTGTTTTGAAAACCAGACATCTAAGATTGGATCACTTGGATATTTTCTTCAAAAAAGCCCTAAGGAGCTGCAATTCCAACTACAGAGAAATGATCTTCATGAGGCCCTGTTTGCTTGGTGACCCCTTTAAATTGATGATAGTATGATAAGCTTTGTAGGGATCCTTCTTAGGAGCATCTATTCTCCTGAGAGCACTTGTTAAACTGTATGGCAATGATTTGTTTATCTATAGACCTTTTATTAGGCTGAGAGTTCCCTGAGGGCGGAGCTCTGTCTCATTCATGGGTGCATAAACCGTTAACTCCTAAGTGCTTATGTCTGAGTGACAAGAACATATTTCCAATAGGGCCTCACTTTACCACAGGTAAAATCCCAACCCACCCCAGGCTTTTTCAGGGCTCCCAGGGCACCCCCTGATGCCCACATTCATGGGGCTCAGTTGAGATGGAGCCTGGGCTGCTGGTTCCTCATTCTTCTCATCAAAAATCCACACCCTGTCTCCATGGCTGTCTCCCAGTGCTCAGGGACACCCACTTCCCTTAGGACAGCTGCTCCTACTCTTCTGGCATGTTGGGTGAGGTGCCATGGCTTTTCTTCTCCTAGAAGAAGACAGGATGGCAGCATTGGGGTGTGGGGAGAAGTGTGCAGTGGAAATGAAGTTGTGGGTCACGTGGGCTTCAGGCCAACCTGAACTACAAAGAGACTCACTCATCCCTCTCCCTCTTTTATCCTAATGTTAGGATGAAGCCTGGATGTCCTCTCTTGCCTAGAAAAAACTTCCTTTCATTTAGAGCCATGTAGAGGAAAGGCAGATTCCTGCCATTCTACCTCTCTGTCTCTGTCTCTCTTAAAAAAGGAGGTAGGGGACAAGAATAACAACAACAAAGGCTTTAGCTCAATCTTAGGTAAAAAAAAAAAAACCACTCAACTATTAGAGACAGCTTTTGTTCTCAGTCTAAAACATGGCATTACTGTCATGTCTCAGCTTTAGCTGGGAACAATAGGTGGGTGTTTGTTTTGCATTAGGGTAATTAAGGATTCCACTCAGGTTGTTTATTCCCCGACATCAAAATAATCTGACCCAAAGAGACTGGAGTCAGGGCTCTTGCGTTCTTTCTTTCTTTCTTTTTTCTCTGAGTTCCAAATTGACAGTGTTTTTACCATTATGTTCAACTTCTTTCTCTGGTCCTGTGGATAACGCCCTGAGTCCACAATGTGGCCAGTTGCTATTTGTTTCATGAGTGAAGGAATAAGGAGGCTGAGTGATAAAATAGAAGGGGGTAATGCTCAATTTGGTTTAATTAAATCTGGATTCCCAGGAAGGTCATTTTACTCTCTGAACCTGACCAGTCTCAAATCTGTCACCTCAGAACTAAGGAGTTTTAAAGTAATACATTGAAAAAAACAGTGCAACAGGCAGAAATAATTTAAACAGATTTGGCTAATTTCTTACCACTCCCAAGTGCAGTTACAGGAATTTAGACACAATACCGACACAGCATGGTAAAGTCCCTTCTCCCTCCTACCCCCATCAACTGTCATGTCCTTGTCTCCCGAATAGCCTTCCAAATGCAGCTGGTTTGATTTCCACCCTAAGGTACCTTCATCCTCCCCTTCTTGCTCCCCTCCCCAGTTCAAAAACTATTCTCCATCTTAAGAATGGGAAAGAAAAAGTGAGGTGTGGAGTGGAATTTGTGTTTGCAACTGGTGGGATGTCCTTGGAGGGCTGGAAGAGGACATAAATTCTGGAAGATTTTCATGCTGGAAGTATTCAAAAGAAAGATCATGGGGGGGGGAGGGAGGAGAGGAAGGGATGGGAAGGGGAAACAAAGGAGGAGGCTACAATGCTTGATAAGAAATGTACTCATTATCTTGCCCATGTAATTGTAACCCCTCTGTACAGTATTTTCACAATAAAAAAAAGAAAAAAAAAAGAAAAATCATAGCCAGGTGTTGGTGGCTCACCCCTGTAATACTAGCTATGCAGGCAGATGAGATCTAAGGATCATGGTTCAAAGCCAGCAAAAGCAGAAAAGTCTGTCAGACTTTTATCTCCAATAAACTACTCAGAGAAAGCCAGAAGTGGTGCTGTGGCTCAAGGAGTAGAGCACTAGCCATGAGCACCAAGAGGCTTAGGGAGTGACCAAGCCCTGAGTTCAAGACCCAGGACCAGAAAAAAGAAAAGAAAAGAAAAATCATATCTATTTTACAGACTGTTGGAAGAAGTAAATGAGATGTTTGTAGTTGGAAACTCCTAAGGATATGTGAAGACATGATGGCCTACAGGTCAGAAGCATTATTTGATGTTCCAAGTATACTTCCATTTATCTCATTCTCACAAAAGCCAAGTTTTATCTTCATAATAAACCCACAGCTGGTTTCCTTTTTTAAACAGAAGTTCCTTAACAAATAAAAGTAAATTGATGCCCTTGTAAAATGCAGCTAATTCAAGAAGCATCTAGCAGTAACATTTGACGCCCTGTTAAGTTTATTAGTAATAGTCATGTACATAGCACAGTAAAGAATAATAGAAACCACTATGGGTATAAACCACTCATTTAAAAACAGTTTGTTCAGTACATGCATTTGTTGTGAATGTGTAGCACCTTCAAAGAGCTGTCAACTTCAGAAGACTAGGTTCAAGAATGGTTTCTCAAGTAGAATTTCAATAATAAAAATCTGGAAACAGAAAAATCTGAAAATTCAAAAATCAAGGCTGTGTTTTTGTTTTTTTTATTTTTTTATTATTATTTTTATTTTATTTTATTTGTGAAGATACTGTACAGAGGGGTTACAATTACATGGGCAGGATAATGCGTACATTTCTTACC